>NC_132931.1:19681793-19981793 GCF_047675955.1 Chlorocebus sabaeus
GAAGCTGTGTTGAGCGGGGAAGGGTGTGTGAGGAGCCTGAGTCCCATCTCTACCACTGACAGGTGGCGCACACCTGGGCAGAGCACAGCCCCTCGGGCCCCACCACCGTGTTTGTGGCAAGGGGGCAGTGACATGTTTGCCACACGAGGCCGCGGTGTCAGAGGCAAAGCAGGTGTGAGAGCCCGCGAGGGTCTGTAGTGAACTAGGCATTGGTGCCGTGGCTTCGTGGACCCCTGTCCTGACCGCACAGGACCTGAGTCCCTAGGGGGACAGTGCCTCAGCTGGGGCTCGGGTGTCACTCAACATGGATCCTGACCGAGAGAGGGACGTCTCCAGCGAGTGCTTCTCTGCCATCTGTGAATGCGGCAGGTGTGCTTTTAAGCTGTTTTCTCCTCAGCCCACATCGGCCCCACTCTCGCTGGTTTGGCTGCCTCGGAGCCTGGGTGGGGCCGCAGTGTGGGCCGTGGGGGGCCAGGCAGGCTCTCCTGGTTTCCGGACCTCCAGTGTTAAAAAGCTGCCCACTGTCGTAGGGAACAAATGGGCTTTGCTTCTGAAGCGTTTTGGCCTAAACAAAGTGTAGGTTCCGTCCATGCTGCCCTGGCCTTGGCCATGTCTGTGAAGGACACGGACGGCCCTGGGGCATGCGTGCGTGCGTGTGGCTGCATATTCTGTCCTGGGCCACGCGTCAGGCTGGCCTGGGTCGCAGGCGGAGCGGCTGTCAGCGTTGTACGGACCCCAGGGCCTGCAGCCCAGGTCGAGGCTCCCATCTGGGCGTCCTTGCTTGCCAGCTCGTGACTGGGAGCTGGTGTCCTGGCTCTCAGGGCCTCCACCTGGCAGGGGTGTGCCGAGGGTTCATTGCTTGACAGATTCTGGGGCCGGCTGCACAGCCCGTGGCGGTTGTGGCTGTGGCCATGGTTACAGGCCCTTCCCACGGGGCAGGGTCGAACGGGGTTGGAAGTCACCCTCTTGAGAGGTGCGGGCACCAGGGCCTAGGCTGGGAATGGGCGAGGGGTGTCTGCTGAGACCCTGGAAGAAGCTGCCAGTGGCGCGGAGAGGCAGCAGCAGGGCACCGCACGGGTCTGGGTCTGGGCAGAACCGGCATCCGCAGGACCAAGGCCAGGCGGGCTGGTGACAGCTGCCCTGAGGCTCCAGAACGGTCACTGTTCACTCAGCAGCTGCTTAAGGACGTTCCTCTCGGTGCTGGGGACGCGGCAGCCAGCAACACAGGCTCCTGCCCTCTGGAGGCGCACTGCTGCCGGGTGAGTAGTCGGTGGCCCATAGGAGAGTGAAGGACAGAACTTCCGGTGGTGGCAAGCGCAGGAGCCACAGTTTCCCGGGGCCATTCTGCAGAGCGTCCTGAGCCAAGCCTGGGGGACCCGACTGTTGGTGGTGGGAGTAGCGGGGCGGGCAGGGCCCAGGACCCAACAGCGAGGTTCGGGGTGACAGAAGTGGGGCCCGTGGTGGTTGGTAGTCTGACCTTGTGGGCCTTGTGTGGTCACGGCAGGGCTGTGGTTTCGTGGGTGGAGTTGGTGTCCATTCATAAAGGATGCCTGGCTGCTCTGTGCAGGGCCGCAGTGGGTGGGAACTGGCAGGGCTGGGGCTGGCCGGGCTGGGAGACACAGGTGCCCTGGCCTAGGACTGCAGTGGGCTGCGGAGGTGTGGTCCGAGTCGGCTGTGTTGAAGGGAGATGCGGGTGAGGTAGAGAGCGTGAGGGCCAGGAATCGAGGATGGCTTCAGCATTCTGCCCTGGGTAGGCTCATGGTATGGGGTGGGGAGACTGGGGGTGAAGTGTGGGAGTCTCATGCCTGCCGCACGTTGGGTGCACAGGGCTGGAGGCTTTGAGTCAGTGCCCTGGGGTCAGAGGTGCCCGTCCGCTCTGCATGGTATTTCAGTTGTCGGGAATGAGTAGGTAGCAGAGAAGTCAGAACCGGAGGCTCGAGCCTCTTCGGGGCGTTCCAGCGTCCTGGCATCTAGTCTTGGGGAGAGCCGTGAGTTTGGGGACTCCGTGGAGGGCAGGTCCAGTCACAGAGCCCTGGAGAAGGAAGTGTTTTCAGGGGGCAGTCAGACTGCAGAGAGGACCCAGAAGGAGAACAGAGGATTGCCCTGGGCCCTGCGGCTGGCGTTTCGTTAAAGAGAGGGAAGGCACAGAAGGGCCTGCTCAGGGGCTGGGCCTGGAGCCGGAGGGAGATTTGTTTTACCCGATGGGCAGCGGGAGAGTGGTTTATACTGATGGGAACCTCGCTGTAGTGACGGGCGTGATGTAGGGCTGGGGCAGTAGAGGGGCATCGAAGTGGACGGGGACCAGCAGGTTGCTGGAGCTTCCTGTCTCTTCCTGAAGTGGGCATGAGGTGGGCTGGCCTGTGAGAGTCCCGGCAGTCCCGCTGAGGTTTGTGGTGTGAACTTGGAGCCAGGTTGGGCGGCAGGCTTCTGTCTGCCACGCTCAGGTGCTTCCCGGCAGGCACAGTCACTGAGGAATGGGGGTTTGCCCGGGCGGGTTTGCCAGGGGAGCGCGGTGGAGGGAGGGAGGGGGGGATGTGACACTTGGCTCAGCGGAAGGACAAGCAGGCTGTTGGGGGCTCCAGGACAGGCCTTTCTTGGGTCTGGGTTTTAAAATTGGAGGATGAACCGTGTTTCTCTTCAGGCTGTAGAAATACTGGGGGCTATTGTTTTGTTTATTTTCCTCCCTGTGTTCTGCTGTGAGCTTTCACTGCTGATGGAATTTGCGGGGGAACGCTTCATAACTGTATTGTTTAATGGCAGGTCTGAGACTCAGTTTCCGTTCCTCCGCCTTCATCTGAGACGGCTCAGGGCAGGTCTGAAAGATGCTCCTGCTTCAGTGAGCGGGTTAGGGGACTGTGTGGACGGTGGGGTCTGGTGTCCATCAGTGAGCGGGTTAGGGGACTGTGTGGACGGTGGGGTCTGGTGTCCATCAGTGAGCGGGTTAGGGGACTGTGTGGACGGTGGGGTCTGGTGTCCGGCAGTGAGCGGGTTAGGGGACTGTGTGGACGGTGGGGTGTGGTGTCCATCAGTGAGCGGGTTAGGGGACTGTGTGGACTGTGGGGTCTGGTGTCCGGCAGTGAGCGGGTTAGGGGACTGTGTGGACTGTGGGGTCTGGTGTCCATCAGTGAGCGGGTTAGGGGACTGTGTGGACGGTGGGGTCTGGTGTCCGGCAGTGAGCGGGTTAGGGGACTGTGTGGACGGTGGGGTCTGGTGTCCGGCAGTGAGCGGGTTAGGGGACTGTGTGGACGGTGGGGTGTGGTGTCCATCAGTGAGCGGGTTAGGGGACTGTGTGGACGGTGGGGTCTGGTGTCCGGCAGTGAGCGGGTTAGGGGACTGTGTGGACGGTGGGGTGTGGTGTCCATCAGTGAGCGGGTTAGGGGACTGTGTGGACGGTGGGGTCTGGTGTCCGGCAGTGAGCGGGTTAGGGGACTGTGTGGACGGTGGGGTGTGGTGTCCATCAGTGAGCGGGTTAGGGGACTGTGTGGACGGTGGGGTCTGGTGTCCGGCAGTGAGCGGGTTAGGGGACTGTGTGGACGGTGGGGTGTGGTGTCCATCAGTGAGCGGGTTAGGGGACTGTGTGGACGGTGGGGTCTGGTGTCCATCAGTGAGCGGGTTAGGGGACTGTGTGGACGGTGGGGTCTGGTGTCCATCAGTGAGCGGGTTAGGGGACTGTGTGGACGGTGGGGTCTGGTGTCCATCAGTGAGCGGGTTAGGGGACTGTGTGGACGGTGGGGTCTGGTGTCCATCAGTGAGCGGGTTAGGGGACTGTGTGGACGGTGGGGTCTGGTGTCTGGCAGTGAGCGGGTTAGGGGACTGTGTGGACGGTGGGGTCTGGTGTCCATCAGTGAGCGGGTTAGGGGACTGTGTGGACTGTGGGGTCTGGTGTCCGGCAGTGAGCGGGTTAGGGGACTGTGTGGACGGTGGGGTCTGGTGTCCATCAGTGAGCGGGTTAGGGGGGCTCTGTGGACTGTGGGGTCTGGTGTCTGGCAGTGAGCGGGTTAGGGGACTGTGTGGACGGTGGGGTCTGGTGTCCATCAGTGAGCGGGTTAGGGGGGCTCTGTGGACTGTGGGGTCTGGTGTCTGGCAGTGAGCGGGTTAGGGGACTGTGTGGACGGTGGGGTCTGGTGTCCATCAGTGAGCGGGTTAGGGGACTGTGTGGACGGTGGGGTCTGGTGTCCGGCAGTGAGCGTGTTAGGGGACTGTGTGGACGGTAGGGTCTGGTGTCCATCAGTGAATGGGTTAGGGGGGCTCTGTGGACTGTGGGGTCTGGTGTCTGGCAGTGAGCGGGGTTAGGGGGGCTCTGTGGACTGTGGGGTCTGGTTCCCCTGAGTGCAGGTGTTCAGGAAGGATGACAGGGCCCTCTTCCGCCTGTGTGGGGGGTTGGCAGGGGGTTGGTGGGGGGCGCGCCCAGGGTCTTCCTCTGTCGGTGCTTCCTTCTCAGTGACTGAGCTTTCTGGATGCTTCAGTGAGGTGTTGCCTCTGGAGCAGCCTGGGGTGGGGTGGGTGCTGTTTGAGGAGGGATGCTTCCATCTGAAGATGCCCTGTGGAGACCCTGGTGTTCTGTGTGTCATCACGCTGGCTACCTCACTGTTGGCCTGAACTGAAACGCGCCCGGAGGCCACGCTTCCGCGTGTGCAGGCGGCCAGGAGGGTTAGAAATGGAGTTGTCTGAGCGCAGGCCAAGCCCTCAGCATTATGGCTGAGCCACCTGCCTGGCGCCCGCAGCTGCTCTGGAGCGTGGACTCCCCACATCCAACAGAGGCACGGATGCCTCGGAGCTGGCACCTTGGCCCGGGCATTGGTCCTTCTCCAGCTGCACCTTGGCCCCGGGCGCCGGCCCTTCTCCGGCTGCAGGCGGTTTTGGAGGAACCGCTCACTCCAGGCCTCTTTCGTGGGGAGGGAGCTGGAAACTGGTCTTGGGCCTTCGGGCGGGGTGGGTGTGGCCGCCTCTGGAGTGCTGGCTTCCCTGGATCTCTGGGTCTGGTCAGGGGGCTGTGAGGAGCACTTGGTGCAGCGCTGGGCTGGAGGTTTGGCTGCTTTTCAACCTGTGTTTTTTCTTTTTTAGCCCATAGAATTTCTGTTCCTTATTCATTGTACCCAGCAGTGTTTAAGCTCTAATGCCTGGGCCCCAACACGCAGAATTTGACTTCGAATTTGGTGGTGGGAGGATTGCCCCCAAGCAGGATCGTGATTTTACCCCTCCCCGGGTTGAGCTCCTGTTCCTGGCCCCCATCCTTTGTTTGGAGCCATAGGCCCTCCAGATGGGCTCCCAAGGGATGAGAGGAGGGGTCTCGTTGGCTCTGTGCCCCTCTTGCCATGCAGAGCCCTTCAGAGGAGGTACTGGGGAGAGCAGTGCCAGGCAAGGGGGCCACAGGCACCATGGTTGGGGCTGGCCCCTGCCAGGCATGCCTGAAGGCCAGTGGCCTCCCTCCCCTGCCCCCCACCACCTCACTGGGCTGTGCAGCCCTGGGCCCCAGGTCGCCCCTTCTCCGTGTGACCCGGAGCCCTCAGTGTCCTGGCTTCTTCCCCGGGGATTACAGGTGCAGGTGCATGGTCCTGTCTGAAGGGATCTCTGGGCTGTGGGACAGCCTGACTCCCTTTTCATTTTATGGTGGAGGAACCAGAGCGGGAGCTTGCACTGAGCTGGGATGGCTGGAGTCACCCCTGGTTCTAGCTCTGAGGCCCCTCCCACCCAATTCCTGTGACTGGCTTGGCAGTGGTTGCTGTCTGGGGAAGGGGCTCCCCTGTTCCTGGAAAGGCTGGGGCCTAGGTGGTCTGCACCCTCAGGGCTTGTGTGGAAAAGCCATATTCCAGGCAGGGCTGACTGCGTCGCTCACGCCTTCTGTCCACAATGGTCTGGGACGTGGCCCTGGTGCCCGTCCTGTCTCCCAGCCTGCAGCTCCTTTACCCGCTATTTTCCAACCCAAAGTCATTTTGTTATTTAGGAAAGGAGAAAAGAGAGAAAAAAGAAAAAGTTGAATCTTTAGTTAATTGCCAATGACAAGACAAAGGCACTCTGACTTTCTTATTAATTAGCAAACCCGTACTAATTAGTAAGCATAAGTACAATTCATGATTTCTTTTTTAAATGCAATTAATATCACAGGGAGAGATTTCTTGGACCATCCTTGTATCATTAGCAAACCCCTCTCATTAGCTAGGCCCACAGTGGCTGGAGATAGGAGGCTTTTGATTACAGCTATAAAAAGTCCTCTAATATTTTATATACTTTGGGGAGTGGGGAGTGAAGATTTATTTTCTGATTTAGAGGGAATTATGCTGCTCTCAACTCTGATTAAGCAGCATCTTCCCTGATTCCTGATTTCCCTTTGTGGCCCCTCTTGTCCTGCTCCTTGCTCCCAGGGGCACCCTGTGCCGAGTCTGCCCCACCAAGGGCCGTGGCTACCGCAGCACTGAGGCCCAGCCAGGCCGCTTCCCATCCCCCACCCTTCTTTGTCCATCTCTGAAATGGGCAGGGTGTTGAGGCCCCCTCTGAGTTGGGCCTAGCAGCAAGTGCTTTATAGACGGATTCTGAAATCTGGCGACCATGAGCAGGGCAGGTCCCGTGGGCCCCACGGAGAAGCCCTAGGCTCTCTGGGGTGTCCCATGCAGGAGCTTGTGGTCCGTGTGGCTCTCAGAGCCTCTGGCTTCTCACGGGAAGGTGAGGACACCGGCAAAGCTTGCCCTGAAGAGACTCCTGGTGAGGCCTGTGTGTAGCCTGTAGGGCCATGCACACCTAAGGGCTGTATGTAGACCCTGGGGGGGACCCTGCCTGCCCAGGAGCCGTGTGTAGACCCGGGTGGACCCTGCATACCCAGGAGCCGTGTGTAGACCCGGGGAGACCCTGCATGCGCAAGGGCTGTGTGTAGACACGGGGGGGACCCTGCTCACCCAGGAGCCGTGTGTAGACCCTGGGAGGGACCCTGCACGCCCAGGAGCCGTGTGTAGACCCGGGGGGACCCTGCACACCCAGGAGCCGTGTGTAGACCCTGGGAGGGACCCTGCATGCCCGGGAGCCGTGTGTAGACCAGGGGGGACCCTGCACACCCAGGAGCCGTGTGTAGACCCGGAGGGGACCCTGCATGCCCGAGGGCTGTGTGTAGACCCGGGGGCACCCTGCACACCCAGGAGCCGTGTGTAGACCCGGGGTGGACCCTGCACACCCAGGAGCCTTGTGTAGACCCGGGGGGCACCCCACACACCCAGGAGCCGTGTGTAGACCCGGGGGGGACCCTGCACACCCAGGAGCCATGTGTAGACCCGGGGGGGACCCTGCATGCCCGAGGGCTGTGTGTAGACCCGGGGGCACCCTGCACACCCAGGAGCCTTGTGTAGACCCGGGGAGACCCTGCATGCGCAAGGGCTGTGTGTAGACCCGGGGGGGGACCCTGCACACCCAGGAGCCATGTGTAGACCCGGGGGGGCACCCTACACACCCAGGAGCTGTGTGTAGACCTGCAGGGCCCCACATGCATGGGAGGCGTGGTTGGTGCCTCTGTCCTCACTGGTGCTGATACTGAGGATCGACCAGGCAGCTGTGAGCCCCTCCTCAGTGCCAGTCCTCGTGGCTGTGCTAGTCACATCCACCAGCATGGCCAGTGCCTCCAGATGAGTGATCATGAGAGCCTCCTGGTTTGGTAACTGACAGTGCCTCATTTCACCTTCTGGATCCATCCTGCTGCACGACTGAGCCCTACTTCTGACCGGAGTGCTTCGCGTGTGGGGCATGCTGCAGGGGCTCGCTGCTGGTACCGGGGTTCTGTGTGGCTGGTGGCAGCCTCCTGATTCCTGGCAGAACGTTCAGTTAACACTGCACCAGCATGTGTGTCCCCACGTGCCCTGGTGTGCAGGTGTCCTGAGCTTGGAGAGGCTCTTTGGGGCCAGGGTTGTGTCTGGGGCAGGTCTGGGGAATGGCTCAAAGTCTGAGACGGTGTCCTCAGCTGACTCTCCTCCCCTCCAGCCCTGGAGGCGGCCTCTCCTGGGCCCCCGCCTGCGTCTCCTGCGCCCTCCCTTCTATCCCACACAGGCCGGGACCCTCCCTCCCCTCCTGGGGCTCCTGCGCCCACCCTTGCGTCCCACACAACTGGTCCCTTCCCGCAGCCACACCTGTCGCCTCTCTTGCTGTGTGGCCACCAGCAGGTGCTTCGCTGCCTGTTCCTTAGGGTGGAGAGAGGAAGGGGGAGCCTCCCTGGAGTCTCACAACGCTAAGTGAGTTCACGTGCTGGGAAGATCCAGGCTGTTCTGGGAAGCGATTCTGGGTGAGAACAGGGGCCTGATCTTCCTCAGCAGCCCCGGGGCTGGTTCCAGGCTCGCTGCCCATTGGTCAGCTCAGGTTTCCCTGCTCCAGCCTCATCCTCAGTGCAGCCCCGAGGCTCCTCCACAGAGCGGAAGGAATCGCTGGCCCACAGCAAGCGTCACGTGGAGCAGCCTTTGCTCTAAATGCCTCTTGCATTTGAGGGAAGTTTGTGTAATTCAGGCACTTGCTGAGCGCCTCTTCCAGGCCGTTGCCTGAGGGAACAGAGACCCTGTGGCTGCGCATCTGTCTCTCCAGCTGCCCTCACGAGAGCTCCACAGACCGGGCTGCGTAAAGTAGCAGATGTTGGCTGGGCGCAGTGGCTCGCGCCTGTCATCCCAGCACTTTGGGAGGTGGAGGCGGGTGGATCTCTTGAGCCCAGGAGTTCAAGACTGGCCTGGGCAACAGAGTGAGACCTCGTCTCTATTTAAAAAATAAATAAAATAAAACAAAACCCCAGCAGATGTTTGTTGCTCACAGTTCTGGAGGCTGGAAGTCCAGGATCGGGAACTGACCAGTCTGGTGTGTGCTGAGGCTGCCCGGTTCCAGATGGCGCCCTCTCACTGTGTCCTCCCACGGTGGGAGGTGCGAGGGAGCTCTGGGGTCCCTTTTGTGAGGGTGCCAATCCCCTCCCTGAGGCTCTACCCTGTGGCCTCCTCACCTCCCCTGGGCTCCCTCCTAGGATTTCAGCATGGGAGCGGGAGCGCACAGTCCATGCACGGACCCACCTCCTTCCCGCTGTGTGAGACCCAGTGGGTGCTCCCTGCCCTGCCCCATCCTCCTACTGGGTGATCTCTTCCTGGTCCCTCAGTGCCTGATAGGCCTGTCCTGCCCACAGTGATGTCCCCGCCCTCTGAGCGCATCTTCTCATGCCCTTTCAAGCAATCTCTGTGCTACTCCTGCTCTGACGACGTCTTTTCAGTCCAGTGGAGCCTCAGGCTCCCTGGGAACCGAGCTGGACCGCTGCCGCTGCCCCTGCATCACAGACAGGCTCTTCCCTCCTTGCCCACACGGGCCTGCACCCTCACCATCGCCGCCATCATTGCTGCCCCGGGCGTGGCGGTGGCACATGTGAAGCCAGTGTGCGCTGGTGCTCACCGTGTCATGAGGGCACACTTGTTTACACAGATTCTCCCACTGCGACCCTGGCAGCAAACCCACTAGCTGCTTATGGCCCCAGATGCTCAGACAAGGAACAGGTGCAGCCAGGATGAGTGACCTGCCCGTGTTCGAACAGGCAGTGGTGGAGAGTGCTCCAGGGTTCACACCCAGGCAGGCTGACCCAGACCCTGTGGCCAGTGCGATCACAGGGGGCTTCCTCGTATCAGGCCGTCTGTGAAATCCACCAGGCCGGGACCCCAGCGCTTTCTGGGGCTCCAGCGCTAGCGCAGGGCCAGGCATTCAGCTGGGATTTTAAAGCATCTGCCGAGGGCTGAGTGGGGACAGGTGGGACGGGGATGCTTCGTCTTCCCTCTGTCCCCTTTCCCAGTGTGAGCACCCAGCCTTTTCAGTTTTTCCCAGTTTCCAAAGATCTTATGAGAAGATGCTGGTGATTTAATGTCATTACCTTGCAAGGATCATCTGCATTTTAGAAACAGTAGGCTGAGAAGATGTTTTCTTAGCCCAGAAAACACATTTCTCAGGCATAATGTCAGGGCCTTGGTTGTAGAGAATTTGGATCCCTGCTTCTCCTCCAAAAAAGCAGAAGAAAATCTCAGTGCAGAGGGAACGTGTAAGCTTGTTTGCTGTCGGGGCCAGTGTCACAGTGTGTCAGCTAGCAGAGCCTCAGAGTGTGTCTGATACGTCGTGACCTCTGTGTTATTTTCTCTTTCGGAATTATCTGAGAGATTCTCCAAGGTTTTTTCCAGTAAACTTCAGAGGGAGCTTGCCAAGGTTCTGCCAGTCCTCTTGGATGGCCTTGGTCTGCGGACTGACATGGAGAGGCAAGCTCGCCGCAGTGCAGATCCCCCAGAAGCCCTCTCCCCTCCCGGCACTGTGGGTCCTGCCCGCTGCTTACTAGGGTTATTCCTGGGCGCTCTAGAATCCCAATCACCTGCATGGTGCTGCTGGCTGCACACTTGCCACGTGACCCGTGGGGGCCTCTTTTGGGCGTTGGGAGTGGGGATGAGGAGAAGGTGGGCACTTCAGACTCAGAGCAGTGAAGTCCCCCGTGCATTCCACTCCACGAAACTTAGAAAGATTTAGTCTACAATAACCACAAGAAAGGAAATTGGTTCATTTATCTTGAAAAATTATGGGAGTAATTCCGTATAGGGGAAACATCTTACCCTCATCCTAAGTACGAAGCATTTCCCTGTGATTTAAACTTCTCGTGTCTCCGCAGTGGCCCTTTCTGGCTTAGCTTTTTCTCAGCTACAAGTATCTTCCATAAGCTGATCCTCTTCTGGCCTCAGGCCCACAGCGGTGGCACCTGCCCCGCCCCTGCCACCTGCCTCCCTGACGTGGAGCCCATGCCCTCCTCGCCTCTGCCTGTTCTGGAGACACTGGGACTTTCCCTTGAACTGGGCCGCCTGGGGGCTTGCTTTTGCCTGTGATGCAGCCAGCAGCTCTGGCAGACAGCCTTCCCCAAGCTCCCCCAGCAGAGTTAACTTCCACAGCGAGAGGCTTCACAGGGACAGGAGATGGCCTCAGATGTCCTACAAAGGCAGATGTAGGATTGGAGCTGATAGGAGGGAGGGAGGCCCTTTCTGTAGGGAGAGCGTTCAAATTCAGGCTTTTTTCTAAGCAGGGGCTCTTTATCCAGCATCCCGGGGCAGGAACTCAGTTCTCCGTGAAGCCCTTACAGCTGCATACGCATTTCTGTTACATGCACGCGTTTTTCTCCAGAGAGCAGTTGCCATCTTCAAAAGGTTTCTGACACCTGTGCCGCCCCCCCAGTGTTCACAACTGCCGTGTTGAGGAGGCAGCCTCAGTGATCCCGGCGAAGGCTCTAGAGCCCTTGGAAGCCACATGCACAGACACCACCCATCTGGCTTCCCAACACTCCTCCGTGAGTGTAAACAGAGCAGGGTGTCCAGCTTGGCAGTCAGAGCAGTGGGGCTCTGGTGGGACAGGCGCTCAGACGCCCAGTGCTGCTTGTGAGGCCAGCAGTGGCGGCCCTGGGCACACCGCAGCCCTGGTGGTGAGGCCCTGGTTCCTCCGAGCACAGCTGCTCTGGCTCTGCAGCGGCCTGGTCCTGGGGGCGCTGCCTGAGGAGTCATCCTGAGAAATGATGGTGGCCTCAGGCAAACATTCGGCTGGGACATGCCCGCCGGCTGGGCTGCTTTTTTCTGAGGAGAAAGCACTTCCCAGCTCAGGCACCCAGCTGTGCTCACGAGGAAATGGCTGGGTGAGCAACAGGGCTGCCCGCGGCCGTAGTGCCTGTGTCTCCTCCAGGCTGGAAAGGAAACTAGGGAGTGGACTCCACTTAAGATCCCCCCAGGCCTCCTCAGGAAGCCGCGGCCACTCCAGAAGCCTTCCCGGTGCCGGAGGGTACAGAGCTGACCAGATAGTTGGCCTCTGGCCCAGATGCCCAGCTCTGACCTCAGCACCCTCTCATCTCTTGGAGACCCGGGGCCTCTGCCCGAATCAGCCCCCGGAGCCCTGGGATGCAGGCCCTCACCTTGCAGCCAGAACTCCGTGAGGCTCTGGGCCTCAGCCTCACTACCGCAGGGGGCAAGGTGTGCAGCTGAGACTCAGGGATGCCACATGAATGGGCGATGAGGCGGCGCGGGTGCCTGTGCGTGTGGACGCCCTCACTCTGGCACTCAGCAGTAGCCTTGTGAATTAGAGTTGCGGTGGGGGCAGTTGCCCAGCTTCTCCTCTTGTTGTCAGTTTGTGGCATTAGGGAAGGCCCCTGGGAGCACACCCTGCATCTTCCCAAATGAAACCGAATGCAAGGTCTCTTCTAAAGGCTCTGCTGCACTAGTGGGTTTGCCACAAGGACCATTAGCATTAATGTTGCATGCAGGTTGGGGCTGTGAGTGGATCTGGCAGGCCAGACCCGCACTCCAGGAGGGACGGACCTTGTAGGCAGAGGGACACGGGGCCGGTCGGACAGCACTGAGGCCGGGCCATGCCAAAGCCAGGCCATGCGGAGGCTGGTCCTTGCTGAAGCCAGCCTGTGCTAAGGCTGCTCCACACTGAGGCTGATCCACACTGAGGCTGGTCCACACTGAGGCTGGAGCTGCTGCCAGGATGTCTGTGCTTGCGCTCAGGCTGCTCTCCTAGGGTCCCCACGCCTGCTCCAGGTTGGGTCTGGGCAGCGCACATGCTGCTGTGCAAGCCCCGTCTTCCAGGGTGAGGTGGCTCCCCCCCTTAGGGCTCCCAGCCCATGCCCGGCTTTTTGCTCCCCTCTCCCTGTTGGCCCCACCTGAAATCAACAAGTTGCTTCGTCTCAGTCAGACATACAGTTGAATTCCGTAAATGAGACCAAAATCTGTTTCTGTGAGATAGAATTGATAAACCTCTAGCCAGACTAATCGTAAATAAGAGGACACAGATGAACACTCTTGGGCATGAGAGAAGTGACCCTGGTGCTTGCTATTTTCCATGTTTCAGTAGAGCCGTCCTGGCGGGTGTGAAGTGGCTCCTGTGGGCTTCGTTTGCATTCCCCTGAGGCCGGTGGTCCCGAGCTGCTCACTCTGCACTTATTGGCCCTATGTTTGTTTTCTCTGGAGAAGCGTCTGTCCCATCCAGTGCCCGCTTTGTAAATGGGTTTTGTTGGTTAGTGGTGAGAGTCCTCATGTGTTCTAGATACTAGACCCTTCTCAGGTACATGATATGAGAGGCCCCTGTGGGGCAGCACAGGAAGGGCTCTCAGTCTTGCTGGGCATCAGGGCCTTGTCAGGGAGGAGATGGCCATCTGTGGGCCTTGGGAAGGGGCGTAGAGGGGCCAGGCACACATGGCCCTGCCTCCTGCAGTCTGGTGCGGGCACAGGGGGTGGGCAGAGAGAACCATTTCCACAGACAGGCTCAGTGCTAGGATTGCACGGAGCACACTCAGGGACCCTGGAAGGCAGCCCTGGCTGGGAATCCCGTCCTCCAGGCTCTTGCCGTGGGATCATGGCCCTTCCCGAGAAGTCCGCCTGCGGCGCTGTCCTCCCCAGCCATGCTGTGCGCCTGGGCCACCCTGGAGTGCGGCCGGGTCCTCCGGAGAGTCTGTCAGGGACTGTGCCTCCACTTCACAGCCACCGCAACACAGGCATAAGGGGGTAAACGCAGAAAACAAGGTTTTAGGTACCGAGCGCTCTGTGCCTAGGCCGGGCCCAGAGCAGCATCCTGTCCCCAGGCCTGGCTGTGGAGGGCTTCCCTGCCCTGTCGCTGCACTGGCGGGGCCCTGATCTGTCTGCGCCTGAAGTCTGGTAGGCTGGGCGCTCCACAAAGTGGCTGGGCCTCAGGTCCCTGTGGTGGGGACGGCCGGGCTGCTGTGTGCGCCACCCGATGCAGGGGCAGAGTTGCCCCTGGGAGGTGTGAGAGGTGAGTCTAGCCCTGTGACCTTTGGATGAACAATGAATGGGGTCTCCCCCATGTTGGGAAACGTTTAGCAGGGCCCTCTCCTTGTCCCCAGTGCCCTCTTCCTGGATCCCACCTTCCTGCCTGCGCTTCCACACACTGCTCCGTCTGCCTGCTACTCCTTTCCTTCTGGGTCTCCCCGCCCTCATGGGCCTTCTGCCGCTCCTTGCCTCTCGTGGGCCTGCCCTGGCTGCGAGTATGCATTCTACAGGTCCTCAGTGAGGCTGCCTCCTAGGGGCCTGCCTGACTTCCTGCCAGCTCAGCCTCCTCCCTAGGCTATAGGCTGCCCTGGAGGTCGGAGCTTCAGACCTGGTCCCGTGCCCGGGAGCCCAGGTTTCCCACCCAGGGACAGGTGGTGGTATCCCCGTTGTCACGGCAAGGGCTGGAGGCGCAGGTGCCCGTGAGTGACCTGCTGCTGCCCTGGGCCTGCTCCCTGCCAGTGGGTCCCACGGGTCCTCACAAGGAGCCCTCTGCACCCTCCCCTCTCGGCTGCCAGGTCCCCAGGAGAAAAGATGTGGAGCCGAGGCTACTGGGCGGCCATGGCCCTGCCGTGCGGGCCTGATGGCCGGGCGAGGGAGCTGCAGTTGGTGCCAAGAGCACCCCGGGACCATCCTTGCATTTGCTCTTCCCCACCTGCCTCTTTCCCCGCTCCCCAGTGGCTTTCCTGCTTTTAAATACTGATATGTCTACACAGCTTCTCGAATCGGTGGACAGTAGAGCCGACTCTAGGCCCTGTCTGCTCAGCATGGGCAGCTCCCTCTGCCTCATCCCGGCTGCTTCGACCCACCCCAGTGCCTCCCCGTTCCAAGCTCGGCCGCACACACACTGGACATGCCCGGGAAGTGGCCATCGCTGCATCCGTGCCCATCGTCCACCCACCCGTGTGCCCCCCCAAGCACCGACTGTGTGCCAGGTTCTGTGCTGGCACCGGGGCCCTACATGGTTGCCACGTCTCCTCCAGGGAGCACCCCATCCAGTGGGGAGGAGTCATGTGCCCAGTCACTGTGTGGTGTGGCGGAGTAGCAGATGCCGTCACAGAGGAGTGGGGGTGGGCACTTCTGGCTGGCAGGGGAGGGGTGAGGGAGCTACCAGGACAGATTGTGGGGAAGATGGTGTTTCGGTTGGATCTAAATGGCGGATGGGAGCGGGGGTGTAGGTGGAAGGTGACCCATGGACATGGGTCGTGGGTCTGCCCCTCTGTGGCTATTGTCCTGTGCCATGGGCCTGGAGGGGGATGTAGCGGCGAGAGCTGGCCTGGTGGGGAGGTGCAGGGTGGGTGGAGGACCTGCAGCATGGCTGGGGGTGTCGGTCACAGGCTCGAGGGGCAGGCATTGGCTGCTGTGAGAATATAGTCGGGAGCTTAGTTATGAGTCTAAGGTTACACATTAAAATAAAAGGGCTTGATTTTTGCCCTGAACATTGTGGCATACGTCAGCATTTCCCCGTTGTTTCCTGGAAATCATCCACAAATAACAAGAAGCATGAAAACCAAAATGGCACTTAAATTTTGACAAAACAGAAATGCAGCTGCAAACCAAGCCCCAGGCGGAGGCAGGCAGCCCATGGTGCAGGAGAGTGCAGTGAGCAGACACATCCCCGGGGAAGCCTGGGGCAGTGCCGGCGGAGAGAGCTCCGTGAGGGAGCCGCCGAGTAGAACTCCCTGGCTGGCAGGAGCCCTTGCGAGAGGCAGCGCCTGACCCTGGCTTCGCAGTGGTGGGGCCAGGCGGCAGCTGGAACAGGGGCCCCTGGACTGGCGCATGGTCCCAAGCCGCAGCAGAGGTTGGTGCTGAGCTGAGGGGTCACACAAGTACATCTCATGTGCTTGAAGCCGCATCTGTGGCAGAGAGAACATTTGCTCTTAGGAAAACTCACAGCGTCCTTTCTCTCCTGCCAGAGGGAGCTACTGGGGGCTGATTGGACTCACAGCAGAACTGTCACTGGATTTCAGATAAAAGGAAGCAGGCCTGTCCTTCCCCACTGTGAACCTGTGCACAGAGCCGGATTCAATAAAACTCATCTTCAGCAGTGAGCAGTAAAGGTCACTGCATGCATTTGTGTAAGAGCAAAGGAGAAAAAGAAGAAAAACAAGTGACAGAAAAAGTTTCACAGAAAAACGGTGGACACTGAGCAGATGAAAACTGTATCCAGACGTTTTGCCAAGAAATAAAAGTTAACGAGGTGTTAGAGTCTGTGAGGCTTGGTGGAACGCACGGGCTCCAAGAAGAGACGGTGAGGCCGGGGGGTGCGTGAGAGGGAACCCGGAGGGTCTCGGGGCAGGAGGCGGGGCAGCACGGGAAGGAAGGTGACTGGATGCACAGGGAGGCGAATCATGGGAAAAACTACGTAAAGAACCCGCAGCAAGAGTTCCATCTCTTGAACTGGAAGATGAAGTGAATGTGGAAGCTGGGAAATGTAACTGCTACATGTCATATATTCAAAAAGAAGTGTCAGGATGGCAGAGGGAGGAGAGAACATGAGGATGGCGTCCTCGCCGTTGAGAGCCGAAGACGCAAACACACCATCTAAAGGTAGTATCGGGTGCGGAGAGTGGATGGAGCTGCGTGTTCGGCTCCCTAGAGCACCAGACGCAGTAGACTGGTCTATCCCGAGAGAGTGACTGTGAGGGCCTGGCTCCCGGCCATGGAGCCCGGATCCTGTGGTCTGCATCTGCGCACAGCAGACCTGGAAGAGCCTGTGCTGCGCCCAGTCCAGTTCTGCAGGCGTGAGAACCGGCGGAGCCTGTGGTGAAAACCCCAGTCCCAAGCGGAAAACAGGAGCTGCCCCGCTCAGGCCGCCAGGCAGGCAAGGGAGGAACGCTGGCCTCCTCCAGTTTTCATTCCATTCAGGCCTCAAGGGGTTGGAGGAGGCCTGCCCATGGTGCAGCGGGCAGTCTGCTGAGTCCCCGATTCAAATGCTGATCTCTTCCACAAGCCCTCCCAGACACACCCAGAAAGAGTTTTGATCTGAGTACCCCAGGTCCTGTCCAGTGGACACGTGGAATGAACCGTCACAGACTGTATAAACAGTGAGGGTGATATATCTGACTAGTTAGGCACTGAACATAGGAGATATAGTAGGTACTGTCTAGTAGGAAAGTATAGGTGTGAAACAAAACTGAATTATAAAAGCAACCAGGGTAAAACACGCACACTTTTCTAAGCCTCGAGAGAATTACACGCAAAAAAGTAAACTAGATTAAAAAGGCCACAGAATGACGTAGATGTAAAAGCTCTGAAATTGAAAGCATAACAACATAATACAACAGAAATGGACACAAATCAAGTTATAGATGGACTAAACTCTCCTATTAAAAGGAAAGGACTTCCCGATTGGATTGCAAAGCAAAACCAAACGTTGGAAAATACGGGAAGCAAAGGCATCCTGGTGATGTGAACCTGGAAAGCAGGAGCTGTGATCTCGATGCAGTGTGAGTTCAGGCCGGAAGCCGCTCGGAAACAAAGGTGGGCGCTTTTCACAGCGAGGTGGAGGTGGGTTAGCTAAATAACGTATCACCGCTGTTGGGAAAAGCAGAAATGAGGAGAGATTCACGGGGAAATTGTCAGAGACACCCGTAGCAGAATTTATGTCCTCATCTGCGATATATCAAGTGGGCAAAGAATAAGGGGAAAAACAGAAAAATATAGACGTGCGTAAAACCCAGATCCCCTAAATTAGAGAGTATACTCATGTTAAAGGAGCGCATAGAAAACAGCATTCACAAAGATTAATTATGTCTTCGGTAATAGAGAAAGCCTTTGTAAATTAAAATAATTAGAACTAATACAGCTTCTTGTGATTGCAGTGTGATGTGAAATCAAGAACAAAATCAGGAAAAAAAAAGCTCCTAACACTTGGAAATTAAAAATCAAAACCCAAACAGAACAAAACACTTTGTCTTAAACAATTCTTGGTTCAAAGAATTACGGTTCAAAAGTGCATAAAATCTAGAAAATAATTGTCATGAAAACACTTCTCATCAGAGCCTGTGGGAACCATCTAAATTCACAAGTTTAAATATTTATATCATTCAACAAGAAAGCAAGTAAATATATGGATGAGACCTTCAACCCAAGAAGTCAGTGAACAAAAGGAAAATAAACCTTATTGAAACAAAAAGGTAGGAATGTGTAAAGATGAAAGCAGAAGTTAACGGGAAAGTGAAAAATGGTAGAAATAATAAATAAGTCCAAATACCTGTTATTTGAAATAAAACCAATAAAACATATGAATTATTCACAGTTCTAATAAAAAATTGATAGAAAGTATCACCATCCAAAATAAGAAACAAGACTAATTACCTGAGCTATTGACTGAAGAGGAGCTTGCCAGCGCGTTCGGGCATGCTGAGAATTCTGTGTCCTGACCTGGACGGTGGATACGAAGGTGTAGACGTGTATAAAAAGCCATCAAGCTGGCACATAAGATTGAGGACTTTACTGCGTGTAAATTATATATACCTCGATAGGAAAGAAAATAAAAGCAAAAATTAAAAAATTGAAAAGAATGACGAGTCTTATCTGAATTCTATAAAAGGAATTATGAATTATATCTCAATTCCATTTTAATAATAATCTGTAGGAAATGAATAACTTTTTAGGGGGATGGTATCTATCAGTCCCAACTCCAGAAGAGAGAAATTTTAAACAGATCAATTATTATAGAACACCGTTGTCCCAACATTGCCTTGGCTGTTCTCCCCCACCTCAAAAGGAAAGAAACAGAAAATGCATCCGGCCAAGCCAGTTTCATGGGAAAATCCTACCAGATTTGCGAAGTGCAGATACTTTGAACACTGTGTAAACCGGTTCAGACTGTGGGAAAAGGAGGGGAAGGCACTCTGGAAGTGAGCTTTGTATTGACACCAAGAACTGCAAAGGCCTTACAAGCCTGTGTATGTATGCGTGTGGGCGTGCGTGTGCATGTCTGGGTGGGCGTGGGTGCATGTGTGTGCGTGCGCACGCATGCATGCATCAGTGTCAGTGTTAACATGTCAGGAGTGAAACTCAGCAGGTTCAAATACACCATATGTAGTAGGGTTTATTCCAGGACCAGCCTGTCAGCTTGATTTTAGGATATCAATTTATAGAACACCCTCTTCATATTTGCTGAGAAGGCATTTGACAAAATCCAACATTCAGCCTTGATTAAAAAGTCTTAATAAAATAGGAATATATGGGTAATTTCTCAGCATGATAGGAAATACCTACTTGAAGCAAAAGGTGACATGCTGTAAACGAGAAAGTGCTGGCTTCAGCTCCAGTGAAGCCACAGGCCGCCTAAGGATGTCCAGTATCACAACTGCGATTTAGTATTATTCTGGAGACACTAGTCATCCAAAGTAGACAAGCGAAAGAAACCCAAGGTTTCCATATTGCGAAGGAGGAGGAAAATTGGAAAATTGTCCCTCTTTGCTGCTGATAAGATTGTGTGTCAAGAGAATCAACTGAGAACTGCTGCTGTCGATCGGAATTTAGTGAAGGGGGCGGGAAACAAAAATTTAAAATCACGTATACAAAGAAGTTAGGAAGTAGAAGAAAAGGCCGGGCGCGGCGGCTCACACGTGTAATCCCAGCACTTTGGGAGGCTGAGGCAGGTGGATCACTTAAGATCAGGAGTTCAGGACCAGCCTCACCAACATGGTGAAACCCCATCTCTACTAAAAATACAAAAATCAGCCGGGCGTGGTGGCATGCACCTCTAATCCCAGCAACTTGGGAGGCTGAGGCAGGAGAATTGCTTGAACCCAGGAGCTGCAGTGAGCCGAGATGACACCACTGCGCTCGAGCCTGGGCGACAGAGCGAGACTCTGTCTCAAAATATATATATATACATGCACACATATATATATTTATATGTATATATATAGTGAAAAAAGCAAAGTACCAAATAAAGTGTAGCACATCTTACCATTTTTATTAAAATAAAGTGTGGTGGGAGGAAGAACATAGACATGTTGCGGGCGTGCGCACCAGCAGCCTCTGGAAGGAGCATATGCTCAAACCTCAGAACGTTGGTTGGCTGAGAGTCGGGGGCCTGGGGTGCTGGGGTTGGAAGTTGGGGAGAGGCTGCTCAGGGCATGGGCTTCCGTGTTTGTTGTGTGAACTGTGGGTCTCTCTCGTTCATGGACACAGATTGTACATATTTATGGGGTCCATAGTGATGTTTCAGTACATGTAATGTATGGTGATTGGATCAGGGCAATTAGCATATCCTGCCCCCTCGCATGCTGTGCACACACCCCCTCCCCGTGCCCTTTTTCCCAGGCTCCTCTGGCCCCCAGCCCAGAGGGTGTTATCCCCCTCGAGTCATCCCACCCTGGGTGTCTGGCAGGCTTTGCAACCCCACTGCTGGGGGCCTCCAGCTGCCCTCGTACCTGCTGGCACCTCCCCTCCCCTCCCTGAGGCCACGCTGCCCTATCTCCTCCCTTCATAGTGGGGTGAGCCGGGCTTTGGAGTGGGTTAGGACTGGTGGGAACAAGGTTCTGACTTGGGCCAGGGGCAGGATTTACCTCCCTGAGCCCGTCGGATCCTGTCCGTGAGACACCCCAGGAGTGGTGAGGGGCGTCTCTGGGTGGGCCTCCCTTAGCACCCCCAGAGCCTGGAGCTGGTGCCCACGTAGCCCCTCAGCCTGCGCCAGCCTGCCTGAGCAGACCCCGTCTGTGCGCTGCTCTTCCTTGAGCCTGCAGTCGGTTCTGGCTCCTGGCCTCCCCACCGTCTGCTGCCCCCAACGCCTCCCACCCCAGGTGTGTAGGGGCAGGTTAGAATCCACACTCCTGGCTGGGCGCGGCGGCTCACACCTGTAATCCCAGCACTTTGGGAGGCCAAGGCGGGTGAATCACCTGAGGTCGGAGTTCGAGACCAGCCTGGGGAACACAGTGATATCCCCGTCTCTACTAAAATACAAAAAATTAGCCAGGCGTGGCAGCGTGCACCTGTAGTCCCAGCTACTTGGGAGGCTGAGGCAGAAGAATCGCTTGAACCTGCGAGGTGGAAGTTGCAGTGAGCCGAGATTATGCCACTGCACTCCAGCCTGGGCGACAGGGCGAGACTCCGTCTCTTTTAAAAAAAAAAAAAAAAAAAAAAAGAATCCAGACTCCCTCCAGGGCGGTGCAGCATCTCACGCTGTTCTGTGGAGGAACTGAAGGTAGCAGAATACGTGACGGCTGGTGGCTGTTAAACCAAACCGCCGGCAGCGTTGGCGCGTGCTCTCTCCCCAGCTGTGTGTCCCTCCCCAGAGACTCTCACATCTGCCCCACACAGCCCGCCGGGAGCCTATGAATCTGTTGCTACTCAGGAGACACAAGTGCCAAAAAAGTGAGAGGACTTGAGTTTGCAAAGTTAGAGTGCTGTATGGCCTGGCAGCTTCAGGCTTCCGGGAAAGAGGTCTGTCCCCCAGCTCCCGGCCCAGGACAGGGGTGCTGCCAGGGGCGGTCTCAGGGGCCTGGGCGGGGGTTCCCCACACACCTGGGTGCGCTTACGTCTGTTGACCCTCTGTCCTTTGCTTTCTCCTAGCTGGAGATGGAGCTGAAGATGCTAAAGTCTCAGTCCAGTTCTGCCGAACAGAGCTTCCTGTTCTCCAGAGAGGAGGTGGACACCCTCAGGTATGTCCCCCAGAGAGGAGGCGGACATGTCCAGGTGTGTCTCGAGGGGGAGGAAGTGGACGCGCCCAGGTGTGTCTCGCGGGGGAGGAAGTGGACATGTCCAGGTGTGTCCCGCGGGGGAGGAAGTGGACGCGCCCAGGTGTGTCCCGCGGGGGAGGAAGTGGACGCGCCCAGGTGTGTCCCGCGGGGGAGGAAGTGGATGCGCCCAGGTGTGTCCCGCGGGGGAGGAAGTGGATGCGCCCAGGTGTGTCCCGAGGGGGAGGAAGTGGACATGTCCAGGTGTGTCCTGAGGGGGAGGAAGTGGACGCGCCCAGGTGTGTCTCGCGGGGGAGGAAGTGGACGCGCCCAGGTGTGTCCCGCAGGGGAGGAAGTGGACGCGCCCAGGTGTGTCTCGAGGGGGAGGAAGTGGACGCGCCCAGGTGTGTCCCAAGGGGGAGGAAGTGGACATGTCCAGGTGTGTCTCGCGGGGGAGGAAGTGGACGCGCCCAGGTGTGTCCCGCGGGGGAGGAAGTGGACGCGCCCAGGTGTGTCCTGCGGGGGAGGAAGTGGACGCGCCCAGGTGTGTCCCGCGGGGGAGGAAGTGGACGCGCCCAGGTGTGTCCCGTGGGGGAGGAAGTGGACGCGCCCAGGTGTGTCTCGAGGGGGAGGAAGTGGACGTGCCCAGGTGTGTCCTGGGTGGGGGGAGGCGGATGTGCTCAGGTGTGTCCTGCCGGGAGAGGGGAGGTGGGCACACTCATGGGTGTCCCCCAGGAAGGAAGTGCACATGCTCAGGCGTGTCCCCCAGCGGGGAGGTGCGCATGCTCAGGTGTGCCCTCTCCAGAGGAGGGCAGTGCAGGAGACACCTCATGGCAGCCTCCTGTCCCCTCTCTCCAGCCTGTGGCCTTCTCTGTGTGCTCCCCTATTGGTGGCTGGAGTGAAGTCCTGCTTCTCTGCTGCCTTCCTGGAAGGGCTTTTCTGTATAAGTCACATCCCATCCGCGTAGGTTCCTCTCTGCAGGGATGCTCATCTCTGCTGGTGTGGGCCTTTCTTCAGCAGCCCTTCTCCAGCCAGCGCTGACAGCAGGGGCCTCTCAGTGTCCCGACGCTCAGAAGGGAGCAGGTCCTCCATCACGGGGTGGTGCTGCAGCCGGGTCCCCAGCCGCAGGGGCTGTGTGGCAGTGCTGTGCCGAGACGGCTGCACCGGAGTATGGCTCAGAGCAGAGCCCAGGCAGTGCGCTAGCCGGGCGTGTCCAGCAGCCCTCGGGCTGCGCTTCAGACACGCTGCCAGCTCTCTGCCACCACCCTGTCCTGGGGTGCCCTCACCCCAGCTCCTGCTTGCACACCGCGTCCCTAGACCAGGGTCTGCAGGCCGGGCTGCTTTTCTAGAGCTCTCTTCCTCTCCCCCTGGCTTGTGGACCCATCAGGATCCTCAGGCAAGGGGTTTCCAGGCAGTTGCAGGTGGAGCTCCTGGCTCTGCTTCAGTGCCTGTATTGGCACTGCCACTTCCAGTGTGGATTGAACGTGGCTGTGTGGCCACCTGAGTGTCCTGCTAGAATCCACTGTGGGGGGCAGTGACTGTGGGCACAGGGCGGGGTGTCCTGCTAGAATCCACTGTGGGGGGCAGTGACTGTGGGCACAGGGCGGGGTGTCCTGCTAGAATCCACTGTGGGGGGCAGTGACTGTGGGCACAGGGCGGGGTGTCCTGCTAGAATCCACTGTGGGGGGCAGTGACTGTGGGCACAGGGCAGAGTGTCCTTCTAGAATCCACTGTGGGGGGCAGTGACTGTGGGCACAGGGCGGAGTGTCCTTCTAGAATCCACTGTGGGAGGCAGTGACTGTGGGCACAGGGCGGAGTGTCCTTCTAGAATCCACTGTGGGGGGCAGTGACTGTGGGCACAGGGCGGGGTGTCCTGCTAGAATCCACTGTGGGAGGCAGTGACTGTGGGCACAGGGCGGGGTGTCCTGCTAGAATCCACTGTGGGAGGCAGTGACTGTGGGCACAGGGCGGGGTGTCCTACTAGAATCCATTGTGGGAGGCAGTGACTGTGGGCATAGGGTGGGGCGGCAGGAGGCCATGACTTTCCTGCACTGGCCACTCCTCTGCTCTGAGTGTCTGCAGCAGGCCAGGCCCTGGGCATCCAGGGTTTCTCCTGGTCATCAGAGGAACTGAGAAGAGGGGACTGAGACAGGTCTAGGGGACATCAAATGGCCCTGCAGTGAGATGGGGGTGGCGGTGGGGAGAGGACGCCCTTCCCTGGCCACACAGCTTTGGTGTGTGGGCCCCTGGGCCCCCCCGCGGCAGCAGCCTCTGCTTCGTCACACCCACTCCCTGGGGTTCTGGTGTTCACCCGTGGATGGCCCCCTTTCTCAGCGTTGCTGAGAGTAAAGCAGGAAAAGGGATGCCTTTAGTCTGGCCCAAGAAGTGCTCTGCACGTGGCAGCTGCGATGCCTTCTAGATTCGAGGTTCCTCCAGCATCTCTGAAGCATTCCTCATGCATGGGCTGTGCCATACACATCGCCCTCTCTGGGACCCGCCAGAGTCTGAGCGGTTTGGTTTCCATCCGTTCAGCCGTTCAGTGTTCAGATACTGAGTGTGTGCCGTGGGCGTCTCTAGGGCCGAGCACAGAGGCTGATGGAGTGGTGAGTGGGCACTGACGCACTCTCCATCTTCATCAGCGTCTCCTTGTCTTAGGGACCTGGGGGCCATTCTTCACCTAGAGGCTCTGTCGTTACAGCCTGTGAGGTGCACGTGGTCCTGCGACAGTGGGTGTCTCCCCCAGCAAGTGTGTCTGCGTGCGGTGTTCGGATTGATGGCGGGGTGGGGCCGGGGGCTGTGTGTGAGCGTGGGTGTGGTGTGGGGGGAGCTGGAGACTGGGCGGGGGCTGTGGTGAGTGTGCAGTCTCTTTCCTAGGAGCTATGGGAGGCACTAGAGGCCTTCAAGTGGAAGAGTGTGGCTGGAGAAAGCACTGGCTGCCGGGCCTGGGGAGCGGGAGGAGAGTGGCAGAGGGGCAGCTCCGCCACCTGCTCACCGAGCATCAGCGCTGGGAGCCCCTCCGAAGCTGGAGTTGGCTTTTCCTGTGCCGAGATGAACAACACATGCCTCCCACACACACCCTGACTTGCAGGAGTAGCCCTGCCTGGGGAGAAAGACCCTTGCCACACAGAGCAGCAGGCCTGGGGGCCTCGGAGAGGGGATAGCGTGTAGCGAGACAGAAGGAATGGCTCAGAAGGGAAGCCCAGGCAGGTCAGGAGCTCACCAAGGCCGAGGCTGGATGAGGTGCCGGACAGTCTTCAATGTGTGTCTGCGGTGAGAGGGGGAGCTGGGACCAGCAGCCGAGGCCACGCCTTGTCATCATGGAGAAGGGCCTCTGCAGGCGCAGGGGGCGAGGCTGTGCGTAGCAGCGTGTTGGGAAGTGCTGGGCTGGTGTGGCCGGTGCCTGACCCTGCAAGGTCCTGAATGCCATGCGAGGCAAGGCGGTCACCTCCACTGTCCTCCAGTCCCCAGGAGCCACGTGGGAGGTGGTGGAGTAGGTACCTAAATTTGGGGAGTTGCGTCGGTGGCTTCCAGCATCCGTGGAGGTTGCAGGAAGGTCAGTGTGCCCCGGCCCGTGGCTGCCCACGCAGGAGCCCGCGTCGCGCCGCACGGCTCCCCGCTCTCGGAGACGGCGCTCTGCTTTCTGCTGGGCCTTTTGGCACCTAGATCCTCTCGTTCTGCAGTTGATGGGCGCGTGGCCAGGCGGGCGTCAGATTTGTGTGGGCTGGTATGCTTGGGGTTTATTCATTTTCACAATGTAAGAAAAGGCCTTTATCATTGATATCTTTTACATCAAAGTCAAAGCTTGTCGTCCCCACTGTTTTGTTTGGAGAAAGCAGCGATGGAAAGAAGGGCCTCTGTGGCTAACTCATGGGAACTGGGGAGACGCCGGCAGGTCGCCCTCAGCTCTCAGCATGGCCTTCTCCCAGGAGCAGCAGCCAAGAGCCTGGGGCTGGGCCTATGGCAGGCACCGTCCACCCTTCCCGGCCCGCCAGGCCTCGTGGCTCCACCTGGGAAGTCCCCCTTCAGGCCACGCAGCAGCCATGGTCAGGATTTGGGAGCCAGTGGATCTGCTGGGTGGACCTGGGAGAGGGCCTTGGAGTGTGCAGTGACCCGGAAGCCAGGTGGCACAGGCCTTTTCGTGACAGACTCGATCAGGCCCAGCGGTGGGGGCCCATGGAGCCCGGGCTGCCTCCCTGAGCTTCTCGGGAGAGAGGTGGCTCGCGGAGCATGCGGGTGAGGCCTCCCGCCCAACCGGGGCACAGGCCAGGCTATTTTTCTCTGTGTACTAGCACACGTCCTTCCAAGCTTTCTCTTCCAGAGCTCCTCCTTCCTGGGGCGTCCCTGCCCCTCCTGGCAGGGTGGCCTTCTGCCCCACTCCACCCCGTCCTCGGCTTCGGAGGATGCAGTGTTCTAAGGGTCGTGTCGCCGAGCCTCAGTTTCCTGTTGTGGCCACAGTGGGATCGGTGCGTCTCCGGGCAGCATCCGTATTTGCAGCTCACCGTCGTCCTGAGTGAGGGTGCATGTATCACGGCTTGTGCTTAGTTGTCCTGGGACCACCGCAGGCAGCCCTTCTGGCTTGCGGGTGGGACCACAGGGGCCCTGGCAAGCTGCAGACCCCGCCCCTGAGGGGAGTGTCTCGGATGCCGGGCACACATGGTCCCCCCACTCCCCAGGGAGGAGACGCTGCAGTGTTGAGGCCAGAGGCCTCCCTGTCGTCTCGCTCTCCGTGCAGCTCTCGAGGGCTGGGCAGCCGGTGAGGAGATGAGAAAGGCTTCCCACCTTGGATGAAACCCATTTCTCCTTTTAATCTGCCTCCTGCTCTTGAGTGTGAAGTGCTTTTCCTGCAGGCCTTTCATGAAACATGCAGGGGGCATTTTCTGAAGTGGTTGGTTCAGAGGAAGACATGGCGGACACCCGTGGCCCTGCCTAACCCTAACCCCACCCACCCCAGCCCTGTGCAGCCGCTCTGCCCTCAGCAACCATGGGCGGCCGGTGGAGGAGCCCCGGCGGGCACCAGGGATGGTGCAGCCCCCACCCCTCTGACTGCCTAGGAGGACCAGAGATGGTCCTCACACACACACGCACAGCCACACGTATGTGCGCCTGCTCTTGCCCACGTGCACACTCACATTTTCACATCCATCCGTTGGTTGTATGTGAATGACATGTATCACATTGCATCGTTTTTCAACACAGAAGCTAGAGAGGGTGTCAGTGGGGATTTTTAAGAGGCAGCAGCTGAGGAGCCCTTTCAACCAGAACAAATCTGAGCTCGTCCTCTCTGCTGTCACATAGCAGCTCTAGCAAATCCTGAATATTGCCTGTGGATTTAGCAACTGGTTAGACGCTCGCTAATTCCAGAGGCTCGCCTGTCTGTGCCAGCGCCTGCTAGTCACACTCCAGCCCTCGCTTCCTGGCCGTGCGATGCCTTCTGGGTCCCGGGAGGTGCTGGGGGCCCTGGAGACGCCGGCCTGCCTCAGGGGACGCGAGGTGACCTCTGACCCCAGTCACCCGAGGTCCCCACTCCTCAGGACGCTCTGTGATCTCCACTCATACCCCAGGGACCCAGTGCCCAGGCCCACGTCCTTTCCAGAGAGGGCCAGGTGCTAGACTTTCAGTGTTCTTCTGTAGAAATTATCATCTTTCATCCAACAAATCTCCATTAAACACAGCTGCTCTAAGCCCGCTCCTGAAGCCACGTAGAGGTAACCAGAAAGATAGTCACTGCCTGCCAAGCTTCCAGGGCAGTGGGTTGATCTTTGAGCTCACCATGCCCAGCCCAGGCCACCAGGGGAGCGTTCAGTCTGGGAAAGTGGAACTGGTTTTCCCTGGTTCTGTCCTGGTCTGCAGCTCCTGCCGCCCACCGTGGAGAACCTGCTGGCTGGGCCGGGTCTGGAGTACAGGTGATTGGTCCCATTGGAAGGGCAACTGCGGCCGGAACGAGGCCACCCTCAGATGCTCGGAACGAGGCCACCCTCAGATGCTGTGGTCCCAGGTGGGAGGGCGTGGCCCCAAGGGGGCCGATGATGAACTGCCCAGCCCATCAGGAGCCCAGGGCGGGACTTTGGGAGCCTTTGTGGCCTCATTCTGCCTCCCACAAGCAGCTTCAGGAACTGAGGCATCCAGGTCAGCAGGGTGAAGGCTGGCGAGCTGCCTCCACCTGGCTGGGCAGCGCTGTCAGCAGGCCCATGACCACCAGAGCTGCCCCCAGCCCACTGCCTGGCTGCCAGTAGCGACGGCGGCCCCCGTGCCTGGTCTGTGCGGGTGGGGCAGTGACCACAGCGAGTGAAGGCAGGTGCGCTCCCCAGGTCCGGCCTGCAGCTTGGGTCCTCAGAGCCCTGCCTGCTTGGGTCCTGTGCCCCGGACCTGCTTCTTCCTCTCCGAAAGCCTGCCCACCTCCCCTGGTCCCCAGCATCCTCAGGTTGCCCACATGCTCTGGCTGGAGCCTGCTGTGTGTGCTGCTCTGGGCACTCCAGGCCTTTCCTTCTAGCGTCTCATGCCCTTCCACTCTCGAGAGCTTTCTTGGCTCTGTTCACTGATTATTTCCTCTCCCCTGTTTTCTGTGTCTTCTTTCTGAAACTGTTATTTGGATATTGGATTTTCAAATAGTTTTCTCTCTTTTAAATCTTTTTGATCCTATTTTCCTTCTTTTTGTTCTACCTTCTGTATTTTCTCAGCTTTGTTAACCTGTTCTTGTTTTATTTGTTGCCATACTCTTTGTTTCCTGAGAGTCTGTTTCTGTTCTCTGAGGATTCTTGCATGAATGGAACATCCTGTCTGTGTTCGCGGGGGCAGTGGGGTCACTGTGTCTTTGATGTTAATGATGGTGCTTTTTAGAGTTTTCTTCTCCGGGTGAACCCTGTTCTCTGTTGCTCTCAGTTGCTGTGTTTCTGCCAGCGCTGGACCTTCCCCTTTTTTACTGGATGATTTCCTTAAGTGTTTGGTGGTCCCAGCTGCCTGTGCCAGGTGGGTTTGCCTTGTGATTCTCCGCAGAATCCGGCTGGGCCTTCCACTGGGGAGCCCTCGGAAGGGGCCTCTGCTCTTTCCTCTCAGCCTGGGTGACTGGTGGGGGTGCGTGTGCTGCCAGCTCCTGGGGGCTGAGCAGGGAAGCATGCCACCAATGCAGGACTCCTCTTTCGGTGGGGCAGCCTGCCCGTGCCTTACCTAAGGGCCTGTCTCAGCCTGGAGATCTTACGCAGCATGTGCAGTGACATGCAGGCTCCTGCCCTTCACCCCCAGAAGCAGAAGCCAGCAGAGTGCCCTGTCCCCACCCAGCGGCATCAGCATGGCCCCTTGGGGAGCACGTCTCCTGCCCCAGCCTGCGGCAGCCGGCACTGCTCCCGTGTCTGTGCCGGGCAGGGTCAGCAGGGCTGATGGCAGGGACCTTGGCGCCACTTGGCAGAGGCAGGCCCAGCTCTGGCTCTCTGGTCCAGTAGTGTTGCAGTGCCCAGCAGGGACCAGAGCCTCCACCCCACCGGGCACCAACGAGTCAGAGCAGGATGTGGGGGGTGGTCTTCAACCCCCAGGACCCCATGTCAGAGGCTCAGCAGGGCCCTCCCTGGACCCTGCAGCAGGGAGGCTGTGGGCTGCCTTTCATGCCTCCTTCCGTGGTGTTGGCGAGACGGGCAGAGGCCCAGCTCGCACCTGCCTGTCTGCGGCCCTCGTGTGCCGGGTACAAGTTCTCGCTCTGGAGTGAGCTCGCACGCGCCTGTCCGCGGCCCTCGTGTGCGGGGTACACGTTCCCGCTCTGGGGTGAGCTCGCACCTGCCTGTCTGCGGCCCTCGTGTGCGGGGTACACATTCTCGCTCTGGGGTGAGCTCGCACGCGCCTGTCTGCGGCCCTCGTGTGCGGGGTACACATTCCCGCTCTGGAGTGAGCTCGCACGCGCCTGTCCGCGGCCCTCGTGTGCGGGGTACACATTCCCGCTCTGGGGTGAGCTCACACCTGCCTGTCCACGGCCCTCGTGTGCGGGGTACACATTCCCGCTCTGGGGTGAGCTCACACCTGCCTGTCCACGGCCCTCGTGTGCGGGGTACACATTCCCGCTCTGGGGTGAGCTCGCACGCGCCTGTCCGCGGCCCTCGTGTGCGGGGTACACATTCCCGCTCTGGGGTGAGCTCGCACGCGCCTGTCCGCGGCCCTCATGAGCAGCCACATGTCCACACTCCGTGTGTGCCAGGATGGTGTCCACCAGGCCTGTGCAGTGGCAGAACTCCCAGTCTGCCCCCAGCTCTGGCACTCCTAGATGTATACGAGCCAAACAACAGTTTCAAAACCCAGGATGCAGAAGTGGCTGGGATGAACAGAGAATCGGGCAGATCTACATTTACAGTTGAGAACTCACACCTCACCATCCGCGACTGATGGCACTGAGTGTCCCCATCAACCCGCAGGACGTCATCAGTGTTTGTGGAACGCCCTGTCCGAGAGCAGAGGACTGTTGCCTCTGCGTTCACCTGGGACAGTCATGACAGATCACATCACTGGTTATCAAAGAGACCCCAGTAAACTTGAAAGAATCGAATTCACTCAGACTGTGTGCTCTGAGTGTAATGAACCCAAACTAGATGTCAGTAACAGAAGAACAACAGGGAAGCCTTAGAAAATCAGCAGCACACGTCTGCATTGCCCGTGTTGGGGAGGAAGTCTCCCGGTACAAGTAAGTATATGAGCAATAGTGGAGATACACACATCTGAGGAAGTGGGGTCCAGCCAGACCGGTGCTGAGAAGGAAGTACGTCACGCTCAGTGTTCCCGTTGGAAAAGAGGAACGGTCTCTAATTTATGTTCCTACCTCAAGAACCTGGAGAAAGGGGAGCAGAGTAGCCCAGAACAAGCAGGTCGAAGGAAATAACAGTGAGCAAAAACCAATGAAATTGAAAAGAAAAAAAATAGAGAAAATTATTAAAACAATAAGCTGGGGCTTTTTTGAAAAAAAAAATTCAATGAAATTGATAAACCTCTGGCGAATTTGACAAAAATAAAAAGACACCACCAAAATCATCAGTATCAGCAATGAAATAGGGGCCATCCCTACAGGCTCTGTAGCCATTAAGCAGAGGGTGTTTCGCCACAGACAACTTGAAGCAGCAGACTCCTCAACACTCACAAGCCATCAGACTCAGCCAAGATGAAATAGGTTATCCGAATAATCTTGTAAACTCTATAAAAAATTGAAGTCGTAAAGATGAGAAGGATATCCCTAGGCCCAGATGGTTTCCCTAGAGAATTCTACTAACCAGTTAATCATTAAGATCCGTTTGACACAGAAAATGGAAGAGATTGCCAGGGTTTAGGGGCGGGTGCGTGTGTGTGGACACAAGGACAGCGGGGCGAGCCTTCGGGTGTCAGGACAGGCCTGTGTCTGGACGGCAGTTGTGGGTGCACACATCCGCACGTGTGACAGATCCCGTGGGCGTAGACATGGAGGGAAGTGCCTGTGAGCTGGCGGCAGGCGAGCAGTCTCTGGATTGTACCCGCGTTAGTTTTCCTGTTTCTGATGTTGCTATTTCAGTTCGTTACCATCGAGGGAGACTGGGTAAGGAGGACACGGACCTCCTAGTACGTTTCTCACAAATAGCCGTGAATCTGTGACGAGGTCTTCATTCTGTTTCAGAGGTCTCCAGCCAGCCCTGCAGTTCCAGCGCTCCCTCCTCCCTGCTTCCAGAAGTCATTGCTGGGGTGGGCATCCCCGAACCTGGGAGCTGGTGGTGTCAGAGTTTCTTGGCACTTCCATTGCTGGCTCAGGATTCAGCCTTTTTAAGGTCGTTGGCCACTCATCTGTCTGGAAGCTTTCCAGCTTCTATTCTCAACGTTATTTGATGTTGTGCCTTTTATTTTCTTTGTCTTCAGGTAAATGCCTCGAAAAATGTAAGCAAAATCTTTGCCCTTGTTTTACCGGGGTTTTGAGACAGATTGCACTTCAATGCACGTGTGTAAACCACCATCTTTAACTGAAGTCTTCGATGGTTTTCCCATTTTTATATATATAGATAGAAAGTGAAACACATTATTTGCATCGTGTTTCTCCACTATGTGTTATAACAGAAACACTTCCCCACATTTGTATAGGTTTTTGTAAGTCTTAACGTATAGTTGATTAACCCCTTTCGGAGCTTGAGTGGTTTCAAGTTTTCACCTAGTGAGAACGAAGGTGAACTGTTGGCTATGTTTTGACTTCTGTGCGAGAGAATTCTGTGTGTCTGAAAAGACCGACTGTAGCCTGTGGGAGCCTGGCTGCACTGAGAAATCCCATCGCTTGTGTTTCTTAGTGGTGACGGCGACAGCCCCCAGCAGCAGCAGTGGCCATGATCGCAGTGAGAGGAAGCTGACGTTTGTGCAGGGCTTGCTGTGGGCCCAGCACGGCACTGCATGCATCTCCATGCAATCGAGTTCTAACTGCGGGCCTGAGAAGGGGTTTAAGGATATTTTCTGTATTGAGGTAGAACTGGCACACTGAAGGGCTCGCTGGCACTGCATGTATCTCCACGCGATTGAATTCTAACTGCGGGTGTGAGAAGGGGTTTAAGGGTATCTACTGTATTGAGACGCAACTCGCACACAATGGAAGGGATTCATTTAAACGTGAGTTCATGGTCAGCGAGTACCAAGGGCAGGCGGTGGTACCCTTATCCAGGGAGCAGGTTATACAGGCTGCGTTATCTTCAGAGTTTTAAAACAGTAATTAAAGCAAATAAAAGTGGATGTACTTCTTATCACCACATGCCTGCAGTTCTAAAGAATACCAGCAATAATCTACACCTGCACCACCATTCCCCGACCAGATGCCACGGGGTCACGTTTCAACAAATGTGTGCACCAATGTGCAACCACCACAGTAAGATATAGGACATAGCCCGGCAGGTTTTAAAATTTTTTACTTTTAAAATTCTGTAGTAGGCTGGGCATGGTGGCTCACGCCTGTTATCTCAGCACTTTGAGAGGCCAAGGCAGGCAGATCACCTGAGGTCAGGAGTTGGAGACCAGCCTGGCCAACATGGCGAAACCCCGTCTCTACCAAAAATGGAAAACTTAGCTGGACGTGGTGGCAGGCGCCTGTAATCCCAGCTACTTGGGAGGCTGAGGCACGAGGATCACTTGAACCCCGGAGGTGGAGGTTGCAGCGAGCTGAGATCGTGCCACTGCACTCCAGCCTGGGTAACTGAGACTGTCTCAAAAAAAAAAAAGAAAAAGAAAAAGTAAAAAATAAAATTACATAGTAAAATTAACTTTTTTCTTATAGGATACAGCGCTGTGAATTCTAATCACCCCGTAATCAGAGTGCAAAATAATGTCATCACTTCCGGAATCCTCCATGGTCCCCATTTCCATTCACCCGGCCACACAGGGCCCTCTGGCAGCTGTGAGCTCTGCTCCACCTTGTGGTCCAGCTTTCTCCAGCCAAACCCTACAACGTGCAGTCTTTTGAGACTGGCTCCTTTCACTCAGCACAACGCCTTTGAGATCCATCCAAGTTGTTTGTGTATAAAAGTCAGTTCGTTTTTTACTTACGTAGCTCTCTCCTACATTTCGAGGTCAGGAGGTACGAGTCTCCACCGTGGTGGTTCTTCTTCAGGGGGGTTTGACTCCGCTGACAGGTAAACGGCGTGCAGTCTTCTTCTCCCCAACACAGATGACTCTACATTTATTTAGGTTTTCTTCCATTCCTTTTAGCAATGTCTGGCAGTTTTTAGGGTACAAATCTTGTACGTCCTTGGGTAAATGCATTGCAGAGTATTTTGTTCTTTTTGATGCTGTTATGAATGGAATTGTTTTCTTGATTTCCTCGTCAGATTGCTCATTGCTAGTACGGAGAAGTACAACTGATCTTCTGTGTGTTGACTTTGTGTCTTGCAACTTTGCTGATTTTGTTTATTGAGTAGAACAGGTTTTCTGCAGCTTCTTCAGGGTTTTCTGTAGCCTGGCATCTGCAACGAGAGAGAAGTAGTTTTACTTCTTCTTTTCCAATTTGGCTACAGTTTATTTCCTTTTCTTGCCTAATTGCTCTGGCTATGTTGAATAGAAGCAGCAAAAGCAGATATTCTTGTCTTGTTCCTGATTTAGGGGAAAAGCTTTTAGTCTTTCACTATTGAGATGGACCTAGCTGTGGGGTTTTTTGTTTCTTTGTTTTTTGAGACAGAGTTTCACTCCGTCACCCAGGCTGGAGTGCAATGGCACCATCTTGGCTCACTGCAACCTCTGCCTCCTGGGTTCAAGGGCATCCTGCCTCAGCCTCCCGAGTAGCTGGGATTACAATAATGCGCCACCATGCCCGGCTAATTTTTGTATTTTTAATACAGATGGGGTTTCACCACGTTGGCCAGGCCGGTCTTGAACTCCCGACCTCAGGTGATCCACTCACCTTGGCCTCCCAAACTGCTGGGATGACAGGCGTGAGCCACTACACCCAGCCAACAATTGACTTTTTGAAAAGATGGAATTGACACACCGTTTACCAGATTAAATAGGCAAGTTGTGGAAATTGGAGAGTTCTCATACCCTCTTCACCCGGTTTCTTGTGCTGTTGACGTCTCACGCTGCCATGGTGCTTGTCACCGGCGTGTGACTCTGGGCCTGTCTCCAGCCCTTGTTTGGATCTACCGGGCTTTCCTGCATGTTGCACCCGGGGCACATTTTAGTCGTCACATCTCTCCTGCCGCTCGTCGGTGACAGTTTGTCCACGTGACAGCAGTGTTGACTTGACTGCCGCACTGAGGCGTTGCTGGCGGACCTGGCTCTGCCGGGTGCCCCGTCCGCTAAGCTGTGTGCACTTTCTCCACTCTGTTCTTTGGAAGCGAATCCCTCTGTGCGTAGGCGACGCTCCCCGTCTGGAGGGATGAGTTCTACACGTATGATGTGGAGTTTTGTGAGGGGAGATGTCTCCTCTTCCCCGTTTATTCACTTCTTCATTTATTGCCAGCAGTGTGGACTCAAGGGAGTTTGCCGCGTGCTCTGTGTTCTAATCCGGTTCATGCACCGGGACTTGTTTCACTGCATGGTCTCCCTTCGGCCGGCTGCGTTCCGCTGTGCCCCGTCATTGGGTTTCCTGAGCCCTTCCTCACTCTCCAGCACCACAGGGTGCTCCAGGCTCACCTCGTGTCCTCTGCCTCAGCTTTCCAAGCAGCCGTTTCTCCAGGGAGCCCTGAGCCTTCTCTCGGCAGGACAGTCCTGAGCTGCCCAGGTCGGGGTCTGGGTGTGCCTGTGGCTCCTGGGACGGTGCTGCTTCTACACCCTCCTGCCAGCTGCCTTTCCTGTAGTGTTTGCTTGCTGTAAATATTTCTGTCCTTTTACTTACAGCCTACCTGTGCCCGTTCTTTGAGTTTCTGTATACATCACGTCATCGGGTCCGTTTCTAAAGCATCATGGCAATCTCTGTCTTCTCATTGCTACCATTTTATTATTTGTTTTGTCTGTCTCCTCCATTTTTGTTTTTCCTTTTCATGCTTCCTGCTTTCTGTTGAGTTACTTGAGTGGTTTTTAGTATTTCATTTTAATTTAGCGCATGGGCATGTGACTGTATTTCTCAGTTTGATGTTTTGAGTATTTGCTCTTGGAATTAGAGTACTTATCCCACTTGAAGTCACACCCAGAAGCCCCTCCCGGCAGGTCCCTTGCCCTTTCCCTTCCTGCCGTCCCTCCACCGACATGGAAATGCCACAGGTTTTGTTTTCAGTCATGCAGTGTTTTGAAGAGGGCAGTAGAAGAACCGGGTATTATCTGTAAGCCCAGAAAGCTGCCGTCTGTTCTCCCTTCATTGTCAGCGCTCCAGGTATCCTTCATGTCCTCTTTCCTTCCGAAGGATTTCCGGCAGCCACTCCTGGAGAGCAGGTGGCTACGATTCCCTCGGGGTGGGTCCGTCTTTCTTCCTCTCGTGTTCCTGAAGCAGCTCTGCCCTGCGCACGCGGTGTGGCCTGGCCCTCACCTCGCAGCACGCCATGAATGCGGCGTTCCTACTCCTCACCGCGGTTCCTGCCTGGGGAGAGATTTGCAGACGCTCGAATCACTGTTCCCTTTGAGTTCATACAGATTTTTCCTGTTTTCACAAATTTTTTGCCTTCAGTTTTCAGCAGTTTCATTTGGACGTGTCTGGGTGTGGATTTCTTTGAGTTTATTCTGTTTGGAGTTTGCTCAGCTTCTTGAATCTGTAGGTTTTTTTTTGTTTGTTTTTGTTTTTGCTAAATTTGGGATTTTTTAGCCATTTATTTCCTTAAATACTTTTTCAGCACTTCACTTTTCTGTGAATTTGCTGAGACCTTTGGGCTTCCGTGTGCCGCGAGAGCGTGCACACTTGTCTGCGTGGGCCGTCTTGCGGCCCCTCTCCACCACAGCTCCCAGATGATCCAGCCCTGTCTCCTCGGCCCCGGCAGCTGGAACTGCCTCTCCAGGCTGACTTGAAATCTCTGTGGTTCTTCATGTGCTGAGTAATTTGGGGTTATGTCCTGAACATTGTGAGAGGGGTTGTGTGTTTACGTCCCGCGAGGAATGTGAGTGTTTTAGTTTAGCAGTGAGCCGACCTGGGTGGATTCTATCCCAGGTCTCAGCGACCTTCTGTGGTGTGCGGTTGCCATCCCAGTTCAGGTTGTGAAGCCTTGGCAGTGCTGCTGGTCTTGGCCTGGGACGGTGGCAGTGCCTGTCAGCTTAGCTGTCGTCTGCTTCAGAGGCCAGTGTGGATGGGACGCAGGCACGCGCTGACCCAGGGACGCCCTCAGCTCTCGCCGGCTTCAGAGGCCAGTGTGGATGGGACCCAGGCACGGGCCGACCCAGGGACGCCCCCCAACTCCCCAGAACCACCCTTTTCCGTCCCTCCATTCCATGATCTTTGGGTCCTTTCACATTCTGGGTCTCCCCTTTGTGGTCCTCCAGGGACGTGGGGCTCTCTTTGCACCATCCATTGCACTCTGCTGGTGTCATGGAGGTTGGGCCCACGCCCGGCCCTGCAGGAGGGATTACAGGGAGGAAGACGCAGCCAGAGTTTGTCTTGCCCATCTGGAACAACAGCAGCTTCAGACAGAGGGCACAGCTCCTGCTTCAGGCTCCCTGCCGCCACTGCAGCCCCGTGGGCTCAGCCCGTGGTCGTGTGCGAAGAGCGGAGGCAGGGACCACGGGGGCCGGGGAGTCCACACTCTAAGCAGGGAGGATTCCACGCTCCTGAAGCTCAGTGACTTTCTTTCCTGGCCCCCAGGTGAGTGCCAGACGACTTCGCCTTGAGCTCCTGGTACAGCAGCCTCACCACCGCCTGGATGTTGGCACGAGGCAGAGGTCAGAGGAGTGAGAGAAGGGCCACAGTGTCCCCTGCCCGCCCGTGCGGTGGGCCTTTCAGAGCCGGGCATCCATCCAGGCTCTGTAGCCGTGTCTGTGGGAGAGGAAGGACAGGCGTGGGCACCCTGTCACACTGCCACGTCTGCGGGGCTTTGTCACGTGCTGTCTTTATGACAGACAAGCCTGGAGGGGCGGGGCGCTCCGAGTCAGGACACACAGCGAGTGTTGGGTTAAGCTGGGCCCTACTGCCCTTGTGTGACCATCTCCAGAGCTGGGGGTCCTACGTACCCCACTCGCCAGCCTCTGTGGTGGGGTTCCCACACCCATTGTTCAAGGGAGGTGGTCGTCAGTGCCTGCTGTAAGCCAGACATCATGATCAGGGCTAGAAACGTGGAGCCAGCCGTTTGATGAGGGAGACAGAAGTAAAACGTGAAGTGTGGTGGTCAGGGCCCACTGGGGAGGGGCTGGCGGGCAGTGCAGGGGTCTGGGACCCACGGGAAGCTGGCCTGGGTGAGGGGCTTCCTGGACCGGATGCTGTCTGTCCGTTGGGCTTTGGGTCCCCCCACTGTCCCCTCTCCAGGTCCTGAGAGCCTCACCTGAGGCACCCCCGCCCCCAACATTATGTATCTTTTAGTTCAGCAAAAACAACTAATCATTCTTCTTGCAAAAGTTGCCCGCGTGTTTGATGGGTTTGTTATAAGCAAGATCCCGGCTACCCTCCAGCTGCTTTCCATGCACACGCTCTGAGACAGGCACCTGCTTTGATTGGCGTCATCTTCCCGAGGAAAGATCTAGGCTGGCAGCTAATTTATGTGGCACTCCTCATGTTTAAAAAAGTTGCAGTAAGTCCATTTCAAGAAGCTTATGCCAGAACTGATTACTTTGAACCATCTGAAGGCAAACCAGAATTCCGAGCTTTTGAACACCACCCCCCGCGACTTGTTTCTTCGTGTGTTCTCTTTCTCGCTGTCCGTGTGGTGGCAGTTTGTCTGAAAGGAGGACAGCAGAAGAAAGCGCGCCCCTTCAGTGCACAAACGAGCACGCGTGTGGGCTTACTGTGGCGGCGAGGGTGGGTCACACAGGTCATTCTGGCAACATGGCTGCAGCAACATGCGTGTGCTCATTCAAATTCAGCCCTTGTAAACATTTTGCTCCCAAGCCTTCAGGATCCATAAATCATTTTAAAAGGAGCCTTGGGGGCTTTTCATCCAGCGTCTCCCTAAGTCGAGAAGTCCCTGCAGAAGGCAGCTTCTCGGAGACGGCCTTGGAGGCCCCCGCCGTGTCGCCACTCAGTCACCGTGGGCAGGTTCACTCCCCTGAGAAGCCCTGGGAGGTGGGGGTCAGGAACACCCACCCTGGGCCCTCTGCCAGGCTTGCTGTCCAGCCAGGCTCCTTACCGGCTCTGTGATCAGCGGCCTCTCAGACGGCTTTTCTGAGCCCCCGTCTCCCCTTTACTCAGGCACCAGGACTTGCCTGCTAGATTGGATGGGCAGACTGAGGGGGTTGTTTGTAAAGCTGCAGCGCTTGCGGGGCTCCCATATCCTCTCCAAGGGGCATCAGCTGGTGCCGGAGGTGTGTGCTAGGTCTCATACCGTGTGGCCGCCCTCCTGAGAGACAGTGACACTGGGCTGTGCTCAGATGTCTCCCCTGCCGGTGCTCCCTGCCTCACGAAGAGCGAGGCATTGTTGCTACAGAAATACCTTCTAGGCCGGTGCTCAGGATGTTGGTGTGAGTGGGAGTGCCCCAGACACCCAGGGAGGGCAGCGCACGGCGTCTGCGGGGCTGGTCTGCAGGGTTGACCAGCAGCCCCGCCTCTGGAAGCATGTCCTGCAGGTGCACTGTACAAGCAGGAAGCAGATGGCAGAGGTCGTTCAGTGCAGTACGGTTTTTACAGCTTTCCTGAGGTATAACCGGTGTGCAGTAAGCTGCACGGATGTCAAGTGCAGTGGGGTGAATTTGCATGTACACACACATACACAGAGCCGTGGAGCCGTTACCACATTCACATTCAAGACCCCCAGACACGTGCTTTTGTTTGACAGGAATCCATCCCTCCTCCCTGCCTCGTCTCCCCACCCCACACCTGCCAGCGTGCCTTCCGTCACTGTAGATTGGCGAGAGGCTGTCGAGTCTTCTGGGAATGGCGTCGGTCCTGGAGCGTGTGGTCTCTGCCTTTTTGCCTCTTCCATGCAGCATGGCTGGTTTGGGGAGAGATCACTGTGCACACAGCTGCGTCGTCTTCACTGCTGAGTCGTGTTCTGTCGTATCGTACGTTCCCTTGCGACGGACATTTGGAGTTTTTCTGGTTTGTGGCTATTCTGAATGAAACTGCTGTGTATGATAAATAAAGTCCCATGTAGAAATCGACTTCATTTGGAGTTTTTCTGGTTTGTGGCTATTCTGAATGAAACTGCTGTGTATGATAAATAAAGTCCCATGTAGAAATCGACTTCGTTTTCTTTCAGGTAAACGCCTAGTGTGGAGTGGCTGGCGGTCACGTGTGTAACATGTTCCGAGGTTGCCCGTCTTCCAGAGGTGCAGCTTCTCCTCACCAGCATGCAGCACAGTCTTTTTACTTAGTCCCTCTTTTATTTTTTTAAATGTTTCTTTTAGAGACAGGGCCTTGCTTTGTCGCCCAGGCTGGAGTACAGGGGCGAGATCATAGCTGCCTGTAGCCTCTGACTCCTGGGCTCAGGTGGTCCTCCCACCCCAGCCTCCTGGGTAGCTGGGACTGCAGGTGCGCGTCACCACACCCGGCTAGTTTTTTAAAAGTTTTCATTTAGGCCTTGTAGTAGGTTGGCAGTCGGGTCTCACCGTGGCCTTTTGCTTTTTATTTCACAAATGATTAACGGCATTCAGCATCGTTTCATTCAGCTCACTTATCATCTGTAGATCTTCTTTGGTAAAGCACCTGTTTTTTGTCCATTTTAAAATTTGATTATTTTTGTTGTTGTTGAGTTTGGGAGAGTTCTTTATATGTTCTGGCTACAAGGCCTTTATCAGATTCTTTGTTTTCCAGATATTTTCTCCCAATCTGTGTCGTGTCTTTTCATTCTTTCATCAGGTGTTTTGAAGAGACGTTTTTAATGATAAAGTCCAATGTTTCAATTTTTTCTGTTAATGTGTGATCCTTTGGGCGTTAGTCCATTTTCACGCTGCTGATGAAGACATACGTACCCGGACTGGGTAATTTATAAAGAAAAAGAGGTTGAATGGACTCACCATTCCACGTGGCTGGGGAGGCCTCACAATCATGGTGGCAGGCAAAAGGCACGTCTTACATGGTGGCAGACGAGAGAATGAGAGCCAAGCCAAAGGAGAAACCCCTTATAAAATCAGATCTTGTGAGACTTATTCACTACCATGAGAACAGTGTGGGGGAAACCGCCCTGTGATTCAGTTATCTCCCCCCACATCCCTCCCATAACACATGAGAATGGTGTGGGGGAACCGCCCTGTGACTCAGTTATCTCCCCCCACATCCCTCCCATAACACATGAGAACAGTATGGGGGAAACCGCCCCTGTGATTCAGTTATCTCCCCCCACATCCCTCCCATAACACATGAGAATGGTGTGGGGGAACCGCCCTGTGATTCAGTTATCTCCCCCCACATCCCTCCCGCAACACATGAGAACAGTATGGGGGAAACCGCCCTGTGATTCAGTTATCTCCCCCCACATCCCTCCCATAACACATGAGAACAGTATGGGGGAAACCGCCCCTGTGATTCAGTTATCTCCCCCCACATCCCTCCCATAACACATGAGAACAGTATGGGGGAAACCGCCCCTGTGACTCAGTTATCTCCCCCCACATTCCTCTCGCACCACGTGGGGATTAGGGGAGCTACAATTCAAGATGAGATTTGGGTGGGGACACAGCCAAACCCTATCAGGTATCAGAGCTAAGAAATCTTTGGCTGTCTCAAATTCACAAGATTTTCTCCTGTATTTTCTTCTAGTAACTTCATAACTTTTGGTTCAGGATTGAGCAGGATTTTCGTTTATTGTACAAAGTTTTAATTCTTTATTTCCCCCACGAACACCCAATTGTTCCATAACCATTTGTTGAAGAGACTGTCCTTTCTACACTGAATTGCCTTCGTATATTTTTCAAAAATTAGTTGTGTTTATACGCCTATTTCTGGACTCTGTTCTGTTTTGTTGGTCCGTCTGTCTTGCAGACCAGTACTGCACTGTTGTGATTACTACGGTTTTAACATAGTTGGTGAAATTAGGTAGCCCCTCCTTTTTCATTGTCAATGTTGTTTTCTCTGTTCTAGGTCCATTCTATCTCCATGTGAATTTTAGAATCAGCTTGCCAGTTTGTACAAAGAAGCCTGTGGGATTTTGACTGAGGTTGCTCGATTCTGTGGATTAATTTGGGGGAGAAGTGCGTTCCCAACACCCAGAGTCTCCCGGCCTGTGGACAAGGCATGTCTATCTCCCTGTGTGGAGGTCGCCCTGGATCTCTGTCTGCAGTGCTCCGAGCTTGTCACATGCAGGTTTTTCTTGGCCTGTTCCGTTCCATCTCTATGTGTTTCATGGTGTTGCAAGCTTTTGTAAGTGATGTTTTCCAGATGACTTTCTGGTGCTGATTTCTAGTTTAATTCCATAATGGTCCTATAACATAGTTAGAATTATGAAATTCCTAAATAGACTGAGCCTTCTTTCACGGTTTAGCATGAGGTCGTCTTGGTACATAGTTCAGGTGCTCCTGAAAAGACTGGACCTTCTGCTCTTAGAGTCGAAGCGTTTATCCAGGTGAAATAGGTCAAAGTGGTGGATCATGTGGTTCTTGTCCTCGTGATTTTTTGCCCGTTGTTCTGTCAGCTACTGAGAGAGTGATATTGAAGTTTCCGATTGTCATCGTGGACCCGTCTGTTTCTCCGGCCAGTTTGGTTTCATTTGTTTTGCAGCTCTTTTATTAGTACACACGTGTTTAGGATGATTATTGTCCCTCGATTAATGGATCTCTTTATTATTGTAACTTACCTTCTTGGTAATAGTATGTGCTCTGAAATTTACTATTTCCGGTATTAGTAGCGTCTCCGGCTTTCTCTTGCTGGTTTTCTTAGTGATGGCATGTTACGCCTTTTTGCATCTTTGTATTTAAAGGTCTTTACTGTCGGCGGTGTCTAACTGGGTGTTGCTTTTTAATCCAGTATGAGTGTCTGCCTTTTAATTGTGGTTAGGCTACTTACATCTAATTTGATTATTGATATGATTAGTTTTGATCTTGTCATTTTACTATTTTCTGCTTGTCTGTCTCTTCTTCATTCCCTTCCTGTTTTTTTTCTTTTTTCCTTTTACCTTTTTTCAGTCTACTTTGCTGTTTTTCTGATTGTGTTTTATTTCCTTTTGTGGCATACAGTATAATCACCTTATAGCCGCAGTGTTGGTTTTTCTCCTCCAGCCTTTATACTGTTGTCATACGTTTTATTTAGTCCATATATTAAATCCCCAATATATTTTCATTAATTTTGTTTAATCCATTAATTACTTTAAAACGTTAATAATTTAAATTTTTTAAACAGACATGAATATAAGAAAGCTCTCCCTACGTGCAGTTGCTGTTCCAGCCCTCCTGGTTCTCCGTACAGGTCCGGGTTTCTGTGCCCTGCCCTGCCCTCGTCCTCCTTTGCCTGCAGGCCTTCCCTGACGTTTCTGTAGAGCAGTTCAGCTGATGGTGAATTCTTTCAGCTTTCATGTCTGGTCTGAAGGCACCTTTATTTGCTTTTGTTTTCGGAGATGCTTTCACCGTTCTAAGGTGGAGGTTTTCGTTTCTATTGGCATTTCAGATATTTCTCTCTCCTCTTTTCTCCGTTGCACTTTTTCTCATGAGAACCCCGCCTTGTGCCTCCGTAGGTCCTGCCTCTGCCTTTAAGGTGGTTTTCCGTGCTGTGATCCTGAGCAGGCTCGTCCTGATGTGCTCTGGGGCTGCCAGCGTCTTGTTTCCCGGGCCTGTGTTCCTGGTGCTGCCTCATGTCTGTTGAGCTTCCTGCATCTGTAGCTTTATACTTTCCATTGAATTTGGAACTTTCTGACAGTATTTGTCCCGTCATTTCCTCTGCCTTCTTTCCTTTGGGGACTCTCATTCATGTATTTTATGCCTCATGAAGCTGTCCCACAGCTCAGCGATTCTCTTTTCATTTTTCAGAAATCTTTTCCTCTCTGTGTTTGCTTATTTATTTGTTTTTGTCATAAGGCCTCGCTCTGTCACCCGGGCTGGAGGGCCCTGGGGTGATCTTGGCTCATTGCAGTCTCCACCCCCTGGGTTCAAGCGATTCTTAGGCCTCAGTCTCCTGAGGAGCTGGAACTACAGGGGTGCACTACCACGCCCGGCTATTTTTTTTTTATTTTTAGTAGAGAAGGGGTTACGCCATGTTGGCCAGGCTGGTTTTGAACTGCTGGCCTGCAGCGATCCAGCTGCCTTGGCCTCCCAAAGTGCTGGGATTATAGATGTGAGCCACTGTGCCCACCTCTGCGTTTTGTTTTTGATAGTTTCTGTTGCTATGCCCTGAAGGACATTAGACTTTTCTCTAACGGATTCTGTTCTGTCATTAATGCCATCCAGTGTGTTTATCTGAGATGTTGTAGTTTCCACTTCTACGTGTGTCTCTTCCATGTCTGAACTGTTCCATTTTTCCAATAGCTTTAACAACTCTCTTAGTGTCCCTGTTTGCCAGTGTTGCTGTCTGTGCAGCACTGTGTCTTGGTAGGTATTCGTTGATTGGTTAATCTCTTCATTATAGGCCATGTTTTCCTGCTGCTTTAAATGTCTGGTAATCTTTGATTGGATGGCAGGCATTGTGAATTTTAACTTGTGTCCTAGACATCTCTGCATTTGTATAAATCTTCTTGATCTTCTTTCAGAGATGCAGTTAGGTTTCTTGGCAAGAATTGGTTTTCCTCGGGTCTTGCTGTTATGGTGTGTTGGAGCACCCTGGAGCAGGTCTCAGGCTGGAATAGCTGTCCCCACTCCTGTCTCCATTCCTGTTCCCCCTCCTGTCCCCACTCCTGGCGCCACTGCTGGCCCCACTCCTGTCCTCACTCCTGGCCCTGTGCAGTGTCGAGTAATCTTTCCATCACTATGGGCCTTGACAGACTTTGATTTTTAAACCACGTGAATATGTTTTTCATTCAAAATGTTAGATCTAGAAATGAAGACAGAACTAGACAGCTTCTTACAGTGGACTACAGCTGGCCTCATTCCGGCTGCAGCCGTGAAGGTTTGTTTTGCATTCTTTTCCCACTGCGGAGAAGGAAACTCGCCGTGGTCACCCCGAAGCCTGCTTTTGTTTCTCATCTGAATTGTGCCTCTGTGGTCCCCGTCATCAGCTCCTTCCACACCCTGCAGTCGAAGTCCTTTCCTGTCTTTTCCTCATTTCTGAAGACGTCCTGAGGTCGCTTTCCTGTCCCTCAGTGTCCCCTGCACTCCGCCGTGACATCACCCTCTGGGAGTGGCTGACGGACACCCTGACTCCCAGGCGTCCTGCCTCGGGCTGGTTCCCTCTGTGCTTCCAGCCAAGGTGTGGTCGACGGGGACTTTCTCCACACAGACTCCTCCAGCTGAGTGGAGGCCGCCACGGACTCCCCCATCCTGTACTTGTGTCCCTTTCCAGTTTTCTCTTGATGTTATTGCTGGCCTCTTGAGAGCTTCACAGGCATGTATTTAAAACTAAAGCTGTATAGCTGGATCTCCTAACCTTTCGCTTCCTTGTCACCCAGAGGGCAGGACTTCCCCAGCATGGCTGGCCATGGACGCCTGGTCACCGTCTTGCTCTCTTTGCAGGTTGAAGGTCGAGGAGCTGGAGGGCGAGCGGAGTCGGCTGGAGGAGGAAAAGAGGATGCTGGAGGCACAGCTGGAGCGGCGCGTGCTGCAGGTGAGGGCGGGGCAGCCTCTGGGGGCGGCACTGCCTGGGGCCTCGCATTTCTCTGTGCAACGTGAATGTCCGTGGTTCCTGCCGCCACAGAGCACCTGTTTTCCGGCTCGTCTGTCTGAACTCTGGGCTCTCCTTCCTCCCATGTGCACCACCTTGCCTGGCGGGGAGGCCGTGAGGCCTGCACTGGCCACCCCTGGGGTCCTCTCCGCCCTGCGCCACCCACACGCCTGGTATCCGTGGAGTGGGCTCTGGGCAGGTTTGCACTGTGCCCACCCGGGATCTGCCGTGGTGAGGCTGGACTGCTGTTTGTGTTCTTTTAATGGTTCTTTCTCTTTGGTTTTCATCCTCCTGTCTGAGTTGCTGCATGGCAGGAAGCCCTCAGGTTTGAGGTTACCGGGTTTTTGGAGGCCATTGATTTTATCTTGACACCTATTAGAGGCAGATCAAATCTATTTTTTATGATCAGTTCCTGGCGATGGGAGGAGTGACATTGTGGTGACGGGCGGCTCCGAGCCGCGCTGGCCTGTCCTCAGCCTAGGACCTGTCATCTTGTTTTAATTGGGCCGTGGTGTCCAGGGAGGGGTCACGGAGCTGCTGCCCACCCACCAGAGGCTTCGCGTCAGAGCTGCTGAACGTCTTTCTGGGTGTTGGGTCGAGCAGAGCCTGAACCCTGCTCCTTGACGCCCACGTTGCCTGCTGATGGGGGGTCAGGCATCCCCGCAGGCACCACTTCCGGCTTTCCTGCTCCTGCTTCCAGCCCTTTCCCCAGGGCACCCTCAGCGGCCGGCCCTTGGAGCTGGTTGAGGCGTGAACAAGGCGAGGGGTGTGGGTGAGTGCTGTGTCCGTACCTGGTGAACAGCTGGCGGGGCCTGGCCACCATCCTCGTCTTGTGCAGACAACGTGTGCTCGGGAGCTCACTAGTGGAGCATTCCTCTGTGGGAGATGCCAAGGGCTGTCACACACCACGGGGTTGGCATGAGGAATGGGGCTGGCAGTGTCACCTGTGACCCTCCCCTGAGCTCTGCCAGGGCCTTGGAGGGGTGGGGGCTCTGCCCCCCGCATGTCCTGGGGCTGCTCAGAGCTGAGGCGTGGTGTTGGCCACCCCAGAGCATGGGTGCCACAGTGTGGCCAGTGTGGCCATTTGGGGAGAGGACAGGGCTGGGCCTGGTGGTCCTGGGGAAGCAGATGTTTATGCCGTGATGTGACCTCGAGCCTAGCCCAGGATTCAGGAGCTGTTCCTCCTGGGTCAGTGCAACAGGGATGACTGTGTCTGGATAGCGTGGGAGAAGTAAGTGCAGAGCAGTGAGGTGGGGAGGCCACTGCGGCTTGGCCTGTGGAGTGTTGGGAACTTCCAGCCAGCCCTCCAGCTGCCGCCACCTCTGACACCGCCTACAATTTCACCCTTAGTCGGGGGATGCCCAGGGTGGCCCTGGGGAAGGTGAGGCCTCACAGGCCCTGTGGTGGCTCAGGCTGCCCCTGGCTCTGGACACCCAGGGCTGTGCAGCTGAAGGAAATAATGTAAATAGGGGTCTATTTCCAAGATAAAGTGCCTTGAACCGGCTTAGGTCAGCAAACTACGGAAGAAACTGGAGGTACCAGGCCCCTGCTTGGATCACCGATGCCTGTTTGTCGGCCTCCCCTTCCCCCCCTCCCCCACACCCACCTTACTTGCCCTTATCCAAACCAAAGAAGTTTAGTCTAAGATGAAAGTTTACTAGTCTGCAAAATAGTTCGTTTTGCCTGTTCTTATCGGCTTGCCCAGCCACTTAGATTGTAACTCAAATATCTGAAGAGACCCTGAGCTGACTAGGATTGCATTGCATCGTGGGCTGCAACAAAATGCAGCAAGACAACCCTAAAAAAAACCTACAGCCCCTGCCCAACAACCGATAGGCGATGTCCAGGAAGACTGTGACCCCCCCCCCCCCCCCGCATAGTGCTCAGCCTGTGAGGAGCCGGGGGAGGGACCTGCACACTAGGGGATAAGTGGCTTGTTGTGACCATGCTGGGTGTGCCTGCCCACCTGACACCGGATCTTGCAAGACCACTGAAAGTCTCTCTTTTGGCCAGGCAGGGTGGCTCACACCTGTAATCCCAGCACTTTGAGAGGCCGAGGCGGGTGGATCAGCTGAGGTCAGGAGTTCAAGCCCAGCCTGGCCAACATGGTGAAACCCCGCCTCTACTAAAAATGCAAAAATTAGCTGGGCGTGGTGGTGGGCCCCTGTAGTTCGAGGCAGATTGCAGTGAGCCAAGATCGCGCCACTGCACTCCAGCCTGGGCAACAGAGCGAGGCCCCAGGAGCTGGCTGCCGCCCCCGCACCCCTTGTGCGATGCCCTCCCCGCTCCCTGCTCCCACTCCCTCTGGAAGCCTCAAGTTAGGCCGCTTCAAGGAAGATTGATTAAAATCAGCTGCAGTCTGACTTAATTGGGAACATATGCTTGGAGAGGGGCTTGACTAGTTAAAACTTTTTGTAATTAGTTCACAGCTGGTTGGCGAGGAAAGAGAATTCCAGTTACCCCTTAGAGCTGGGCGCGAGTGCCACTGCCCTCCCGCGGTGCTGGGGCCAGGAAACCAGGGCTGGTAGGGCTGTCATTGGGCCCTGCTGTGGCACTGGCCTTTCTGGGTCTACCTAAGAGCCGATAGCTGTCCACACACACATTAGGGCCAACTGTGTGCGCCCTTGTGTTGCTGAAGGGGCTGGAAGTGGGTGGGTGGGGCCTCCTGGGCAGCGGGGCCTCCCATCCAGTGGTGGGGGTGGGAGAGCTTGGGCGCCCACCGAGGGTGGCTGGCTGGGCTGCTGGCGCCCCTTCTAGAGATGGGGAAAGTGAGGCCCACAGGGAGCCTGCGTATGAAGGAGGAGCTCAGATGCTCCACGTTGGGGAGGCAGAATGAGGCTTGAACGTGTTGCGGTGTTCTCAAGTGAAGACAGAAATCGGGCAGACCCCATGGAACTCCAGATCTGGCGGCAGAGGGACCCTGTGGCGATTGGTGCAGCTGCAGGAGTTGGGTCAGGTGGGCGGCACAGTCCCTCACCCCACCTGCAGCCACAGCCTCCCGCCCCACTCCTGTCCCCACTCCCTGAGTGTGCTCTGTGCTTTTCCACCGGCCTAGAACCAAGGAGCTGGGGCCCCAGCGCTTTGTCCTCTTCTGCCTCCCGGCTGCCCTCTGATGTCCCACCTCATGGTGGGGACACTGGGCCTTGCCGGCTTGGACCCCACAGCCTGGGGTGGGCCAAGGCTCTGCCTCCCACTGGCTGCGGCCTGGCCTCGGCGTGCTCCCCAGGATGTGGAGGGCACGGGCCTTTCTCGCAGGGTGTCTCTGGAGATCTCAGGTGATGGCTCCTGGAGGGCCCTGCACGTACCTGGTGAACCAGGCCTGCATGGCGGCCATTTCTGTTATCCATCATAATGCCATCGTCCTCACGTCCGAGACACGTGCACGTTTTCCACATCTGTGGTTCTGATGGGCCACATCCCCGGATGGAGGGCACCGAGCCAGGGTGGGACACATGGTGAGGCCGGTGGGGGTTCAGAGGCCGCCCTGGGTAGAGAGGGGCACGTCCAGTGGAGGCCGCACTGGGCAGGACACCAACCTTCCGGCTGGGTGGGCGCATCTCCACCTGACAGTCCCACCTGGCAGCCACCAGCTTCTGTGCGTCAAGTGTGCAGCGTGGGCCGGCGCCCATGCCCTGTGGGGCCCCGTGTCACCCAGCAGTGATGGGAGCAGTATTCAGACTCAGCCCTGTTGGGTTTTTCAGCATTGGATTATGAACTTTTAAAGATTCATTGTGACACTGAGAGAAGTCTGCAGCGAGCGCCTGTTCACCCACCACCAGAGCTCTACCATGGACGCCCCGCCGCGGGGCCTCCTGACAGCTCCTTATCCTTCGCCCAGCCGCCGCACCGCTTCATTCTTCTGACGCGCTTTAAGTAAATTGCAGACATCTGCACACTTCCTCTAAATGCCTCCGTGTGCGTGTAATTAAGTAGAATTCATCTTTGGGTTCTGAAGCCCGTGCTCCAGCCGTTCCTCAGTGTGGCCTCATCACGGTGCTTGTTTGGGCAGGTTGGTGGTCAGGGCTGGTGCAGCCCCCCCAGGGCGGCTCCCTGCCCGCCCCACCTGCCTACTCCTCCCTAGCGGGGGCCTGGGTGGGGTCTGTGGCTGGGGCTAATCTCAGTGCCCCAAGTGCTGCTCAGGAAAGAGACCAGACAAGAGCCCCACGACGTTTAAAATAAGTGCATCTGTTTTGGGAAGGAGTGGGTAGAAGAGTGCCAGGTTCCCTGTGTGCAGAAGCTGGAAGCACACGGAGACCGTTCTGCTCCCGTCTGCACCAGCAGGCAGGCGGTGCAGTCCCTCACATCCCTGGTCGGTGTCCCTGGGACCAGGACGGGGCGGGCCCATCACCCCTTCTCACCCCCTCCCTGAGGTGCCATCCCTGTGGCCCCCAGACCCCTGGAATTCTGAAGCCCCCAACCCTTAGCTGCCCTGCGAGAGGGCTGCATCCCCTCCTGGAGCCACAGCTGCCCCCTTTGTGCCGGCGTCTCTGCCCAGCTGTGGTGGGCTGGGGTGATGTCCCTGTCCCTGTCCCAGGGCCTCCCAGCAGGTGCTCTGAGCCAGTCTCCTCCGATCTAGCCTCTCCCACTTGCTGGACTCCTCCTAGTGATGCATGTGGCTCATCAGTGGGACCTTTGTTCTGTGTTCGGCTCTTTCTCCTGAAACTTCTACCGTGCTGGAAAGAGTGTGGCCTCTGGACCGGGACGACAGGCCTGGTGTTAACCTGGCGACCTCGGGAAGTGCTCTTCTCTGAGCCCTGTGGGCCTCCTGTGTGAGGCGAGGGAGTTGAACTTTTCCTGGGAGGCAGGATCATGGGAGGGCAGCTCTGTGGGGCCTGTGGGACTCCGTGCCCACAAGCCCAGCCCTACCGTGCGTGAGCTGCCTTCACGCACCTCCTCTGTGCCAGGCGCTGCTCTAAGCCAGGGCACAGCAGGGACCAAGCAGCCACAGCCCTGATGTTCCTGGGTCCATGTTCTGCGTGAGTCATATAGTGAGCTGATGGTTCAGGTGGATGAGGTGCTTCCCGTCCGTGAGAGGAAGCAGGTCATTGGCACAGGGCCCCAGGGACCCATGTTAGGTCCTGGTGGGATCAAGGGCTCCTGGTTTCCTTCCATGACTCAGGGAAGGACAGGAGAAGCACCCATACTGGACCGGGCCGCCAGGGAGGCTGAGTCAGGCACAGTCCTTGGAGCAGCATCCAAGTGTTTCTTGTGACCGCGCTCGTTTCCTTTCTGCGAGATCTCACTGCTCCACAGATTCCCGGCAGCCAATGCCATGTGTGAGAAACCAGGAATGTTCCAGCCACGAGGGCTGAAGTTGACCATGAAGTTGGACTTCTGTGTTAATCTGAGCTTCCTGGCAACCTAAGGAGAAAGGAAAGTGTGGTCACTTACGGAATTCCTGTCATGGGAGTTTGCAGACTAAACACAAGATTCTACAAGAAATGTCTCCGATGGGGGCTTGGCCATGGTGCTGTCACTGATGGAAAAGTGGCTTTGTTTCACCACACAGACCAGCAAGTCCACTGCTGTATACATCCCCAGAAGAACCAAAAGCAGGGACTCATGGATACGGGCACCCACGTTCACAGCAGCCTCGCTCACGATAGCCCAGAGGTGATCTCACCCTAGCGTCTGTGGACAGACGCGTGGATGGACACAGTGTGGTCCTTCCACACAGCGGAGTACACGGCAGCCTCGAGAAGGAGGGGCGTCCCGACACCTGCCGCAGCACGGATGGACCTGAGAATGCTGGGCTGGGTGAAACCGGCCAGTCCCAGAAGGACACAGGCTATGGGATTCCACCTGCACGAACCCCCTAGAGTCATCAGATCCGTAGAGACAGGAGGTGGAGAGGCCGGTGCCGGGGGCGGGGGCTGGGGCGGGGGCTGGGGCATGGAAAGTGTTGATGGATGTGGGCTTTAGTCTGGAGGGGTGAGGAAGCTCTGGAGACGGACTGTGGTGGTGGCCGCACAGCACTGGGAGTGTGCTGAATGCCCGGGAGCTGTGCCCTTAGAATGGTGATGGCGGTCAGCTTCCTGTCACGTGCATTTCACCACCGTGAGGCCCAACAGGCAGCTTGTGAGGAGAGAGCCACACCCCGGATGGGAGGGCGGAGCGCTCCGAGGGGCTACGCCGACCCTGCCCTCACACGGCCTCAGTCTTTCGGTCACTCCTGCCCTCCTCAGGCCCTTCATCCACCAGCTGGTCCTGCACCTGCTGCCTGAGCCCTTGAGGCCTCCTGCCAGCTCTGGCCGAGCCTCAGGCAGGGTGGTTTAGGCGCCGGCTGTTGTTTGTGCTCTGTAGTGGGGAGATTGGGATAGCGGAGGCTGCCCAGGACTCCTGCTCATCCGCCAGTCTGGCAGGGACCCAGTTCACTCACTTGGCAGGCCAGGGGGAGCCGTCTCGTGGGTGAAGCCCACATGTCTTGGAAGGAGGAGGAGGACCTGTGGTTGCAGCGGGACCAGGACACCACCGGTTCCCCCACCTCCTTCTCCCAGGAAGAATGGGCTTCGTGCCCAGGGTGGGTGGCCAGCGGGTGCCCCATGCACTGAGCACACTGCCGTGGCGGGAGCCCGGGGAGATGGCTGGTCTGCAGATGGGGCAGGCGATGGGCTGTGAGCTGGACGAGGAGCATGGGTGGTAGAGCTAGGACCCCCCGTGGTGCTCACTGGGCTCTCCCCGCTCCTCCCCCCCGCCCACGTGTGCTGCTCCCCCCATGCTGAGTTTTGCCAAAGGCCCCACTGGAGCACCCTCCTCCTGTGGCCTGCAGCCGCTCACAGAGGCAGCAGAGGGTGGCGAAGGACCTGGGTGCAGGGGCGGAGGTGAGAGCTGCAGCTGGGGGCGGACATGGAGGGGCTCCTGTGCAGGGTCAGGTGTGGGGCTCAGAGCCAGGCCTCAGCCTAGGTCACTGTTGTCCAACCCTTCCTGGCAATTGGGGTTTTTATCTCTTCCCTCCAAACTGTTTACAAGCTGCTCTCAGCAGATCACCTTCTGAAGGACTCGGGTGGAAGTCGGCGGGTGATTACCAGCACCGGGTAATTGGCTGTGCTGAGAGTCCTTCATCTGCTGATGAGGCCCGAGGTCAGGGAGCTTTAATGAGGGCATGCGGGCCTCGAGGTGGTGTGGCACGTGCAGGAGGGTGGCAGAGCCGCCGGTGGACCGACAGATAGACGGATGGTGTGAGTGAGTGTGCCCGAGCTCTCGCTCCCCTATCACATGGTGACCATCCTCGCCTCTGGGTGACATGAGACTGAGGTCGGGGTTCTGGGGACTGGCCCAGAGTCACACAGTTGAGGCTGGTGGAACTGGGACCCAACTCGGGCTCTGCCAGACCCCTGCGTCTGCTGCCTGGGCAGGCATTGGGCATACACACCTGGCCTGTGAGCCCTCGTCCTGTGTGTAGACATTGCCCAGTGGTCTCTGCTGTCCTCCCAGGTAGAGACGTGCCCAGGGACCCGCCGCTGAGCACCTCAATCTCCTCCAGCCTGTCCCTGCTGCTGCCACTTGGACTGAAGCCACGTCTTGCACTTGGGGCAGAAAACCAAACTCAGAGGCGGAATCTGGGGGGTCTGGGCTCCTCCAAAGCTGATATCCCTGAGCATGCCTGCAGCCTCTCCGGGGCCTCCTCTGGGAAGCAAGGGCCATGGCCCTGTCTGCAGGTGCCCTGCATGGAGTGCCAGTCCCCACAGCTCTTGGGCATGGCACGATGGAGGTGTCCCCAAGCAGCTGCTGCTGCAGGCACTGCGTCCAAGGGACCGACGTCCTTTTGGTTCCCGGGTGTATCTGCAGGGAAACGGATGAGAACAGCGTTTTAGAGGAGAAGGGAAGCACGGGGCCCTGCTGGTGCCTGTGGGGCTTGAGGGGAGGTGGAAAGTGGCTGGGGCTCTCCTGGGGGCCAGGAAGAGGCCCCTCCCCGCTGCCCCCGCTCCGCAGGACTCTGGGGAAGGGGAGGCACTTTGCTTCTCTCACGAGGAACTGGGTTTGCACCTGGAGCCTGCCCGTGGCCTGGTTTGCCAGACGCCCCTCGGTTCTCAGGGACGTCTTGGGAAGGACTTGGGTCCTCATGCGGGGCTGGAGTTCGAGGGACCCAGAGTCAGGCACATGTGGCGAAGGGAGGAGATCCACGTCTCTGGTTTCACCCCATGGGGCCCCCTGGGCGATGCTGCGTGCCCGGCAGAGCTCCTTTCAGCCTGAGACCATGTGCACGTCCGTTAACCCGCCTGACCTTTCCATGGAGTTGGGAGGTCACCGTAGCCACCACTCTACAGACAGCCGATCAAGGCTCAGAGAGCAAACTAGTGTGTATGCACACGCTCTGGACCGCAGAGTGCCAGCTCCGGGGGCTGTGCCCTGGGTTCCTCTTAGGAGAGCCGCCCTGGAGCCTCAAGAACAGGGCCCGGGCGCGTTGACCCGGCTGGGCTGGTCCCTTGCTGGCAGGTCCAGGGAAGCCCCGCATGGCGTCCTGGGGCGGCAGCTGTCTGTCCTTCCTTCTGGATCCCGTGTGTGTGTCGGGCCCAGCCCCTCCTGTGTTGTACAGGTGTCCGGCCTGGGTCTCCCTCTGGAGCTGTGCGTCTCGTCTCTGTTCAGGGACTGCTCCAGGCAGGTGGGGCAGATGTTAGCCTTGCTGGCTGCCGTCAGGACCATCTCCTCACCACAGGCACAGCGCCTGGAGGCCAGGAGTTTAGCCCAGGGTGATCTGGTCGCAGCCTTGGCCAGATTAGGAAGGGGACGCTGTCCCCGCCCCGCTGACCAGTGGAGACTGTCACATGCCATCCTCCCTGGCCACTGCAGGCCGCCTGCCCCTTCCCTGCCGCGGACTCGTTATCAGGGGTGTCATGGGAGGAGTCCCTGACCCTTGCTGGAACCAGGACAGGCATGACCCCTCCCAGCTCCCTTCTCCCCTGGCCCTGCAGGGTCTTGGGCCAGGAAGGCCAGCCCCAGAGCTGTGTGGTGGCCTCAGCGCCGTCTCCTGGGTGCCAGTGTTTTGAATGGCGGCTGTGCAGCACACAGCCATGGCGGGCGGAGGGGGTTGTGGGTGGCGTTCGCTGGGGCCCACGGCACAGCTGTGGTGGGCTCACTCGCGGGCTGGCTTTGCTGTGGACGCCTTGGCTGTGGGGAGTTTCCATTCCTGGTGAAGCCTGGCCGTGGGGCATGTTCTGGAGGGGCCTCCGGGGGCTCCGCCGTGTGACCCTGGGCCACTCCCTCTCCCCCTGCAACTGCTGCAGACGAGGCCCGGGACACCCACTCCCCATGGTGGAGCACTCAGCTCTGCAGAAAGGCAGCTCCCGGGGTCCTGTCCTACCCCCATCCTCCCACTGCTCGTGGGCACTGGTCACGGGCAGCAGCGTGGCCTCTGTCCTCAGACCTCAGTTTCTCCCTCTGCTCCAGTCTGCCCCCTCCCTTCCGTGTGCCTCTGCCTGCTCGGGAGCTGCTTTCCTGGAAGAGGTGGGACACGGCCCCCAGGCCCCTCAGCGACAGGCACGTACAGGCGTGTATAGGCATGTATAGGCGCGTATAGGCGCATCCAGCCCCTCAGCCCTCCTGCTGGCCCTGCGAAAGTTGCCCAAGGTCAGGCCGCTGTGGAGGGCAGGGCTGGGAGGTGCGACCCTCACCTGGGCTTGTTGCAGAGGCAGGTCCCACACCCCAGCCATGAGTGGCGGGCAAGGCCATAGGCAGGAGATGGGAAGGCCGCACCTCTGGCTCTGCCCTGCCCCGGCCCAGCAGGCACAGCCCGAGCTGCCTCACTCTCCTCCCCAAGCCATTTCCTTCAGTCAGGAGAGGTATTGATTGAGTTTTGAGGCCGGGCGATCTATAAATATGCATGAGGACTGGCAGTTATTTGACTGTGTTTTCCATTCCCCTGTTGTCACTGCTTCCTTCCAGCGCTTTCTCTGCTCTCAGCATGCACGTCAGGCACAGGGCGACAGGCACCTCCCTCCCCGAGTGTGTCCTGGGCCTTGCTGGAGGCAGCTTCCTCCCTGGCAGGGACCTTGAGGGTAGGGCCCCTCAGAAACTACTTGCTTTGCCTGGGGCAGCCAAGGGCCCGCGGCGCCCGGCCCCTGCACACACCAGGGTATGGGCTTCTGGCTTTCCTGCCCTCTGCTCCGGGTCTTATGAGCATTTTGGCCGGAAGGAAGGTCCTTAAGGTGAAACTCACCACACTTACCCTCACAGGTGGGAAACCGAGGCCCAGAGAGGGTGGAGACCTGCCGGCAAGTTAGGGGCAGAACTCACAGTGGGAACGGAGATTGAGCCAATGCCAGCCACCACCCAGCCTCTTCCTCCAGGACTTGGGCTGCAGACAGTCCCCTGAGCACAGAGGGAAACGGGCAGTCGAGGCCGAGGCCTCCTGCGGGCACAGGTGTGGGCTTGCAAGGCAGCCCTGGAGCACCCGCACCCTCTCTGGGTCTTGTCTCTCCCCATGCAGACCCCTCCAAGACCGCTGTGTCTGAAGGTGGGGCCCTGTGATCTCCAGAACCCCTAGGCCCAGCCTGGAGGGGAGCTTGGAGAGACAGTAGGCCTGCAAGTGACTGGGGATCTGCCCTGCCTGTCCCAGCGTTCTCCTGCCGCACCCACCAGCCGGCTCTTCTGTTTCGCTGCGCTGGTTGACGGCACCAGAGCGCCTGCTCGCTCTGCAAGTGGAAGAATTTTGTTGAGTCGGTGATTGCGCCGTCACATCCAAGGAAGGCTCCAAACTTTTCCTTTTGAGATTCTCGTCAGCGTCTCAACAGTTTTCTCAGCTGTGAATCAAACAAGGCAACAAATTTTAGCAGAAGATTATAGCCATTTTTCCCCTTTCTTCCTGGAAGCTGTCATCTAACAGCCGATTCCAGCAAGGTTGCTCCATCTCCCATCTGCTTGAGTTGAGTGGTGCCAGCCCCCGACGGTGCTCCTGCTTGCTGGCACTCACAGTGCTCAGCGCCCTAGGTGGGTGGCGTGCACGGGGCTGGGGGCAGCACTGGAGGGGCTTCTCCCCATGCCTGGAGCCTCACACTGACCTCCTGGGCAGGCAGCTGGAAGTGGGTTCTGTGAGCAGGAGGTGTCCTGCCAGAATGCACAGAGGGCAGGGGTGGCCCTGAGCAGATGGACAGATGGGGCCTGGGAGGAAGTGATCTTGCCTCCCGGGCTGCAGAGCCCACCCCACGTCGGCGCCCGCCCCACATCCGCTGCCTCCTGGCCCCAGTGCAGAACCCGCTGTCCCTTTCTCTGGGCTGGAGGCTTGGTATGTCCATGGTGGGAAGTGCTCGGGTCTTTGTGTAGGAGGATCTCGAGGCTGCACTGGTCTGTGCCCATCTGGGATGCCCCCAGGACTCCTCCTGCCCTGGTGGCCCCTCTCCCGCACCTCCAGACTTCTCAAGCCACGCTTTGAGCCCCTTGGTGCCCCCAGCCACAGCCACGCCAGGCAGAGCCCTAACCCCGGTCTGTGGCCCAGCGCCACCACCTTCCACCCCCCTCCGAGGGGTCACGTGAGTGCTGCACGACTGTGTTCTCCAGAAAGCAGCAGAATAAATGAAACAGCTCTCACAGAGCACCGGCCGGGCCTGGCACCCCATGGCATCTGCAGATGGCCGCTGCCCTCACCCTCCTTCCCTTCATCTCCAGGGTGGGCCCAGCAGCAGCTCCTCTGCCACACCCTCCACTGCTCTTGGGGTGCAGCTGTGACCCAGAAAGTGAGAGGGGACCTCCCCACAAGTTGGAGAAGGGTTCCAAGCCGTTTCCCGGGACCCGCTGGCTCTTACTTCATGCATTACTTTAACCACTCGAGCGACCTGGTTTTAAGCCCACGGGAGCACATCCTAGTTTAGTAAAGGTTAGTCATCATCATCCATTCATTCAACAGACACATCTTCCACATGGAGCCTGTGCCGGGACAGTCCTTGGTACTGGCGGTGCGGTGGTGGATAGCAGTCCCTGTCACCACGGAGCTGGCCTTTCTGGCAGGGAGGACGCCTACTGAGATGAGTGTTTAGGCTGATGGGGGTGTCCTGCCGGCAACAGCAGTCGCCCTTGGCAGCTGGCCTCTTCTGGGCCTCTGCGGAGCGGGCACCGAGGCACCGTGCTGCTTCGCTGCTCTGCAGGGAGAGGCAGAGGCCTGGCCCCTCGCAGCCCCCATCCAGCTGGAGGGTCTCGGGTGTCCACTGTCTGCTCCCAGTGGCTGACGGCCCAGGTGAGGGGCTGCCCCTGCCTGTCTCCCTCTGCTCCTGGTTCCCTTGGTGGCCACCACACTGTGCACTTGCAGGGGGTGCCAAGCCACAGAAGCCAGGCCAGCCGGTCTCCTGGCTGTCAACTGCCTGACTCACGGGGACATTGTCCCCGTCAGATGTGGAGGTGGCCTGGAGGCTCCAAGAAGCCACCAAGGCAGGGCCCCGTGGGCACACCCTGACGTCATCTGGTCCTGCAGACTGTGGTCACTGCACTTGGTGTCTGGGCCCAGCTGACAGGAGGAGGACAGGGCCGACGGGGTGGGGGGTGATGGTCAGGCCACGGTGCCCTGGAGGCTCTTCTGGCTGTGGAGGAGGAGGGTCTTGGGGACAGGGACCCCCTTCCGCCTCCCATTCCCCAGCCCAAGCAGAACACAAGTAAGGACATTTCCTCACGGAGCCCCAGAGTTTCTCCTTCACCCGGGAGCTCCCTCCAGGCAGCCCCTCTCGGCCCTTGTCCTCCCCGTGGAGAGCTGCTCCTGAAGTTGCAGTCGCCACACATGCAAAGGAAAAGGCTGGTTTCCCGTGGCTGCATCTACGAGTCCTGCTGTTTCTCACTCCCGCCCGGCTGCCATTTCTAACAGCTCTATTGAAATGCGGCACACATTCCACGCCACTCGTCCCTTCAGAGGGGGCAGTTCAGTGGCTTTTATGTCCATGGCTAGTGCAACCACTGTCATCCTTCGTCGCAGGACGTTTTGATCACCTCTGAAGGAGGCCCGAACCCTCTAGTTATCCATCACCCTGCTGTCTCCTGTGCCCCAAACCCTCAGCCACCAGTCGGCTACTGCCCGCCTCTGTGGGTCCGTCTGTTCTGAGCATTTCCTGGGAAGGGAGTCCCTTGGCCTTTGTGATTGGCTTTTCTCACTTCCCGTGTTCGAGTTTCACCCATGTGGTCACAGGTGTTGGTGATGTGTTCCTTCTTGTGGCTGAAACACTGAGTCTGCATGGCCGCATCTTACGTATCCAGTCATCGGCTGGTGGACGTTCGGGTGGTTTCCACTTAGGGGCTGTTACGAACATTGACAGACGAGTCTGTGTGGGGGTGTGTGCGGTTCTCTCCGGGGTCTGCCTGAGACTGGGTCTGCGGGGTCACCTGGTAACCGTTTCTTCATTGGAGGAACTGCCAGACTCTTCTCCAGGGCTGCCGCACACCAGGGTTCCAGTTTCTCCCCGTCCTCACCAACGTGTTGTCGAGTGACTTCCCGGCCGTCCTGGCGGTGCAAAGTGATACCTCACTGTGATTGCAGTTTCTGTCTCTGGATGCTGGACGATGCTGAGCAGCTTTTCATGTGTTTATCGGCCTCGTAGGAGTCTCTCTGCAGATGCTTTGCCCGTTGTAACATTGGCTCATTTCAGCTGTGAACCTGCTTAATGCGTTCAGATCTAAGTTCTTTGGGTATAGATTTGCAGACATTTTCTCCCGTTCTGTGGCTTGTTTTTGCATCTCATTGGCATCGTTTGAAGCACACAAGTTCTGAGTTTGGATGAAGTCCGATTACCTGTTTTTGTCTTTTGTTCTTTGTGCTTTGGGTTAAGAATCCTTTGTTAAATCCAAGGTTAGGAGGGGTTCCTCCTCTGTTTTCTTCTATAGGTTTTACAGTTGGGCTCTCACATGGGTCTTGGATCCACTGTTTAGTTTTTGTTTATGGTGGGAGGCGGGGCCCAGGTTCGTTCTTTGGCATGTGACAGCCCATTGTCCCAGCAGCATTTGTTGAAAAGACTGTTTTTCCCTATCCAATGGCCTTAACATCTTTCTCAGAATCACTCAACATGGACATGTGGTTGATTGCTGGACTCTCTGCTGTGCCGTTGGTCTGTACGTCCGTCTTGATGCCCACGCCGCACCGTCGTGATCGCTGTGGCTTTGTAGTAAGTTTTGAAATCAGGAGACTGATTTCAATCCTGCGGTGGCTGTTCTGAGCCCCTGCAGTTCCTTGTGAGTTTCAGAATCAGCTTGTCCGTTCTTCAGGGAGGCCGGCTGAGTCCTGGGAGTGTCCCAGATGTGCAGATTGGTTGGTCCCGACAGCGCCAAGTCTTCTGATCCGAGACATGGGATGTTTCCTGATCCCCTAGATCCCGCCTAGTTTCCTCCCGTGCTGCTTTGCTGCCTGTGCGTTTGAATGGCTCCTCTTGGTGGGGCAGGTGCAGGAGTGGTGCTGTTTGTATAGGACACAGGGCCGTCCTCATCCCGACACTCGGCTGCCCTGGAGACAGGCCTTAGCGCAGGGCTCCCATTACTCCTGCGCTTCCAGCACCTGCTGAAATGTGTGACGCGCAGGCTCCGAGGCACGGAATGGTGTGCCTGACTCTGCACCGCCCCCGGCTGTGGTCAGCCCGCTTGGGGCACGGCCCTGTCTCACCTGGAGCAGAAGTTCTGGGCCCCCAGGGGCTCAGGTGTGGCCTCCTCCTGGAAGGGCCGGGAACGTCCCCTCCACGTGCTGAGTATGGCCCAGGAGGCCCCTCTGTGGGATACCAGCTGCTGTCGTGAGTGGCGGCTCCACCACTGTGTTCACAGCTGTGCTGAGAGCGTCCAGGGCCTGGAAATCATGTCAGATGGACAGGTGTGTCGTTGGATGGACAGAGGGGAGGAAGGAAGGATGGCAGGAACAAACCCATGGAGGTCAAGAGCCTGGCCCACAATCACGGTGGGGACGTGAGAGGGTGGGTGGTGCCCAGTCTGCCCCTCCCGTGTTGCCTCTAGGGGCTCTGCCTTCTCCAGGCGTTAGGCAGGGAAAGTCCCCTGAACTTACAGAAAGGCGAGTAGCTGCCCGGAATGTTGCCGTCTGCACAGAGCCCTAGCGCCCGTCCTGCCTGTCCTTGGCCCTCCTGGGAGGTGGGTTGTCCACACCACCAGTTATGGAGCCCAGGCTTGTTCTCAGCCCTGGTCAGTGAGCGGTGCCATTGGCAGGTCCCTCCGCCCCGGCCGCAGGTGCCCAGTGAATGCTCTCTGTGACCCAGGGCCTCCTGCTGCAGGTGGAAGCCGGGCCACGGGAGCCTCACTGTGGCTCTGGGAGAGCAGGACCTGGTGGTGCATGCGTGGCGCTGAGGAGGACACGCCTGGGGGTTGGTCCCAGCCTGGACACGGTGGCTTTGCACACACAAGCCTTTGCCCCCAGCGGGGCCAGCAGTGCAGTGCGCTGCCCTGTTGGCCGGAGGGTGACAGGATGGGCATTAAAGAAGAACGTCTCAGTTTTATCTTCTCTCTGTTTTGATTTGGTTTCCTTCATCTCTACTGGCTCCTGCTTTTGGTCATTACATCCTCTGATATGCAGAATTGTTTCCTGTACTTCAAGCCCCCCATCAAGGGGGAAACCTCACCCCAGGATGATGGACCGGTCAGGGGCACCCTGGCTGGGGGTGGGGCTGCACCTCTGGCTCTCGTTCCTGCCCGTGGAACATTGAGCGTTGCCAGGACATCAACCCCGGGGAACTCGACATCCTCAGGCACTGCTGGGTCCAACGCCAGCGCTGGGCGTGCCACCGCTGAGCCCCCGCCCCTCTGGCAAGCCCACCTGTCTGCTAAGTGGGAGTTCGCTGGGGCCAGGTGAGGCCTCGCTGGGCAGCCTCTAGGATGGTCACTACCTCCTCCCATCTGGAGGCCCCTTCAGGAGGTCAGCAGTGTTTTAGCCTGGGAGGAAGAGGAGGGTGAGGCCTAGGGGAGGAAGAGGAGGGTGAGGCCTAGGGGAGGAGGGTCTCACTGCTCTGGGTCAGAGGAGGGCTGAGTCCACGCCGTGCGGCCTCGTCCTTGCCAGGGTTCAGCTGACTACAGCCCCGCCTGCTGTGCAGCCCCTAAACTAAGACTTGTTGTACATTTTTAAAGGGTTGAAGAAAATCAAAAGAAGACTATTTTGGGACACACGCAAGTTATCTGAAATTCAGAGTCATGTTTCCGTGCCCGCAGTTCCATCAGCGGGGCCCATGCTGGCCTCGTGTGCCCTGCGGCTGCTTTCTGGGTGCAGTTGCAGTGCCGCGTGGTTAGGATGGGGGTGGGATGACTGCACAGCCCTGTGATGGGCTGGTCTCCGCAGGAGGCGGCCCCGCCCCCGTCCGCATCCTCCGTGGCTCCTCGAGGCTCCGGCTCCGTAGGATGGTGGAGAGGTTGAGATGCCGTCCAGCCCTCAGAGGCCCCGGAAAGCCAGTGCCGCGCTTCAGAGGGGCCTCCTGAGCCTGTGTGGGTGGCTGGATTCTGCACACTGGGTTTTCTTACCCCGGCTGTGCAAACTGAGTGAAGTAGCAATCCTTTCAACCCCAAGAGTCTGTGATTCAGCCAGAGTTACAAGATGTCTCTTCATCCTCTGAGGTTTACAAGGTTCTCAGAAAACCAGTGAAGAGCTGCGCAGATTCTCTCCCGCCCTGGCCCAGCGGCTGGGCTGCCGCCTCCCTCTCCCCTGGACCTGAGTGGGTGGATTTCCCCTCCCCTCCTTCTTCCCAGGAGAAGCACAGAGGGAGCAGCCAAGCGAGCCATGTCTGCAAACCTGCTTCCCTCTGCGGCGGCCTCTGCCATCGTTCCGTGGGGCCAGGGGTCCCTGGTCCAGGTCAGCGTGTCCATCTCCACTGGCCTCTTCCGTGAGGCGGGGGTGGCAGGGCCAGCCGTTAGCTTGTGTGACGTGATGTCAGGGGGATGTCTTAGAGTCCGGGGTGGCACCAGGAGGGGTGAGGTCTCTTCCCTTCTTCCCCATTCCCTCCTCCCTCCCTGTGGGAAGCACATTCTGGGCTCTGGGACCACGATTGCCCACAGCTGACGGGCTCCGGCCCCATTGAGGCGCCCTGCAGTGGGCACAGCCCAGGCCAGGCCTCGCCGTCCTTCGGGGACTTGGAGAGCAGTGGCCCACCGCAGCCTGGGCTCTGGGAGGCTGGAGGCTTACTGCTCCTGGTCGCTTCACCTCGTGGGGTGTGTCCTCCTGAGAGCGTGGGGTGACCTGAACACACGACATGTTTCCCTGTTCCCCTTTGGGAGATAGGACAGTTCGTGGGCAGAAGCCCCAAGGGCGGCGGCAACTCATTGCCAAAGGGGAGGAGGCCATCGCTAAGCACGGGGCTGGCCTGGCTCGCTGGCGCACCCCTCGTTCACGGGGGTTGGTGGCGTCTGGGCCTGAGAGACGGGGTGCCCACCCAGTCTCACCACCCCACAGCTGGCAGCCACGAGCAGCAGAGTCTCAGCGCTTGGCGGGAGCCCTGGCCCATGTGTCTGTGCGCTGCTGGCCCCGGCCCTGGCCCGCATGTGTGTGTGTGTGTGTGCCGCTGGCCCCGGCCTTGGCCCGCATGTGTGTGTGTGTGTGTGCCTCTGGCCCTGGCCCGCGTGTGTGTGTGTGTGCGCCTCTGGCCCCGGCCCTGGCCCGCGTGTGTGTGTGTGTGTGCCTCTGGCCCCGGCCTTGGCCCGCGTGTGTGTGTGTGTGTGCCTCTGGCCCCGGCCTTGGCCCGCGTGTGTGTGTGTGTGTGCCTCTGGCCCTGGCCCGCGTGTGTGTGTGTGTGTGCCTCTGGCCCCGGCCCTGGCCCGCGTGTGTGTGTGTGTGCGCCTCTGGCCCTGGCCCGCATGTGTGTGTGTGTGCCCCGCTGGCCCCGACCCGGGCGCGCGCGTGTGTGTGTGTGTGTGCCGCTGGCCCCGGCCCCGGCCCCGGCCCTGGCCCGTGTGTGTGTGTGTGTGTGTGTGTGTGTGCGCCTCTGGCCCCGGCCCGCATGTGTGTGTGTGTGTTTCGCTGGCCCCGGCCCTGGCCCACGTGTGTGTGTGTGTGCCTCTGGCCCTGGCCCTGGCCCGTGTGTGTGTGTGTGTGCCGCTGGCGCTGACCCGGGCCCGTGTGTGTGTGTGTGTGTGCGCGCGCCTCTGGCCCTGGCCCTGGCCTGTGTGTGTGTGTACCTCTGGCCCCGGTCCTAGCCCGTGTGTGTGTGTGTGCGCCGCTGGCCCCGACCCGGGTGTGTGTGGGTGTGTGTGTGCCACTGGCCCCGACCTGGGCCCGTGTGTGTGCGCCTTTTCATGTGTTTATCAGCTTTTTGGGTGTCTCTCTTTGGGAAGTGTCTACTGACATTTTTTGCCCATTTTTAGAGTGGGTTGTCTGACATGCCCTTGGTTATTTCTGAGTTCTTCGTATGTTCTGGATCTGAACCCTTTCTCAGAAATGTGATTTTCAGACAACACCTCCTGCTGTGTGGGTGCCTTTCCACTGTTGCGGTGGATGAAGTTCTTGACTTGTATAAGGTCAGTTGTACTCTTTTTTTTTTTCTTTTACGGCCACCACTTCCTGAACCGTTTGAGAAGCCTGTGTCTACTCCCAGGAGACAGAACGTGGTGGAACTGATGTGTATGTGTGGCGTGAGGTCATGGTCTCGGGGTGTGCAGTGACCCTGCACTTCCCTGCCCCGGGTGGCTGTCCCCTGCCCCAGGTGGCTGTCCCCTGCTGCAGGGCTGCATGGTGCTCCTTGCTGGGGGTCGGTCACCTACCACAGGTCGGCAGGCTGGGCCTCCAGGCGCACTCCTCCCTCAAGGATGCCACGCACGTCCCCGCCCTGGGTTTCACAGGAACATCAGGTCGCAAGGCACGTTCCTGAGCCACCCATGCCGGTGCCAGGCTCCCTCGCCCTCCATCTCTGTGGTTGACCTTGTTTCTCTTGTGGCACGGGGCACCTTCCAGGCTGGTCGGGAAGAGATAGGAACATGGCCACACAGGCTCCAAGCCTCCTTCCAGCCAGAAACCTCAGGAGAGGAAGCTTCCCTCCCAGGCACTAAGCATGGAACTCCGGGAAGCGCTGCGCTTAGCTGAGCCAGGGACGTGTCCCCTCTCACCCTCTTCCTGTGGTTAGGCAGAAGGGACCCAGCAGGTGGCCAGGCCTTGGTCCTGTACCTGTCCACAGGGCACAGGGAAGAAGCCATTCCTTCAAGGAGAGATGGCTGCCAGGTAGGCTCAAGAAGACAAAAGAACCGAGCACTGTGCTGCGTGTGACCTGTGCCGTGTGTCTTCCTGGGCCGTATGACCCGTGCCGCGTGTGACCCGTGCCGCGTGTGTGTCTGGGCCGTGGTGACCCGTGCTGTGTGTGTTCCTGCAGGGTGACTACGACCAGAGCAGGACCAAAGTGCTGCACATGAGCCTGAACCCCACCAGCGTGGCCAGGCAGCGCCTGCGCGAGGACCACAGCCAGCTGCAGGCAGAGTGCGAGCGACTGCGAGGGCTCCTGCGTGCCATGGAGAGAGGAGGCACCGTCCCCACCGACCTTGAGGCTGCTGCTGCGAGTCTGCCATCATCCAAGGAGGTGGCAGGTAGGCACCCCCCACCCCCGGCCCCCGCCATCTTCGACCTTCTGTGGGTAGGTCCATCTGCGTGCCCTTGGGGCAGCCTCTGGCCATCACCTGCCTGTCATCCCCAGAGGGTCTCTCCTCCCCTGTGGGCAGCCAGGCCTGGTGGTTGCTGGAGCAGAGCACTCCGGCCCCGTGTCCCCATGCACCTGGGGGGTTGTGCAAACAGGTGGAGCCGTCCGAGTTTGCAGGCAGCAGTAGAGAAGCAAGGGGCTGAAGTCTTAGGCTCTTAAACAAATTTGTATCATTTGTCAGTTTATACACACCCCATTAATCACAAGTAAATCTAATCCTTTCCAAAAACAAGTCCATCTCTCACCAGCCTAAGTGCACCTCACGGAGTCCAGAAAGCCCTTTGCAGCAAAGGCCTGCGGCGCTTCAGGGAAGAGTGGGGCCTCCACGAGGGCCAGTGGGGCCTGCCCGCACCCTCCAGGTCTAAGTGAGGCCCGCGGCCTTTGGCCTGTTGGCCTATCCCCTGATGTGGTGAGGTGGTGCTGGGCTCTGCCCACGCTGAGCCTTGGAGGGTGCTGCCAGGGCTGTGTCCACTCCGCAGGGCGCCCTTGGAGGAGCAGGGCCGGGAGCCCAGAGTCACTGTGCAGGCCACACCCCCACGGAGGCTGTGGGGCTTAGGAGACCGCTGCCCCCTGTGTTGCTCTCTGCTGTTGGAGGGAGCTGGGCACCGCCCCATGCTCCTGGTTCTGGGGGCATCTGGGGGAGGGTTCCCTGCCCAGCCCTTAGCAGCAGCCTGGAGCATGGCCTGGCATCCCCTCGCTCCTGTGTCTGAGCCACCCGACCATCAGCCCCCTCCCTTGGGGGTGCCCGCGGGGTCATCTGTGGTGGGACCTGGAGGCTGCTGCTTTCTGGCCTTTGGCATCTTGCGCTGGTTTCATACTCGCTTTTCATCCAATGACACCCTCTCCTGTTTCTTCCCACCTACTTGCCGTCGCACCCTGTACTGTGGGAGAGCATTCCCCGTGAGCATGCCGGTGCAGAGGTTGTATGGCGGTCGCTTTTCCCCTTCCTGCAGCCCAGCACCGAGGCGGATGTATCAGGAGTGATTGTCCTCTGCGATCCTTTGTGGGGAGGGTCTTAGGTGAGGGCTTCCCTCGCTCTTCGTGCCCCACCCCCATAAGCCAAGCCTGCCCTGCATCTGGGCGCACCTTGCCAGCAGGTAGGGGCTTGGTGACTGGCTCTTGGGTGGTCCGCCCTTCTGGAGTAGCATGGTGGGGATGGAGGACAACAACCAGAAGGGGAGGCCTGTCTTGCCAGATCGAGGGGCAAGCTGATGGCAGTTGGGGGCTCCTTTCCAGCTCCCCACCCACATCAGGGCTGTTCCCGGTCTCCACTGTGGCTGTGAGGGCCTGAGCCCCCACATCCCCAGCCCCGCTTCTCGTTCAGCCGTGGCTCCCTCTCCCTGCTGCATTCTGCAGGTGTTATGGGCAAGTTTGGAGCTGAGCATGCAGACTTGGAGCCATGTTTGTTGGTGGCACTGCACCCTGGGAGAGGATTTGGGAAGGGCCTTCCGTTTCCTGCTGTCACGGGCCGGTGCCTTGGCTGTGGGCCCATTCGCTCATCTGTTTGTTCACCTCTCATCTGGGTCCCTGGGCCTCTCAGGTTCGCTCATCTGTTCCTTACCTGTCGTCTGGGTCCCTGGGCCTCTCGGGTTCGCTCATCTGTTCCTTACCTGTCGTCTGGGTCTCTGTGCGTCTCGGGTTTGTTCGTCTGTTCGTTCCCCTGTCGTCTGGGTCTCTGGGAGTCTTGGACACGCGGGTGGTCAGCATCTGGCTGTGACAGGTGTCCCGGGCCTTGGCTGATAGGGAGCGTGGGGTGTGGAGAGGCATGTCCAAGCTGACTGTGGAGAAGTCAGGGCCAGCATGGTCTGGAAGCGGGAAGGGGAGGATGAGCCTGGGATCGGCAAGGCTACACCACATCGCGCTGCCAGGAGGTGAGGATGGATCAGGTGTCCAGGCCCCAGTGGCTGATGCAGCTCATGTCTGTGCCCCCAGAAATCACAGTGATGGTGGAGGCTTCTGTTTTATGTAAGGTCTAACCCCACAGAGGGAGAGGATACAGAGGCAGACTTTTGGAATCTGGAATGGGCGGGTGAGCTGTGAGAGGACTGAGTAGACTCGGGAAACCAGAATCTAAGCCGGCAGCGGGCGGAGCTGAGAACCTGCCTGAGTTACATCTCAAAACTCCAACGTGGCCCAGGAACTGGCTGCAAGTGGCATTAGGGGAGGAATGCCGCTGACTGAAACACAGTGGATCTGGAGGCTTGAATGCTGAATTATGAGACAGGTCCTCAGGATCATCTGTCCGTCTGTGTGCCCTGGGCAGTTGGCCTCTCCCCAGGAAAGATGAAAACTCCAAAACAAGCCAGCAGTTTATTCTTGGAGCAGTGATCCTTAAAGTGCAGTCCCCAGGCTAGCCGCAGCCTCCCCGGGAGCTTCCTAGAAATGTGGATTCTCGGGGGAGGTTCCAAGATGGCCAAATAGGAACAACTCCAGTCTACAGCTCCCAGCGTGAGCAACGCAGAAGATAGTGATTTCTGCATTTCCAACTGAGCTTTGAAGAGAGTAGTGGTTCTCCCAGCCCAGAGTTTGAGATCTGAGAACAGCAGACTGCCTCCTCAAGTGGGTCCCTGACCCCTGAGTAGCCTAACTGGGAGGCACCTCCCAGTTGGGGCTGACTGACACCTCATACGTCCGGTGCGAAGCTTCCAGAGGAAGGATCAGGCAGCAACATTTGCTGTTCTGCAATATTTGCTGTTATGCAGCCTCCGCTGGTGATACCCAGGCAAACAGGGTCTAGAGTGGACCTACAACAAACTCCAACAGACCTGCAGCTGAGGGTCCTGACTGTTAGAAGGAAAACTAACAAACAGAAAGGACATCCACACCAAAACCCCATCTGTACATCACCATCATCAAAGACCAAAGGTGGATAAACCACAAAGATGGGGAGAAACCAGAGAGGAAAAGCTGAAAATTCTAAAAATCAGAGCGACTCTTCTCCTCTAAAGGAACGCAGCTCCTTGCCAGCAACAGAACAAAGCTGGATGGAGAATGACTTTGACGACTTGAGAGAAGAAGGCTTCAGAAGATCAGTAATAACAGACTTCTCTGAGCTAAAGGAGGATGTTTGAACCCATTGCAAAGAAGCCGAAAACCGTGAGAAAAGATTGGATGAATGGCTAACTAGAATAAACAGCATAGAGAAGACCTTAAATGACCTGATGCAGCTGAAAACCATGGCACAAGAACTATGTGATGCATGCCCAAGCTTCAGTAGCCGATTCGATCAACTGGAAGAAACAGTATCAGTGATTGAAGATCAAATGAATGAAATGAAGCGAGAAGAGAAGTTTAGAGAAAAAAGTAAAAAGAAATGAACTAAATCTCCAAGAAATATGGGACTATGTGAAAAGACCAAATCTACGTCTGATTGGTGTACCTGAAAGTGACAGGGTGAATAGAACCAAGTTGGAAAACACTCTGTAGGATATTATCCAGGAGAATTTCCCCAACCTAGCAAGGCAGGCCAACATTCAAATTCAGGAAATACAGACAACGCCACAAAGATACTCCTCAAGAAGAGCAAATCCAAGACACATAATTGTCAGATTCACCAAAGTTGAAATGAAGGAAAAAATATTAAGGGCAGCCAGAGAGAAGAGTCCGGTTACCCACAAAGGGAAGCCCATCAGACTAACAGCAGATCTCTTGGCAGAAGCTCTACAAGCCAGAAGAGAATGGGGACCGATATTCAACATTCTTAAAGAAAAGAATTTTCAACCCAGAATTTCATATCCAGCCAAACTAAGCTTCCTAAGTGAAGGAGAAATAAAATCCTTTACAGACAAGCAAATGCTGAGAGATTTTGTCACCACCAGGCTTGTCTTACAAGAGCTCCTGAAGGAAGCACTAAACATGGAAAGGAACAACTGGTACCAACCACTGCAAAAACATGCCAAATTGTAAAGACCATCAATGCTAGGAAGAAACTGCATCAACTAACGAGCAAAATAACCAGCTAACATCATAATGACAGGATCAAATTCACACTTAACTATTAACCTTAAACATAAATGGGCTAAATGCTCCAATTAAAAGACACAGACTGGCAAATTGGATAAAGAGTCAAGACCCATCAGTTTGCTATATTCAGGAGACCCATCTCACATGCAGAAGCACACATAGGCTCAAAATAAAAGGATGGAGGAAGATCTACCAAGCAAATGGACAAAAAAAAAAAAAAAAAAGCAGGGGTTGCAATCCTAGTCTCTGATAAAACAGACTTTAAACCAACAAAGATCAGAAGAGACAAAGAAAGCCGTTACATAGTGGTAAAGGGATCAAGTCAACAAGAAGAGCTAACTGTCCTAAATATATATGCACCCAATATAGGAGCACCCGGATTCATAAAGCAACTCCTTAGAGACCTACAAAGAGACTTAAACGCCCACACAATAGTAATAGGAGATTTTAACACCCCACTGTCAGCATTAGATGGATCAACAAGACAGAAGGTTAACAAGGATATCCAGAACTTGAACTCAGCTCTGCACCAAGCAAACCTAATAGACATCTACAGAACTCTCCACCCCAATGAACAGAATATACATTCTTCTCAGCACCACATCACACTTATTCTGAAATTGACCACATAGTTGGAAGTAAAGCACTCCTCAGCAAATGTAAATGAACAGAAATTTTAACAAACTGTCTCTCAGACCACAGGGCAATCAAACTAGAACTCAGGATTAAGAAACTCACTCAAAACCACTCAACTACATGGAAACTGAACATCCTGCTCCTGAATGACTACTGGGTATGTAATGACATAAAGATGTTCTTTGAAACCAATGAAAACAAAGACACAACATACCACAATCTCTGGGACACATTTAAAGCAGTGTGTAGAGGGAAATTTATAGCACTAAATGCCCACAAGAGAAAGCAGGAAAGATCTAAAACTGGCACCCTAACATCACAATTAAAAGAACTAGAGAAGCAAGAGCAAACACATTCAAAAGCTAGCAGAAGGCAAGAAATAACTAAGATCAGAGCAGAACTGAAGGAGATAGAGACAGAAAAGACCCTTCAAAAAAATCAATGAATCTAGGAGCTGGTTTTTTGAAAAGATAACAAAATTGATAGACCACTAGCAAGACTAATAAAGAAGAAAAGAGAGAAGAATCAAATAGACACAATAAAAAATGATAAAGGGGTTATCACTGCTGATCCCACAGAGATAGAAACTACCATCAGAGAATTCCATAAACACCTCTACGCAAATAAACTAGAAAATCTAGAAGAAATGGATAAATTCGTGGACACATACACCCTCCCAAGACTAAACCAGGAAAAAGTTGAATCCATGAATAGACCAATAACAGGCTCTGAAATTGAGGCAATAATTAAGAGCCTACCAACCAAAAAAAGTCCAGGACCAGATGGATTCACAGCCGAATTCGACCAGAAGTACAAGGAGGAGCTGGCACCATTCCTTCTGAAACTATTCCAATCAATAGAAAAAAAGGGAATTCTCCCTAACTCATTTTATGAGGCCAGCATCATCCTGATACCAAAGCCTGGCAGAGACACAACAAAGAAAGAGAATTTTAGACCAATATCCCTGATGAACATTGATGCACAAATCGTCAGTAAAATACTGGCAAACCGAATCCAGCAGCACATCCAAAAGCTTACGCACCATGATCGAGTGGGCTTCGTCCCTGGGATGCAAGGCTGGTTCAACATACTCAAATCAATAAATGTAATCCATCATATAGACAATCAAAGACAAAAACCACACGATCATCTGAACAGATGCAGAAAAAGCCTTCTTCCAAAATTCAACAGCCCTTCATGCTAAAAACTTTCAGTAAGTTAGGTATTGATGGGATGTATCTCAAAATAATAAGAGCTATTTATGACAGACCCACAGCCAATATCATACTGAATGGGGAAAAACTGGAAGCGTTCCCTTTGAAAACTGGCACAATACAGGGATGCCCTCTCTCACCACTCCTATTCAGCATAGTGTTGGAAGTTCTGGCCAGGGCAATCAGGCAGGAGAAAGAAATAAAGGGTATTCAATTAGGAAAAGAGGAAGTCACATTGTCCGTTTGCAGATGACATGATTGTATATTTAGAAAACCCCATTATCTCAGCCCAAAATCTCCTTAAGCTGATAAGCAACTTCAGCAAAGTCTCAGGATACAAAATCAGTGTGCAAAAATCACAACCATTCCCATACACCAATAACAGACAAACAGAGAGCCAAATCATGAGTGAACTCCCATTCACAATTGCTTCAAAGAGAATAAAATACCTAGGAATCCAACTTACAAGGAATGTGAAGGACCTCTTCAAGGAGAACTACAAACCACTGCTCAACAAAATAAAAGAGGACACAAACAAATGGAAGAGCATTCCATGCTCATGGATAGGAAGAATCAATATCGTGAAAATGGCCATACTGCCCAAGGTAATTTATTGATTCAATGCCATTCCCATCAACCTACCAATGAGTTTCTTCACAGAATTGGAAAAAACTACTTCAAAGTTCATATGGAACCAAAAAAGAGCCCACGTTGCCAAGGCAATCCTAAGCCAAAAGAACAAAGTTGGAGGCCTCATGCTACCTGACTCCAAACTATACTACAAGGCTATGGTAACCAAAACAGCATGGTACTGGTACCAAAACAGAGATATAGACCAATGGAACAGAACAGAACCCTCAGAAATAATACCACACATCTACAACCATCTGATCTTTGACAAACCTGACAAAAACAAGAAATGGGGAAAGGATTTCCTATTTAATAATTGGTGCTGGGAAAACTGGCTAGCCATATGTAGAAAGCTGAAACTGGATCCCTTCCTTACACCTTATATAAAAATTAATTCAAGAAGGATTAAAGACTTAAATGTCAGACCTAAAACCATAAAAACCCTAGAAGAAAACCTAGGCAATATCATTCAGGACATAGGCATGGGCAAGGACTTCATGTCCAAAAGCAACAGCAACAAAAGCCAAAATCGAGAAATGAGATCTAATTAAAGAGCTTCTGCACAGCAAAAGAAACTACCATCAGAGTGAACAGGCAGCCTACAGATTGGGAGAAAATTTTTTCAATCTACCCATCTGACAAAGGGCTAATATCCAGAATCTACAAAGAACTTAAACAAATTTACCAGAAAAAATTCAACCCCATCAAAAAGTGAGTGAAGGATATAAACAGACACTTCTCAACAGAAGACATTTATGCAGCCAACAGACACATGAAAAAATGCTCATCATCACTGACCATCAGAAATGCAAATCAAAACCACAATGAGATACTATCTCACACCAGTTAGAATGGCAGTCATTAAAAAGTCAGGAAACAACAGGTGCTAAAGAGGATGTGGAGAAATAGGAACACTTTTACACTGTTGGTGGGACTGTAAACTAGTTCAACCATTGTGGAAGACAGTGTGGCAATTCCTGAAGGATCTAGAACTAGAAATACCATTTGACCCAGCCATCCCATTACTGGGTATATACCCAAAGGATTATAAATTATGCTGCTATAAAGACACATGCACACGTATATCTATTACGACACTATACACAATAGCAAAGACTTGGAACCAACCCAAATGTCCATCAATAATAGACTGGATTAAGAAAATGTGGCACATGTACACCATGGAATACTATGCAGCCATAAAAAAGGATGAGTTCATGTACTTTGTAGGGACATGGATGAAGCTGAAAACCGTAATTCTGAGCAAACTATCGCAAGGACAGAAAACCAAACACCTCATGTTCTTACTCATAGGTGGGAATTGAACAGTGAGATCACTTGGACACAGGAAGGGGAACATCACACACTGGGGCCTGTCGTGGTGTGTGGGGAGCAGGGAAGGATAGCATTAGGAGATATACCTAATGTAAATGACAAGTTAATGGGTGCAGCACACCAACGTGACACATGCATACATATGTAACAAACCTGCACATTGTGCACATGTACCCTAGAACTTAAAGTATGATTACAAAAAATTTTTTTTTAAAGGAAGAAATGTGGATTCTTGGGTCTCATCTCAGACTTGCTCAACCAGAGGCCTGGGGGTGGCCAGCAGTCTGTGCTAGGCAGCCCTGCAGACCACGTAGACGCTCAGTGAGTTTGTGGATTGCTGCTCTGGAGAAGGCGGGCGAGGTCCCAGGACAGGCCCGAGTCAGGACGACAGGCCTGAACTGAGCCCGGACTGATAGATGCAGGTGTGAGCCCGGACCACACGCCCCTGCCACGTGCCCTGCAGAACATGGGCAGCAGGTGTGACCCTGTAGGCCATGGTGGAAAGACCTCCCTGTGGATCTGAGTGGCCCAGAAGGACCTGGCGTTGGCAGTTCCCCAGCTCAGCGGCACCCATGGATCGCTCCCTGGGGAAAACCATGGCAGGTGGCCGTGCGCTCCTCCCTGGAGCATCCCTGGGCCCCTAGTGCCCTCCCCTCGTGAGGAGCCGATACCCAGGGATCGTCAGACGGGCCAAAGGAAAGGACAGGAAACGAGCGGGGGAAACAGAGCAAAGCGAACTGCAGAGAAACAGTGTCCGCGGGGAGGGAACCCACTGTCCCAGCGAAGAAAACCTCCGACAACTGTCTGCTGGATCTCCTCAGAGAGAAGGTGGGGCTTCGGCAACCAAACGACAGGGCAGCTTAACACACGCCGAGAGAAAGCAGTGAATAGTGGGAAGGTAAAAACAGGGAACAGTGACTGGAAGTCTAAGTAGAAGATTTGTAGGATAACGTTGAGAAAGTCTGTCTGAAAGCAAAGACAATGAGATGGAAAACAGGAGAAGAAAGGTAAGAACATTAGAGGCACAGCCCACCATCTGAACGACAGGAGCGCGGAAGGAGGGAACAGGGAAAAACAGCAGATGATACGGAAGTGCCTCAACGCCGTCTCCCTGAAGTGAGAACACGGCTCCATGCCTCCCGGGAGAGGCTCAGACCGGGCTGTCTGTGGACGGAGATAGACCCACACAGTGTATGGCCACGTGAAGACTCAGGACACAGGATGAAAGGAAGACCCTGAGAACTTCAGAGAAGAAACACGGAGGTCGCTTGTCGAAGGATCCAGGATCAGTCATCTAGCACTTCCAAGGAGCAGCCCCTCCGAGTTTCCAGCAGAGTGACCTGCATCTCAGGATCTCGTAGGCCCCCAGCCCCCATCAGGTCTGAAGGAAGAAGTACATGCATCTGCAGGGTTCAAGGTCTTAAAAACTTGACTGCTCCACACGCTCTCTCAGTAAGCTGGCAGAGGACGTGCTCCTGAGGGATGAGGGAGTAAACCAGGAAAGAGCGTGGCTGTGGCAAGCAGAGCAGACCACAGGGGCTTCCGCCGCGGGAGCAGAGGAGGAAACCCTCAGGCCTGGGGAGCAGCCGGCAGGGGCTGGAACGGGCCAGAAGTTCTGGGATATAGAGCAGAGAAGAAAGCCCCCGGGCCTGGGGAGCCTCCAGCGGGGGCTAGAACCCACCAGAGGTTCTGGGACAACCTGGTGCATTGGGTGTCATGATGTGGACCGGAGCTTTCCACACGTGTGCCCGGCATGGGCTTCCATGGACGTTGGTGCCCGGGTCCCTGTGTCACTCTTTGGCAGCCTTCTTCCCTGCATGGCCACAGACATTTCTCAGGTTTAGGTTTGCCACCCCACAAAAAGACTGGGAAGCACCTGCGTAGACAGCCGGCAAAGAGGGACAACTGACGAGCGCCTAGAAAGCTGAGTGCGTGGGAAGCAGGACGATCGCTGGCTCCAGGGGCAGCAGAGTTGCGCGAGCAGCAGCAGTGTCCGTGTGCTCCGAGCTGGCCCTGAGCAGCTTCACACAGTCGTTAAGGGAGCTGAGACCTGATCTCATATCTTACAGCCCTGAGCCTCATATTAAGAAAGGGGACGGGCCGGGCGCGGTGGCTCAAGCCTGTAATCCCAGCACTTTGGGAGGCTGAGGCGGGCGGATCATGAGGTCAGGAGATCGAGACCATCCTGGCTAACACGGTGAAACCCCGTCTCTACTAAAAAATACAAAAAAAAAAAAAAAAAAACTAGCCGGGCGAGGTGGCGGGCGCCTGTAGTCCCAGCTACTCGGGAGGCTGAGGCAGGAGAATGGCGTGAACCCGCGAGGCGGAGCTTGCGGTGAGCTGAGATCCGGCCACTGCACTCCAGCCTGGGCGACAGAGAGAGAGAGAGAGTCTGTCTCAAAAAAAAAAACAAAAAAAAAAGAAGGGGGACATGGAGGAGGGAGACACGCGCTGCAGGGCAGGAGGGAGGGCGAGCTGAAGCCTCACTGTCTCTCGGGAAGTCAGCAGGACGCCCGAGTTCTTAAGTCCAGAAGGAACCACAGAATGTGTGTTCCAGAGAAATGTAGTTAATGCCGACACGATCGGCTGAGAGGTGAACACGGCGGTCTCTGGAGAGAGCGGAAGGAAACGAGAAGTGTGGAGACCGCTGTTCCCTGACACACCCCACAGAATTCCTGGGCTCTTAACTTATGTGTGTGTAAATCTAAAATTAAAAAGAGAAAAGTCCAGGTCACACCACTTGCTGCCAGAGAGGGCCGTCCCCTCCCCATTCTCCAGATGAGGAGCAGGGGTGTTCCCGCAGCGTCAGCAGACCCTTGACATGGACCCCATGGCGCGCCCTCGCTCCTGTGACCGTGGGTGGGGTGAGGAGTTGGGGGTGTTCCCGCAGCGTCAGCAGACCCTTGACATGGACCCCATGGCGCACCCTCGCTCCTGTGACTGTGGGTGGGGTGAGGAGTTGGGGGTGTTCCCGCAGCGTCAGCAGACCCTTGACATGGACCCCACAATGCACCCTGCTCCTGTGACCGTGGGTGGGGTGAGGAGTTGGGGGTATTCCCACGGTGTCAGCAGACCCTTGACATGGACCCCATGGCGCGCCCTTGCTCCTGTGACCGTGGGTGGGGTGAGGAGTTGGGGGTGTTCCCACGGTGTCAGCAAACCCTTGACATGGACCCCACAATGCACCCTGCTCCTGTGACCGTGGGTGGGGTGAGGAGTTGGTGTTCCCACAGCATCAGCAGACCCTTGATATGGACCCCACAATGTACCCTGCTCCTGTGACCGTGGGTGGGGTGAGGAGTTGGTGTTCCCACAGTGTCAGCAGACCCTTGACATGGACCCACAATGCACCCTGCTCCTGTGACCGTGGGTGAGCTGCCTGCACAGTCCCTGCAAGGGGTGGGATGGCAGGTCTGAGCCTGAGACAGAGACGGATGCTCCTCCCCTGCCTGGCTGGCCCTGGGCATGGGTTAGGGGTGGGTCTCCTGGGTCAGGAGAGACCAGGGTGAGTTGTGAGGGCCTCAGGCCAGCTGGTCTGCAGATGGCAGGCCTGTCACTGGCTAAGGGAGAGCTGGGTGGCCTGAGACAGCACCTAGTGACCCACCAGGGGCCAGTCCCAGGGGAGTCCCCTCACACCCTGATCACCCGGCATCTCGGGGGTCGGCAGATGTCTCTTCCTGCTCTGGGGAATCAGGGCCCCCAGGGAACAAGGTGAGGGGACGTGACGGTGGGACGAGGCAAGGGGGCGCGTGACAGTGGGGTAGATAAGGGGACGCAGCAGTGAGGCGGGGCGAGCAGACTTGGTGGGGGGACGTGGCGGGGGGGAAAGGGTGAGGGGGTGTGGCGGTGGGATGGGGTGAGCGGACGTGGCAGGGGGATGGGGCGAGGGGACGTGGCGGGGGGACGGGGTGAGGGGGTGTGGCGGTGGGGTAGACGAGGGGATGTAGCAGTAGCAGTGAGGCGGGGCGAGCAGGCGTGATGGGGGGAACAGGACAAGGGGACGTGGTGGTGGGATGGGGTGAGCAGATGTGGCAGTGAGGCTGCAGAGTCAGGAGCTCCCTTTCGTGTTTGCCACGGCTTCCCCAAGGGCTGTCTCTGGTGTGGGCCCCCGACCTCTGGCCGGAGAGGACACAGAAACACACAAAGAGGCCCCTGCCCTCGGAGATCTGAGTCACTGCTCGGAAGGTCAGGCAGGAAAACCCTTGCGGTTTTCCTGGTTTTTCTGACAAGGCAGTCACTAAACAACTCTTGCCATCGGCACGGGCCCTTGACTGACAGGAGCCCCAAACTCCGGCCTCCCGTGCTGGCTCTGGCTCCTCACTCAGCCCCCCTGCCGCGTCCAGGCTGGGCCAGGGAGATTGTTAATTGCAGCTTAATTAGGTAATGCATTAATATTAAAATAATCTAATCTTATCAGAGCAGCACGTTGAAGGTGATCAAATTTGTCACTGCCTGTGTGGGCACAGCTGATCCTAGAGGTGTCTCTGGGGAGGCGGGAGGCAGGGGAGGGACCGGGAGAATGGAGGAGCAAGGAAGAGGGAGAAGAGATACCAGGGAGGAGACGGGAGGAGGCAGCAGAAGAGTGGGGAGGCCCAGGAGGGGAAGATGGTTGGCCACCGAGTTCTTCCGCCTAGAGCCCACCTGCTCTGCCCCAGGGAGGAGGGTGCCCTCGGGGGGAGGCCCGGTTTGGTGTCCCTGCCTGGGCTGAGGACGGGAGCAGTGACTCTGCCTTTCTGTTTCGTCCTGTGGAGCTTCTCTCTGTATCGGCGCGTGTCCTCTGCAGTCTCAGGACTCACACTGGTCCTGCTTGGCTGGCGCTGACCCCAGAGGTGGCCTCGGTAAGGTGCCCTAATGGCCGCTCTATGGACCACCAGGACAGGCACTACGGGGAGCTGCCCATTGGCCTGGCAGTGCCGAGCCAGCTGTGCCCTCCCGTGGCCAGAAATCAGTGCCCAGCTGTCACGTGGCGCAGGCCTGTGTTTACGTCACGCCCCCACCCCGTGCTACCTGGGCAGGGCCACCACCTGCCCATGCCTCTGTTTGCTCAGTACCAACACCGTGCGATGCCGACAGCCAAGCGGTGCAAATGGGATGGGGGGTGCAGGGGCTTCAACCCCGTTTGGCGATTAGTGGGAGTTGGAGAAGAAGGGCTGGCGTCTGAGGTGCAGGACCATGCCTGTGTGGCCCAGTCCTGTGCCGAGATCCTCTGCCTGGGTCCTGCCATGTAGGGACCAGCGGGTTGTGGGGAGCAGCGTCAGGCATGGCAGGTGTTCTGTCGTGGGCTCCCCTAAAGACCAGGGTGTTCCATCGTGGGCTTCCCTAGGGACCAGGGTGTTCCATCGTGGGCTCCCCTAGGGACCAGGGTGTTCCATCGTGGGCTCCCCTAGGGACCGGGGTGTTCCATCGTGGGCTCCTCTAAGGACCGGCGGGTTGTGGGAGCAGCGTCAGGCGTGGCAGGTGTTTTGTCACAGACTCCGCCTGTCGCGCTGGAGACAGAGAAGTGATGTGATGGTGGCCAAGGCCTCAGGCACGAGCTGGTGGCTCTCCACTGCCTGGAGAAGTTGCTGCCCCCACGTGCTGCCTGGTGCTGCCCATTTTTTAGTTGGATTGTTAGCATTGAGTTTGAGGTGAATCTAAGTCGAATACACAACCGATAAATATCTTCTCACCGCCCATGACCAGTCTTTTCATTTTCTGACAGTGTGTTCCTCACAGCAAATGCTTTTCATTTGGGTGCATACTAATGATCAATGTTTCTTTTATAGGGTCAGATCCAGGAACTCTGCAGAACTCCAGGCCAAAAATATTTTTTCATGTTTTCTACTAAAAGGTTTTAAGTTCACATTTAAATCTGCGACCCACTTTGAGTTAGTTTTTTGCCCATGGTATGAGCTTGAAGTCAAGGTACTTCTTTTTTGTTTTCATGTGGATGTCCAATTGTGCCATTATTATTGAATTGACTGTCCCGCCACCATCGAATTATGTCTGCAGCTTTGTCCACAACCAGTCGGCCATGCGTCATGGGGGTTTCTTTCTATACCTTCTCTTCTGTTCCCCTGATCTAAGCGTCTGTCCCTTTGCTGTTAATAACACCCCACTGTATTGATTACCGTTGCTTCGTAGTCAGTCTTGAAATCAGCAGCACAATCCCCCACTTTATGCACAAGATTTACATTCAGCTTGTCTTTACCTACAAACCGCCTGCTCGGATTTTTGTAGGAATTACTAAATCTGCCAATCAGTCTGGGGAGCATCTGCATCGCGGTTGCGGTGAGTCTCCGTACATGAACACGGTGTGTCCCTCCGTTTATTTACGTTCTTCTTGATTTTCTTTCATCCGTGTTTTGTGATTTTCACCGCACCCACCCACCCCCTTTTTGTTAGAAATACACATGGTTTTGTTGGTTTTATTGTTAGTGTTTGGAGCTATGTCATTGTTTGCAGGCTTGTTTTATGGTTCCCTTTTTGTTTTATTGTTCCAGTTGTTCCGTGCGTATGTGTAGAAGTATGACGGATGTTTGTGCCGGCTTCACAACCCATGACCTTGCTAAACTCACTTCTTAGATCTGGGTTAGTTGCTGTTTTGGTTTTGTTTTCTAATCCTTTGCAGTCATAGCATCTGTGACTAGGGACAGTTCTGCTTGTTTTGTTAAGATCTCATTTGTCTTCTATTTCGTTTTCTTGCAGTATTGCACCGTCTAGGACCTTAGGACGGTGCTGAGGAGGAGATGGGGGAACAGACATCCTGGCCTTTCTCCTCACCTCGGGGGGAGAGCAGTCCGTCCTCCTCCATAAAGCGTGCAGCTAGCTGCAGTTTATTTGTGGTTTTTCCTTATCAAGCTGAAAACGCTCTTTCTATTCTCAGTTTGCTGAGAGTGTTTATCATGTAGGATGTTGGCGTCTGTCAGATGCTTTTCCTGCATCAATTGATGGGATCATATGTTTTTTCTCCCTTAGACCGTTAGTGCGGTTGACAGTGTGTCATCGTGATTTTTTGGGGAAGTTTCCGACGTCGAACCAACTCTGCATTCCTTGAATAAGCCCCCCCTCGGTTATGGCATTGTATTTTTACATGTTGCTGAATTCATCTTGCTGACATCGTCAGTAGTCTTCGCGTCTGTGTTCATATTCGTCGGTCTCTTTCCTGTACTGCCCTTGTTTGGTTGTGGTACAGATGTAAGGAGTGAAGTGAATCGGAAAGTGTCCCCTTTTATGTCCTGGAGGAGATGATGTGGATTTGGCGTTACTTTTTCTGTAAATGTTTTGTAGAACTTGCAGGTGGAACCATCTGGGCCTAGGAATTGTGGCTGTGGCAGGTTGGAATCGTTACCGGAGTAGTGAGTTCTCTCATCTCAGCTGAATTTTGGTAGACTGTAGGTTTTGGGGGTTTTTTGTTGTGAGGACCTGGTGCATTATTTCTTTTTTTTTTTTTTTTTTTTTTTTTTTGAGACGGAGTCTCGCTTTGTCGCCCAGACTGGAGTGCGGTGGCCGGATCTCAGCTCACTGCAAGCTCCGCCTCCCAGGTTTGCGCCATTCTCCTGCCTCAGCCTCCCAAGTAGCTGGGACTACAGGCGCCCGCCACCTCGCCCGGCTAGTTTTTTGTATTTTTTTTAGTAGAGACGGGGTTTCACTGTGTTAGCCAGGATGGTCTCGATCTCCTGACCTCGTGATCCGCCCGTCTCGGCCTCCCAAAGTGCTGGGATTACAGGCTTGAGCCACCGCGCCCGGCCCTGGTGCATTATTTCTAAGTGGTCAAATGTATGAGCAGTGAATTGTCTGTGCTCTCGCCTCCCTGAATTTATCGTGCCTGCTGGGTTCGTAGCAGTCCCCACTCCTTCCTTCCTGATACTGGTAGTTTAGGTGGTTTGTTTTTGTTTGTTTGTTTGTTTTTTTGTCTGTTAGCCTTGCTGGAGATTTATAAATTTTGCCGATCTCTTTAGAGACCTAGCTTTTGGTTTCATTGATATTTTGCTGCTGTTCTCTTTTCGATTTTATTGATTTTTGTTTTGTATTTCCTTCCTTCTGCCTGCTTTAGTTTTAATTTGCTCTCCTTTTTTTCTGGCTTCTTCAAGTGGAAGATGAGATTGCATACTTGAGATCCTCTCTGTTTTCTACTGTAAGCGTTTCATGTTGGAAATTGTCATCTGAGTGCTGCATGAGCTGCCTTCCACACATTTTGATATGTTGTATTTTTATGTATGCTCAGTTCAAAATATTTTCAAATTTCCATTAAGATGTACCCCAGTTGGAACGTGGCCTCCGAAGTCCACGTGCGGGAAACTTCATCCTGGCCTGATGCTATTGGGAGGTGGGGCCTCAGGGAAGGCACGTAGGTCACGTGGGCTCCACCTTCGTGAATGGATTCGTGCCATTATAAAAGGGGCTTCCGTGAGTTGACTCTGTATCTGCCCTTCTGCCTTCTACCGTGTGATGACGCCTCAGGAATGCCTTTGCCAGAAGCTGGTTCCTTGATCTCGGACTTACCAGCCACGAGAACTGTGAGCCTATAAACTTCAGGTCGTTGTAAATTAGTCTCGGGTATTCCGTAATGATGCCGCAGATAGACCCAGATGCCTGCTGTGATCTGTACATATTTAGAAGGATGCTTTTTAATTTCAAAGTGTCTTTCCCTGATTTTCTGGGTAATTTCTGTTCCTGATTTAATTTCATTATGTTGAGGGGAACCTATTTTCTCCGATTCACTTTCTTTCTAATTTAAAGTTTATTTGGCAGCTGGTAATTTGATAGCAACCTTAAAACTTTCCATGTGCACCTGATAGGTATGTGTATTCTGCCGATTAATAGATGTATTTTGGCCATTTATAGTTAATGTAATTTTTTAGGCATTTGGATTTAGGTCCATTTTATGATAGTTTTCTGTTTGTCCTCCCTTTTTTAATTCCCATTTTCTCTTTCCTACCTATTACAGATTATTTGGCCTTTTTTAGTAGTCCATTTTGATGTATCTATGTCTTTATTATATCCATTTGTATACTTTTAAAGTGATTTTTCTGTGGATTGCAATGTGCAAGCTTAACATTTCACAGTGCACTTATAATTAATATTTTATCACTTCAGGTGGAAACAGCAGGATCTCACCACGATGTAGGCTTCTCACTGCCTCCCTTTATGTTGTAGTAGTCACATGTATTTACTCTCTAAATGTTGAAACCCCCGCCAAGAAATATTACAGTTCTTGCTCTTAACTGTCATGCCTATTTTAAAAAACATAAGAGGCAAAAAGTAGTGTATGGTTTTGCCTGGATAAAAAAATGCTCTTCCTTCTTTCCTGACGTTCCCAGGTTCCCCTGGGATCATTTCGGGTTTGGCAGGACTTCCTTCAGGACTTCCTTAGAGTAGGTTCTCTTAGCATTCGCTCGCCCAGCAGTGTCCTCACCCCACCTCATTACTGAAGGATACCACTGCTGGATATGGGGTTCTGGGAGAATGGTTCTCGTCTCCCAGCACTGTAAAAATCAACAGTTTCCCCATCTTCTGGCCTCTGTGGTTTCTGATAAGCGATCTGCAGTCGCTCAGAAAATCTCCCCTTTCCCCTCCGTGTAGACAGGAGGCTTTCAGACACTCCAAGTGTGATGACGTTTTAACGTAAAGGATGGGAAGGAATCCACGTGCACACGTGTCTGCTGGGTTCCAGCGTGTGTAGGGTGATGCCCGCCACCCTGCCGCGAGAAGGACTCCTGCGGTGATGTGCTTTCTGCACCGAGCTTGGTGGTACGGCATCATCTCCAAGATACTGTGACACGTTAAGTCTGTGTTTTCCAATCACTTACTTCTTGGAGCGTCTTTAAAGTCTCCCTCGATAATTCCAGCATCTCCGTCATCTTGGGCTTGGCGCCTGTTGGTCGTGTTTTTCCTGGCAGGTTTGTGTTTTCCCAGTTCTTTTCATGCGGCTTAATTTTAGATTGCATTCTGGATGCTTTGAATATCCTGAGATTCTAGGTCTTTCTTAAGTTCTGTGGAGAATGTAAATTTCTGTTGGTTTCAGCATTTCCTGATGGCAGCTCCATTTCAAGGTTTCTGCCAAATTTCCCAGGCCATCGAACCTTGTGCCCTCCACAGCCCTGGCTGGGTCCTGGCATGGTCCAGCTCACCGTCCAACTCTCACACCATGGGGTGTGATTAGGGTCAGAGCTTCATGCCAGCTTAGAGAGCACCTTCCAGAGCCCCTCTGAGCCCCGCACTTCCCAGGTCACCCAGGGTCCCTTCACTGCCCTCTGGCCACAGAGCCAGGCAAGGCTTGCCCACTGTGCTGTGCAGTCAGTCCCACGACCACAGCCACCTTCACGGCCAACGCCAGCCACAATCCAGAGAGGAACAGGGCAGGAGGTGCTCCACACACCCTGTCCAGAGGGACAGGCCCACTCTAGGGCTCTAGGCATCTGTCCAGTTGTGGCTGTGCCTCTGCAGGATTCCCCAGGAGCCGGGGCAGAAGAGTGCGGGATTGCCCAGCTGCCAGGGCAGAAGAGCGCAGGATTCCCCGGGAGCCGGGGCAGAAGAGCGCAGGATTCCCCGGGAGCCGGGGCAGAAGAGCGCGGGGTTCCCCGGGAGCCGGGGCAGAAGAGCGCGGGGTTCCCCGGGAGCCGGGGCAGAAGAGCGCGGGGTTCCCCGGGAGCCGGGGCAGAAGAGCGCGGGGTTGCCCGGGAGCCGGGGCAGAAGAGCGCGGGGTTGCCCGGGAGCCGGGGCGGAAGAGCGCGGGGTTGCCCGGGAGCCGGGGCGGAAGAGCGCGGGGTTGCCCGGGAGCCGGGGCGGAAGAGCGCGGGGTTCCCCGGGAGCCGGGGCGGAAGAGCGTGGGGTTCCCCGGGAGCCGGGGCGGGAGAGCGTGGGATTCCCTGGGTGCCAGGACGGGAGAGCGTGGGGTTGTGCAGGTGCCAGGACGGGAGAGCGTGGGGTTGCGCGGGTGCCAGGGCGGAAGAGCGTGGGATTCCCTGGGTGTCAGGACGGGAGAGCGCGGGGTTGCCCGGATGCCAGGGCGGAAGAGCGTGGGATTCCCTGGGTGTCAGGACGGGAGAGCGCGGGGTTGCCCGGGTGCCAGGGCGGAAGAGGATGGAGACAGAGAGACAGAATTTCCCCCACTGCTTCTCAGGCTTCTCTTGACAAGCTGTGTGCATCTCATGCCCACTCCCAGGTTTTAGGGGTCCCCAAGTCCAAACTGGGCAGCACCAGGGCAAACACCCAAGCAGTGACAGAAAACTCCAGCAAACTTCAGCCACAGACTGCAGAACTCACGCAGCGTGAAACAGATTGTCTCATTAATCCTACAGCCATTAAATAACTGAATCCACAATCAGAAAGCTTCCAAAAAAAGGATGTCTCCAGGCCCAGATGGTTTTCTGATGCATTCTACCAAAGACTTAAAGAAAACTTAGCACCAGTTCACCAAAACTCTCCCAGAAAACGGGAGGGAGCACTTCCCGACTCACTCCACGAAGCCAGCACTTACCCCAACTTCAAAACCGGTGACGAAACTGAAGAAAACCGCCGCGCTCATTTCTGTTTTCTGAGAGTGCAAGGCTGGGTTGGTGTTGAGCGTCAGCTGGTGCAATCCATCACGCCTCCGCGCCGAAAGGAAAAATTACGTGGCCAAACCAACGAATGCACAAATGTATTCAGCGAGGCCCAACACGCGTTCATGGGGAAACTTAGCAAACCAGGAGAAGCCGAGAACCCCCAAGCTTGCCGAAGAGCATCTGCAGGAACCGTGCAGCTCACCGCAGACCTGGCAGGTGAGGGACTGGGAGATGGCGCGTCAGGCAGAGGCCTTCCCTCTCACCGCCTTGGTCCATGTCCCAGAGCCCCAGATGGGCAGCAGGGTGAGGAGGTCGAAGGCACGCGGACTGGACAGGCAGGACCAACCCTTTTCCTCTTCACAGGTGGCGTGATTGTGTCGAAAATCACAAGATAAAAACGAGTCGAGTGAGTTCACCAGGGATTTCTGTGTGTGACTCTTGTATCCTGCAACCTTGCTGAGCTCACTTTATGGGAAATATGTACGTGTGTCTGTGTAGTTCTGTAACTGTTACACAATAGCAGTGCACATGTGGAAACTGAAATTAAAAACGTGCCATTTCTGTTCACCCTCCTGAAGATGAAATCCGTAGGCATCACTAAGACCACAGCACACTGACAACGGCAAGCTGCTGAGGCGAGGCGTGGGAGGTCTGCACGAATGGAGACTGGAGACTGCCTTTGTGGCTCACGGGATGCAGTGCAGTGAAGGCGCGGCGCCGCCAGGTCCACCTGCGCGTCTCTCGCAGCTGAAGCAGGGCGCTCACCGCTGGGCTGGCGGTGCTAGCGGTTCTGGGTTCAGACCTCAGCCCGCCCGCAGCCTGTGGCTCTCCAGGTCTGTAGCCGGCTGCTGGCTGCCCTCCCTCCGGGGTCAGAGCTGCCTCAGGGAGAGACAGGGCTGATCGGTTTCTTCATCTTTCCCAGAACCCGAACCCCTCGTCTCCTCTCTTATCTGTTAATTCCATTGCTTTTAAACTTAGAAAGTACTTTAGTGATTTGATAAATAATTCTATTTTCTTCTGGGCTCTTTGAGCTTATTTTTATATTTAAAGATGTAATCTACTTGAAACTTATTTTGGTGAATGGTATAAGGTCAGGATCTAAATTGATCTTTTTTCCAGATCATGAAACAATTGCCCTAGGGCCATTTATCACAGAACCCTTTCTTCCCCGTAGATTTGTGCCTTCGTCTTTATTAAAACTTATGCAAAATCGGGTCTGTGTTCAGATCTTTTGTTCCTTTTTATTTCAGTTATCCTTTTTTTTTCCTTAAAGGTTTTTCTTACCTGATTATTATTCTAAGTTAATTTTAGAATTACTTTGTCACAGCCAGGCACAGTGGCTCATGCCTATAATCCCAGCACTGAGGCTGAGGCGGGTGGATCACCTGAGGTCGGGAGTTCAAGACCAGCCTGGTCAACATGGTGAAACCCTGTCTCTACTAAAAACACAAAACGCCGGGCATGGCTGGAGGGTGTCTGTAGTCCCAGCTACAGGGACTATAGATGCTGAGGCAGGAGAATCGCTTGAACCCAGCGGGTGGAGGCTGCAGTAAGCCAAGACTGCACCACTGCACTCCAGCCTGGGCAACAGAGTGAGACCCTGTCTCCAAAAAGAAAAAAAAAAAGAATTACTCTGTCATGTTCAAGAAAAAGGCATCAAGGTTTTATTTTTTACTGAAATGACACCGAAGTTATAGGTTAATCTAGTAGAAGAATTTTCGGCTTTCCAGCGTCTGTGTCTGAGCAGAGAAGGGCGTCTCAGGCCCGCCTCCCTCACTCAGACCACCTCCCAGACACACAGCATGCGGGGGTTCCCTTTACAGGCTCCAGTGTGCCAGCTGGGCTGCCTTCTGCTGGGCGGGGGTCCTGAGTCCCCACTGTTGGCTCCAGGCCACCTCCCCGCCCTCTTTTTTTTTTTTTTTTTTTTTTGCATTTTATTATTTTTATTTTAGATTCAGGGAGAACATGTGCCTATTTGTAACATAGGTATAGTGCATGATGTTGCAGTTTGGGCGCTAAATAATCCCATTGCCCAAGTAATGTACATGATACCTGATAAGTAGTTTTTCAATGCTTGTCCCCTGCTTCCTTCTTCCTCTCTTTTGGAATTCTCAGTGTTTATTGTTCTCATCTGTGTTTCCACATGCGCCCAGTGGTTAGCTCCCACGTGTAAGTTAGAACATGGTATGGTATTTGGTTTTTTTATCTATTTTAATTTTCTCAGGATACTGGCCTTCTGCTGCATCCATGTTGCTGCAATGGACATTACTTCATTCTTTTTTATAGCTATATACTATTGCATGGTGCATCATTACCTCATTTCCTTATCCAATCCAAGATTCATGAGCACTTGCAAAGCTGGAGGCATCACGCTACCTGACTTCAAACTATACTACAAGGCTACAGTAACCAAAACAGCATGGTACTGGTACCAAAACAGAGATATAGACCAATGGAACAGAACAGAATCCTCAGAAGTAATACCACACATCTACAGCCATCTGATCTTTGACAAAACTGAGAGAAACAAGAAATGGGGAAAGGATTCCCTATTTAATAAATGGTGCTGGGAAAATTGGCTAGCTATAAGTAGAAAGCTGAAACTGGATCCTTTCCTTACTCCTTATACGAAAATTAATTCAAGATGGATTAGAGACTTAAATGTTAGACCTAATACCATAAAAATCCTAGAGGAAAACCCGCCCTCTCTTTGGGTTGCCTGTCGCGTTGTCTCCAGAGCTCAAAGCCGAGCTTCGCAGGAGGAGCAGGGAACGTGAGTCTGCACCCTTTTCTGTCCGGACTGGATATCCCATGAATCTTTTACTCAGTCAATGAAGATTAGGGTTTTTCCTGCCAGTTGTTAAACGGATACACAGTGTCCATGCGTTGTTACGGGGTGCGGGCGACACAGTGCCCGTGCGTCCTTGGGTGCGGGCGACACAGTGCTTGTGGGACGTTACGGGGTGCGGGTGACACAGTTCCGCGCATCTTTATGCTGTCTCCTAACACTGCTGCAGCCCTGCTGTGTGCCCTCCTGGGGACCCCCGTGTCCCTGGTGCTCTGTAAGCATTGGGTGGGCCGGAGGAGGAGCGTGAGTAAGGCTGACTCTGTCCTCCCACTCTGGGCACTTTGCAACTTCAGCTCCCTCCCCAGAATCATCTGCATTTTCTTTTTGTGGATCAAAGTTAAATTTCAGTCCCAAAGCAGAGTTGCTCCTGAGCTGGTGGAGGAGTGGCTGCCACACACCGTCAGCTGTTCTGGACTCGGGCCATGAGCCGCTCCGGGGTCCCAGCTCCGCAGCAGCAGCCGTGTGACCTCGGGCTCAACTCTCCCAGCTCTGACATGTGGCGCACTCCAATCACGGTCATTGTGGAGGGTATGTTTATAGCATAGGCACTGCTGGCCCGTGACATGTGCTCAGCGTGATGGGATTGGCGATGATGGGGGCTGTGGCCTGAGCCCATTGGCCTGGGCCTGTGCAGGAGCCCATTTGGTAGAAGCTGAGCCAGGCTCGTGGGTAGAGAAACAAAAGTGGCTCCCAATGAGCCTGTTCCCCAGTGAGGTCCTCCCTTTGTGTGGTAGGTCCCCAGCGAGGACTGCAGGCTTGACTTTACAGTTCTGCCTTCTAGGCCAGGCAGGACCCCCTGCACCAGGTCAGGGAGAGAAGGCGGAGGAGACTTTGCAGGCCGCAGGTGTTCCTGGCTCCAACACACTGTATGGGCATCTGAAGCCTGGGCAGCTGTGTTGGACGGCCTGGGAGCCTGAGGTCAGAAGGCTTGGATGGAAGTCCGGCTCCACACCATAACAGCTGGGGGTCTGGCTGGGCCCTTTTCTCTCTGCATCTCAGCTTCCCCATCTGAGAAACGGGACCGCCGGCCCAGGTCCTCGGGCAGTGTGAGCATCTGTCCCTGCACCGAAGGTGAGCGTGACAGGCGGACGATCTCTGCAGACTCTCAATGATGGGAGGAGGTCCCTGTCCTTACTGGGGAGAGGCCAGATCACGGCAGCCTGGGCCTGAGGGAACTGCCCTGCTGGCGAGAGCCGCCAGAGCCTGGGGTGACCCAGAGACAGGACAGGTGTTGGAAGGATCAGCGTCCCTGCCCTGCCACGTGCTCTCACCCTGTGCGCTCAAGAGGCGCCCTGTAGAGAGGGGAGGGAGGGGAGGGGTTGCTGGAGCCAGGAGTAGCCACAGCACCAGTCACCCTGGGGCCAGGAGCTGTGGTCTCCTTAGATGGGCCCAAGTGCAGTCCAGGAGGGGCAGTGGTCTCAGAGCACAGTGGCTTTGCTGAAGGCTGGCTGGCGCTCCAGTTACCGCGCCCTGGGCCCTTCTCTCCACGCTGTTTGTTTGCTCTTGGTGTCAGGTAATAAAGGGCAGCCCCATTAATTAGGTGTGTAACTAGAGCTGTAAAGGAATTGTGATGTAATCACAGGGTTTGCAGGTGAGCAGGGCAGAGGAAGGGCACCGCCCACTGTGCCGCGCGCACCCACCTGGCTGCCTGCAAACAGATCCTCCCTGGACTGGGTGCCCCTGTGCCTTGAGCCCAGCCTGGGCCTCGGAGCTCCCGGGCAGCGCGGAGAGCTGAAGCACCATCCCCAGTGGCGCAACTGCGATGGAGTGTTGGAAACGTGCTTGGGGGCCCAAGACGGAGCCGAGGGAGGATTCAGACAGACGCTCCCAGAACCAGGTTCTTCAGCACCAATGAGAAGTCAGCAGAGGTGTGGGGAGGGGACTGCACTGGGGCTGGGGTCCCAGGGCCAGGACACAAGTGGGCCTCACTGCAGCCGGGCCAGTGACTAGGCTGGGGCGGTTCCCACTGGGCCACCGTGGGGCTTCTGGGCTCCGTCCTGAGGGTCACACAGAGCTGCGGAGGCATTCTCTCCTTTTGGAAAGTGGCCTGGCTGCAGAGTGGAGCACGGTCCGGGCCAGGCTGAGTCAGGCGCTGGCCGTGGACTGGGCAGAGGCGTTGGTCTGCGAGGTGGGGTGTGATATGTGGGCCTAGAATTCAGGTTGTAGGGACACAGTGCTGCCTGGGCCTCTCCCCAGCCCACATCTAGTCTGCGGGGCTCTGGGCTGAAGGCTGAACCGCAGGGTGGGGCCTGTTGCAACAGAGTCAGGGACACCCTCCATCCCCGCCAGCGCTTCTCTCCGCTACTCTGGGGCTTTGTCGTCCTGGGGAACCGGAGAGGGTGAGAGTGTTCCTGGCACAGCCAGGTGGCCCCATCCTTCCTGCTGTGTCTGGCAGAAGTGCCCGGGATGCCTTCTCTGTCCTGGCTGTTCACAGCCACACGGTCTGTGCCCCGGGCAGCGTGTGCTGGCCACAGGGACTGCTGAGCCCTCCTGCTCCTGCTTACGGTCCCAGCCGCAGCAAGCAGCTCCGTCGCCGCTTCACCCTTCTCCTCTCCTCTTTCTTTCTGGCACGTCTGTAAACTTTGCTGGTAACTCAAGCCAAGTACCCACTTAGGGATTTCTTCACAGTTGCATTTAAACCTGATTGAAGTGGGAGCTCTTCAGTGCCTGACACATCCAACAGGCGCTTCCCCTGAGCCCCGGCCAGGCGGTGCTGAGGGCGCGCGGGGAGGGGCGGCGCTGCTGGGAGCTCTGGCTGTTTGGAGGGGAGGAGCGCCCTTCACCTGGGGTGGGTACCCAGCCCTGTCTCGGCCCCTGTGTCCTTATCTGTGGTTGAGGGTGTGGCCCCTCCTGCCCCAGGCTGTCATGAGGCTCCTGTGAGCACAGCCCATGTGGGCAGGGCTGGGTGGTCTGCATGCTCGGTGGGCAGCTGAGCGGGAGGCCCACGTGCTGGCGGTGCAGGGTGGGTGGCTCCATGCCTTGGCTCCCTCACTGGACCCAGGCGCCAAGCCCACGCTGTTCTGTCCACGTGTGTTCTGAGCACCGCCTGGATGCCCAGCCCTGGGGGCACATGGTTAGAGGGAACTGGGCGCCTGGTCCAGGGAGGGGAGCCAACCTGCCTCTTCCCTGAGGCGGGCTGTGGGCATCCTCGTCCCGGAAAAGCAGGAGGAAAAACCGCAGTGGGGAGTGGAGCACATTACTGTTGAACGATGCTGTGATGACAGGAGGATGCCCGAAAAGCCACGTCCTCCGCCAGCCCCAGCCTCGGTGCTCGCCGGCTCGGGAGATGCGCCAGGGTCGTGCGTGGGAGGCGAATGGGGGTGCTCCGGCTGTTCGTGCAGTGGAGCTCCTGAGAGCCCAGTCTGGCCCCCACCGTGGGATCGGGACTACTGTCCTTTCTACATGTGATGGGGGGGGAGCTGCAGGGAGGCCACAAGATACCCACAGTGCAGGGCAGGACATGAACTCATCGTCCCGCCAGTGACCATCCGCCGGGCCTGGCCTGAGCAGCTCTGGACTCCCACACAGGGCCTGGAGGGTCTGAGGAGCTGTCTTAGTGGAGTCCCTTCCTCGAGGGCTCACTCTCCCCTGGGCATGTCTCCCAGGCCCGCCCCCCCACCATCGCCATGCCGTGGCGTGTGTCTTGCTCCTCCCTCTATACCGCCAGCGTGCTCCCCCACACCGTGCCGTGGCATCGGTCTTGTTCCTCTCTCTATACCGCCAGCGTGCTGCCTCCCCCCCGTGCTGTGGCATCGGTCTTGTTCCTCTCTCTATACTGCCAGTGTGCTGCCCCCCCTACATGGTTCTGTGGCGTGGGTCTTGTTCCTCTCTATACCGCCAGCGTGCTCCCCCCCACACCGTGCTGTGGCGTGGGTCTTGCTCCTCTCTCTGTACCGCTGAGTGCCCTGCCTTGCATGGACGGACCACATTTCACTCATCCATTCCTCAGCTGAGGGACGTCTGGGTGGTTCCACTTTTTGGCTGTCGTGAATCATGCTGTGGACGTTGTGGACGTTTGGGTATAAGTCTGTGTGTGGATATGCTGTTCATTTCTCCAGGCAAGATGGGAATTTCCAGGCTCTAGGGAGGAGAGGAGCTCCCAGGTTCTGAGAGGAGCTGCCTTACGGTTTCCAAGGTGGCTTCACACCTTTGCATGTCCCACGTGAGGCTCCTGGGGCCCCACACCCTCCCGGCGTTGGCAGCGTCTGTCTTTCTGGTGGGTGTGAAGTGTGCGTGGGGATGCCTGCACTTCCTCACAGGTGAGGAGGATGGACACTGACGCGGCTTGTTAGCCACTCCTAGGTCATCTTCGGCAAAATACCTACTTAAATCCCTGCCCTTTTTTGACTGGATTGCCATCTGATCACTTTCTTAATGCTTTCTTTTGATAAGCAAAGTTTTAAATCTTGCCGAAGTGCAATGTGTCACCTTTTCCTGTGGGAGTGATGGCAGCTGTGCTTTGTCCCGAGACTTCCCTGCTGACCCCAGTGTTGCAATCGCCTCAGACCAAGCCCCTTATCCCACTGGTTGTGTGCGTGGTGTGAGGAGGGATCTACCTCTCACCGTCTCCGTGTGGACGTCGGGTCATTCTGGCCCTGCTGGTTGAAAAGACTTTTCTTTCCCCATGGAGTTGCTTTCACTTGTGTTTTGAAAAGCACCCGACGCTGAACATGTCGGTCTGGCCATCTTCTGTGCTGGCGACGCGTGTGCTTGTCCCCTCAGCAGTCCCACACAGCTGACCATCGGCCCTTCCCTGACTGTGAGACTTGGAGCCAGACAGCGTGCGTCCTCCAGCCCGCCTTGGAAGACCACTCCACATACGTCCTGCGTCGGCCTGCCAGGGCCTTCCTCACTGCCCCTGACCGTCCTCAGCACGTACTGCCTCAGCAGCTCTGCCCTCACCGTTTCCTGGCCCTGCAGCTTTCTGTCCCGGGAAGCGTGCAGCTTTTCTCCTGAGTCTGCCCCAGGTCTGCTTCCCAGCAAGGTGCTGCTAGGACGCCTTTTCAGACCGCAGCCCTCCTGGTCCCAGCTCCCCGCCCCTCCTTGCTGTGGTTCTCTGTAGCACTTCTGCCCCGAGGTGCTACTGTTGCACCTAGTTGATTTTTTATCTGTCTCCCTAGTTGGAAAGCAGCATCCATTAGGGCAGGGGGTTAATGTGTGCGTCCATATTGTGTCCTCAGGGCCTGGGGTGATGCCAGGCACCCAGTACCTCTCCACGCATACCTGCTGAGTGAATGAATAGCTGAGCCATGTTTCTCAGGACCCTGGCACCAGGGTTGCTCCCAGTGAGATCCCAGTCCCTGCTGCTCTGTGGCCCAGCAGGGAGGGCTCAGCTCTGGAAAACCGGGGACCCATACTATCCTTCGATGCCACCCCATGAGGCTTGTGTTGCTGCCACGACAAACCAGCACTGACTGAGTTACTCAACACAGCGGGGCCGGCGCGGCACTCAAGCCTGTTCTCCCAGCGCTTTGGGAGGTCTGGGTGCGGGGGATTACCCGAGGCTGAGTTTGAGACCAGCCTGGACAGCATAGCGAAACCTCATTTCTAAAAAAAATATTAGCCGGGTGTGGTAGTGCCTGCCTGTAGTCCCTGCTACTCTGCAGGCTGAGGCAGGACGATGGCTTGAGCCTGGGAGGTCAAGGCTGCAGTGAGCTATGATCACACCGCTGTTCTCTACCCCAGGCAACAGAGCAAGACCTTGTCTCAAAAAAAAAAAAAAAAAAAAAAACACAAACCAAAAACTGAACACCATGTGATCTTACATTCTGGAGGTCACACGTCTCCCGGGGCTAAAGGCCAGGGTTCATCAGGGCCTGTTCATTTCGGAGGCTCGGGGGAGAATCCACATCCGGCCTTTTCTGGCTCCCGGAGACACCCACGTGCCTCAGCACACGGCCTTTCCTCCACCCTTGGAGCCGGAGCACACGTCTTCAGATCTTTAGCCAACTCTGCTGCCTCCCTTTCTGACATGTGAAGATCCGTGTGATTGTAGCGGGCCACCAGGATAATGCAGGAACATCCGCCGTCTCACCATCCCTGCCCTGGACACATCTGCAGAGTCCCTTTCCATGTGTGGTTCTGGGGGCTTAGGCATAGCCACCGCCTCCTGATACATGTGTGGTCTCCCGCCGCCCATCACAGTGCCATCTCCTCCTTCCGACTCCCAGGTCTTGAGGCCTCCAGGCCAGCACTGGCCAGGCGGGGGCTGGGAAGAGCCAGCCAGGCCTCGTGGCAGAGTGGAGAGTATATCCCCCGTTGTGGGGTCAGGCCTGGGCCCTGGACGTGGTGCCTGGGCTTGCAGGAGAGGTGGGCAGGCGCCCTGTGAGGGAGACCTGCCCATGCCGCCCTGGGAGCACATCTCCCCTCTCCTCCCCCTGCGTGGCGTCCAGCAGGATGTGGCGTGTGCCCCCTCCAGCGTGGCCGCCCAGAGCTCCAAGCAGGGCCCAGGAGGAGCTGTGAGGAGGCGTGACTGAGTCTGTGGCATTTCCTGCAGAGTTCTTCCCATCAGGGTGAAGTCTGTATGGCAGAGGCAGCCAGGGAGCCTCCCCTCCACTCCCTGTGGAATCCAGACGGCCTGCATTGCAGCCCCGGCGGCTCCGCTGTGTCCTCAACCAGCTGCTTCCCTCTCAGCCTTAGCTTTGTCCTGGGGGAGAGGCCACTGGGGGCTGCTCTCCCTCCCCCCATAGCAGCTGTCAATCATGAAACCCTCATGGTGTCAGCCGAGGGCTCCCCCTCCCCTCCACCCCTAGAGCCAGAGCGCCCTGCGAGGTCCTGGGTTGCTGACCCCACACCAACCCCCGGGACGCCAGGGCCATCTCCAGGACCGGGGAGAGCAAGGGACCTGGCTGCCGCAGCAGCTCCTAGAAGGTAAAGCCTTTGGCCTCAGGGAGCCTCCCTCGACAGTTCCCGCTCCCTTCACTCGCTTCTCCAGGCCGGGCGTGCACCCGCAGATTCCTCCTCACGCAGAGCCTGCCCTGATGGAACCCCCACCCCACACCACCCCAGGCCCCTCCTCCCAGTGGAGTGCTCCTCAGCACTCGGGTCCTCCCTGCGCCACCCCACCTGGCACCCTGCTCCTCGCTCCGCTCCTTCCAGAGCCGTCTCTCTGGCTACTCCGATTCCCAGAGCAGTTTGTGTCCCCTTCGCGAGTCCCCTGCCATCTGAAGAACTCATTGCATCCGGAATCCGAGGCCTCGCTGCCTACATTAGCGGGTTTTCACAGACTGCCACTTCTCAAAAAGAGGAAAAGAGACAGGAGATTTAAAATTCTCGTCTTGCCGAAAGCAGACAGATTGACTTGAAAATGACCCAGTCAATAAAAGATGAGCTCTGGAAAGGCTTCCCTCTTCTCAAAGAGGACTCGCCTGCCTGGTAGCTGAGGTTCTGCAAGCCTCTGTGGGAAATTAATAATGCATGCGGCATGCAAAGCGGCCAGAGCCCATGCAGCCCCCACCCCCACATCTCCCAGGACCTCGCCACTGCCACCCCAGGCCTCTCTCCACGGACCTGCTGCTGGGCAAGTTCCTGGAAGGAAGCTTCCAGAAACAGATGAGGTGGCCGTGTTCTGTGATCACATCTTGGCTCAGCTGTGATGTCGCTGTGGTGCACTGCTCCCTCTGGAGTGTTTCTGGCTCTGGGAGGTGTGTGCGCGATGGGCTCCCTGCCTGCACAGGGGCCCTGGCTGTGAGCCTGTGAGGCTGGGTCTGCCTGGAGCCAGTGGGATGAGAGGGAAGTGCTCTGAAGACCGTTCCCCCACTGGTGCAGGGACAGGAAGCACAGGGTTCCAGTGGCTCTGCTGTATCGGCTGCAGAGACTGCAGCCCTGCCTGTGCCAGGAGGAGCCATGACAGGATGGGCACCCCTTGCCCTCCTTGGGCGGGCATCTCCACACAGGGCCTGGGACCTCTGCAGTGGCCACCGGTTCTCATCTCTCCTGGTGCCTGCACCTGCCTCACCTCACCCTAACAGGAGGAGTCACATCTGACCCCAGCCACTTCCTTTTACCAGAGCTTCTCAGCTCATGTTCCCGAAAAGGAGAGATTAAGTTTTCCTTTTGAGCCAAGACATGCCCCATTTGCTGTCCGTCTCTCAGATGGCCATCCTTCATCCAGTCAGCGGGGCTGACCGCGCGGTTTCCACTGCTAACACACACAGAGCTGGCTGGTTCTGGGGTCTGTACCCACACGCAGGGCCTCTGCCGCCATCTGGACCCCTGCCACCCCAGTTTTCCCCACTTTAGGGTTCCGGGTCAGGAGGAAACTATCCCGACAGCTCCCTGTGCTCCTGCAGACTTCCGGGTTTGGCCATGGTTCCCGTCAGCCCCCCAGACCTCCGCCAAGTGTCCGAGGGGATGTGGAGCCCAGCCCTTTCCCACCACTTCTGCCCTGCAGCTGCACGGAGGGCCAGGTTGAATGGCTGAGGCCCAGCCCCTGCCTTCAGGCAGCTCACACAGTGAGGGAGGTGGCCCTGCCCAGGTGGCCTCAGCTGGAAAGGCATGTGCGTGCACCAGAGGTGCAGACCCAGTCCAGGGGAGAGGGTCAGGATGCCCCAGAGGGGCCTCATCTGGAGGTGGTGCCGGACTGGGGAGGGTCGGGACGCCCCAGAGGGGCCTCATCTGGAGGTGGCGCCGGACTGGGGAGGGTCGGGACGCCCCAGAGGGGCCTCATCTGGAGGTGGCGCCGGACTGGGGAGGGTCGGGACGCCCCAGAGGGGCCTCATCTGGAGGTGGCGCCGGACTGGGGAGGGTCGGGACGCCCCAGAGGGGCCTCATCTGGAGGTGATGATGAACTCAGATACTCGTGAGCTCTAGGGAGAAAGCAAATGTGGGGTGCCCAGAGGATCCCCAGTGGGGGTGGCCCAGGGAGGCATTTCTGAACTGAAGCCTAAATGACTGATGAAGGCAGTTGCTCAGCCCCCAGGGCAGTGCTCAGCATGGGCTCCAGCTTCGGCCCCGTGGCCTGGTGCCTGGCGGGTGCTTGAGGGGTCCCCTCCCTCAACAGTGCTGGTGCCGCGGAGGTGGCCCTGTGCTGACGCGTCGGACGGTGCAGTGACCGGCCCTCCCTGTAGTCCTGGTGCCAGGGTGGCTTATCTGCTGCTGGCCAGAGGCTGTGGAGCTGGATCCTGGCCTCCTTCAGGCACCTCCGTGTCTATCCAGCAGGTGCCACATCCCCCTACAGAGGCAGGGTGTCTGGAGGATCACTGACACCGGGGCCAGTGTCCCTCCTTCCGCCAAGGTTCCGCTGGGCCTCTGCTGCCAAAGGACCCCATGGGGGCTGTGGAGCCTGGTGCCGGGGGGGCTGTCCCTTGGGGTTCAGCTGCTCTGTTCTCAGTGGTGGGGGAGGAGTCTTCTCCAAATATGATATCCGTGCCCGCCCATCACCCCGTGACTCTCCCACCCTGTAATCTGGTGGGCTGTAATTGCTGGTGTCTTTTCACATCATTTTGTGCCAGGTGACAAGCTGCTTGCTGGAGTGAGTCGTTAATCACACAGAGGTGCCCTGTTTGAAAGCTGCACAGCTCACCCAGGCAGCGCCTGCCAGGCGGCGGGCCTGCGAGCGGCTCCTCCATGTGGAGTTCCAGGGCGACTGTCTCCTCGCTGGTGCAGAGTGTGCAATTTCTGCCCAGCAGGAGGACTCATGGCTCGTCATGGAGGCTGCGTCTCAAGGGTCCTCTGGCACCAGCAGAGTTGAAGCGACCATCTTCTTGGGGCAGCAGCAGGCCCTAGCTGGCAGGAGGTGGCGTCCCTTCCTCCTGTTGCCAAAGCCAGTTCCTGGGAGCCGTGATGTCAGCCAGCCACTCAGGCTGGTCTGCGGGAATTTGGATGTGGGGCAGGCAGGCAGTTCCTGAGATGAGCCGAGTGGTGTGCTACGGGCCATGCTGGGGTGTGGTTCTCACGGTGTGACACCCTGGGGCCCCCGGCCAGCCCGTAGGTGCGTCCCCACCTCCTACAGTCTCTTGCAGAGCCAGCCAGCACCCGGATACAAATCCCACAGCCATAACCACAGCAGCGCCCCGTGCCCATGGCTGCTAATAAAATTGCATCAATATTTGATGTCTAATTATTAAATATTTAAAAATGTAAAACTGAAATAGTTTAGAAGTTTGCAAGACATGAATGATTCAGTCCCAGGAAGCATGGCTCAGCATTGGGCCTGGGCAGGACCGGGGCTGCCAGTGCCTGCCAGGGCCCAGAGTGCTCGCTGCAGGGACACTCGGGCAGTTCACCCAGCCCTGGACCTCGACTGGCTTCCTGTGTCCACAGTGTACAGGGATCCTTGGTCGTCTCTCATCGAGGTCAGGCCTGGGCCTAATGTGGAGGCCCATGCGTCACCCACTAGTAAACCACCCCAGTGCCAGGCACCTTCAGAGGCTGGTCCTGCTGCTCCCAGTCCAGGCATGTTCCCTCCTGCCTTGTGTTCCCAGTGGCACCGAGCGTCTGAGAGTCATCTCTGACCCGTCAGACCCGTCCATGCCAGAGGGAAGATACGGAGATGCCAATGCTGGCAGCCTCCAAAAGAAGCAGTCCGGCAGGACCCCCTGGGGCTGCTGCTCCTGCCAGGCGCCCAGCCGCCGCCAGGGAGATGTCTAATGAAGGAGACGGGAAAATGGCGCTTGGGGAAGCCAGGCTGTGTCGGGGGATCATGAGAGAAATGCATGCTGGGGGAGTTTCATAACGTTGAGAACAGAGACACAGCTCCACCACTTCCAGGGAGTAAGAACCAGTCACTTGTAAAAGACCAGAAGTCAGAACAGCCTCAGGCTTCTCCACAGCAGCGCTGAGCACTTGAGACCGGAGGGCGATGTCTTTAGCACTGCAGGAGAGGCTGGGTGTGGGGCTCACACCTGTCATCCCAACCCGGTGGGAGGCCGAGGCAGGAGGAACACTTGAGGCCCACAGGTCAACACCAGCCTGGGCAACATAGAAAGACCCTAAAGATATGTATATATTAGCCCAACGTGGTGGCGTGCTCCTGTGGTCCCAGCAACTCGGGAGGCTACGGTGGGAGGATCGCTTGAGCCCAGGAGGTCGAGGCTACAGAGACAGCCATGCCACTGCGTTCCAGCCTGGGCGACAGAGTAAAACCCTGTCTCAAAAAGACAGACAAACACAACTCAAAGCGGGGTGTACACAGCCTGGAATTCTGCATCTGGCCAAATTACCCATCAGCCCTGAAGGTGAGGCGGAGGTGTCTTTAGCTGTGCGGGGTTCCAGACGATGTTCCCTGTCTCACACCATCAGGGACCTGCTGAAGGGTGTGGTTGTGAGAGTTGGGGGGCTGCTGCAACGCCAAGCCAGGTAGCCCACAGCTCCGGCTGCAGCAGCCGGGCCAGACTTGCTGGGCCTGTCATGGTGGAATCCCAGCCTTTGAGCTGGGGGAGGTGCTGTGCCCGGGCTGTGCCAGGCTACATCTTTGGGACCGTATGTGGGCAAACGTCCTGCCTGGCCACCCGTGTCCGCCGAGAGCCTTCATCTCACCCTTGCAGGGTGGCCCTGGCCAGACTCACTCCTGAGCTCTGGGGCCACAGGCCGCCTCTTCCTGGGGACCCTGTGCCACACTCTGGGGGGGTCGGGGCGGTCGCCCTGTCTCTCCAGGGTCAGTCCGGACCACGCTCGGGTGACCTTCTGGGCGTCCTTGCGGCCCAGACCACACTGTCCCCTCACTCCCCACCTGGACTCAGGCCCACCGCTCAGATCCCGCACCGAGCACCTGTGATGTCCGTAGACGGCCGAGGGGTTGTTGACAGCAGGGATGTGTGTTACGAGGAACATGTTACTGCCGAGAGGGTTTTCGCCTCCACTGTCTTACTGGCCCGGGGGCAGGTGACGTTAGCCCCGCTCCCGCCACACCCAGGGAGGAAAGGGGGCTTAGAGAGGTGAGGTGACGTGTCTGTGAACACACAGGCGGCATGTGGAGCCTGGAATCACGCCTTCCTCCTGGCCACGTGGCGGCGTCAGCAGTGGGGCCGGGCCTGCGCCGAGTAGAGTTATCCTCCTGGCTTGGCCTGGGCCTCGGGGGCTGTTTTGTTTAATGGTGAAATATTAGTCCCTTTTTGTGGGTTGTTTAAAGCCTGAAAATCCCAACATTGGTTAACTGTATTTTATTCACTATTTAGGAAGAAAAATGGCTCTGCCCTGAGTCCCCAAAGGAAAATTTCAAAAGCTGCTTCCACTTCCTAAACTGAGCGTTGCTGTGGAGTCTGGGACTTGGGGTCCTCGGTGGCAGCTGTGCAGGGCCCGGACCCAGGCCAGCTTCTCACTGGGGCACCTGTCCAGTTCAGGGACAGGAGCTGGGGGACCGTGGGACAGGAGCAAAGTGGTGGCGGTGGGGAGATAGTGGGGATGGGGCATGGCAAGGGCTGAGCAGCTGGGAGCTGCTCTGAGGCCATAGGTACCCTCACCGTCCCCTCACAGGCTGAAGCCCTGGAGGCCGCCGGCTCTCACAGTGACCCTGTCAGCCACAGCGGCGATGGGAGTGGAGGCTTGCGGGCGGGGCTGTGGCACGGCCTCTCTTAGGCCTGCCTTGATTTTAAGGGCTTTTCTTCTGAGGCCGTGGGAAGGCTGTATGTTCAGAGATGAACACGGGTGTTCAGGGACAGACGCACACGTGTTCGAGGATGAACGGATGTTCGGCGGTGGGCGCATGTGTCCCGTCCGCTGTGTGTGTGCGTGCTTGTGGTTAAGCTGACGGTGAAGCTTGCTCAGGGACGGGAGCTCAGGGCTGAAGGGGATGGTGGCTTCACTCACCTGCGTGTTCAGCATGCGCCTGTCACGCACTTCCATGTTCCAGGTTCTCAGGCGTGATAGTGACACGCAGGCCTGGCCCAGCCCACCTGAGCTCAGAGTGCACCGCAGGGAAAGAGCCTGAGGCCCAGGCATCTGAAACAGCTCTGTGGGCGCCACAGTCCACGCCCTGCAGGAAAAGAGCATGCGGAGGACAGGAACCAGAGGCTGGCGCAGTGGAGAAGCCGGGTGCGGGAGAGGCAGCTGGGGAAGGGAGCGCGGCTCAGGGCCTGGGGTGGGGCTGGGACCAGGTCAGGCCAGGGCCAGATGCAGCTGCCGTGACTGCCAGGCCGGGCACCCAGCAGGGCGTGAATACCCCAGGAGAGAGCCCTGCTCCAGCTTGAGTCTTGCTGTGGGAGCGTGGAGATCTGTCTGCCTGGATGGGGACTGGATGGATTAGCAGGAGTGGTGTCAGCCCAGAGAACCAAGGCCAGCCTGGAAAGAGGCTGCTTGGGGCTCAGGGACCCTGTGGAAGCAGCAGGGCTGGCGTCTCTTCCCACTGTGATGTCTTCCCACGTGGGCCGGCTGCCTCAGCTGTGCAGGGGCCGGCCTCCTTGGAGCAGAGCTGCCCAGTGCCTGTGGGTGCCTGCAGGTGCTTGGTAAACAGCCAGGTCCAGGATTCTTTTTTTTTTTTTTTTTTTTTTTTACACTCCAGGCTGGAGTGCAGTGGCTTGATCTCAGCTCACTGCAGCCTCCGCCTGCCAGGCTCAAGTGATTCTCCTGCCTCAGCCTCCCGAGTAGCTGGGATTACAGGTGTGCGCCACCACACCCAGCTAATTTTTGTATTTTTAGTAGAGACGGGGTTTCACAGTGTTGGCCAGGATGGTTTCGAACTCCTGACCTCAGATAATCCACCTGCTTCAGCCTCCCAAATGCTGGGGTTCCAGGTGTGAGTCACCGTGCCCAGCCCCAGACTGCTCTTAAAATCATCCCAGGACACAGATGGGGGTCAGGCCGGCCTCACTCACGGGAGAGGTCCCAGAGGGAGGTCACAGAGCCCAGGCCCACAGAGCTGGGGGGCTGCTGGGTCCCCTTCCCACTGCAGGACATGCAGCAATGCTGGAGTCTGGGGCAGGGTTCCCCGCACCCTGAGGCTCACGTAGCCCGCCCAGCCTGGTTCAGCATGGTAAGTATAGCTCAGGCTCCGGGGAAGGGCGGAAGTGGACAGGCAGTGCCCTGGGGCTGCACTCCTGAGATCTGTTGGTACCTTGGAAAGGTTCTCTGCTTGCTGTCGTCTGAGTGTGCCCCGTAACACTGGAAGGAGTGAAGAGGATGTAGAGAAAAGTACTGCGTTTTCCTTTTCCCTCCTTCTGAAAGGCCTGGGCCCTGGCATCTCTGTCCCCATGCCCGTGGGCCACAGCTGTGTGCTGGCGCTCCCCGCCCTGCCAAGATAGAAGCAGTCTCCGTGTTTCAGGCAGTGAACTGGGCCTCTTGAGATACGTGCTGTAAACGCTCCTTTATCCGGACATCCCGGCCCTCGGTGCCGTAAAGCTTCTCTTCCCCGCTAGCTGGCCTTTACGTAATGGAGCACAATGTATTTTTATTCTGTCCTCTTCACAGCTGCTTCCTGTGATTCCAGGAGGAGGCAGGTGTGGGGCTAAGGTGGTGAGGGGGTAGCTGTTCAGGCACCAGCGTCGTGGATGCCTTTGGCCCCCTGCGACGCCCCACTGGGCCAGGCCCTAGGCAGCCGCCGCCGCGTCCTCTCTGACTCCCACTTGAACACCTGCTGTTCTTCTTCCTCTCTTGCCCCTCACCGAGGCCTTGAGAGCCCATCAGCACCAGGCCTGTGCCCCTTCGTCCCTGCAGGGTGGTAGCAGGGGTCCCAGAGGTGTGGAGGAGGCGCCCGAGGAGGGCCGGTGTCCAGGCAGAGGGGAGCCGCTGCTTCCTAGGCAGGTGCTCCTGCTCCGTGTGGCCAGAGTTCAACATCCCCGGGCAGGGAAGGCGGGAGCCAGGGCTGTGGGTGGGCTGGGCTCAGGGCCTCCTTGCGGTTTGGCTCTAAGCCTGGGGTGACCCTGGAGGCCAGCAGGGAGGGCCTAAAAGCCTTGGTGGGGCCACCCCAGAGAGCAGGGCTGCAGAGCTGGGCTCCGTTCCTGAGCACCCCTGGCACCGCAGGCCTTGAGCACACAGCAGACCGGGCTGGGCGGGGGACGGGGTCCTGGAGTGCTGCAGGCCACACCACTGCCTCGCCTCAGCCCATGCACTGCTGTCGCAGGTCGGGCCTGAGAACAGCCTGGGCGGTGCCTCTGCGGTCCCAGGGCCAGGGTCGGGCACAGAGCTGTCGCCTCTCACCCTAAGGGTCTCGGCCACTGGCTTCTGGGGTCTCTGAGAGGAGCTTGCCCAGGATCCAGGTCCACAGAACCCCATCCAGAGGAACCCCGGGCTCCTGGCTCACTTGGGAGGAGACCATGTGAGAGCAACTGGCAAGAAAGCGATGACATCTCCAAGACGGAAAACCCATCTTTTATTTATTTTATCCAAACCATTGTGTGAATTATTCATTCACATTTATGTAAGCCACTGAATTACAGGGATAAAGGGGGGTCAGAACGCTGGCTTGATCTGCCCCAAGCTGAACCGACTCCGTCGAGGCAGCCTTGTCTGGAGGGTGGACCTTTCCCTACCTGGACTGGAGACCAGGGTCAGGGCCCCCTCGCTTCCGAGGGTCTGTGTGGCATGGAGGATGGACCCTTCCCTACCTGGACTGGAGACCAGGGTCAGGGCCCCCTCGCTTCCGAGGGTCTGTGTGGCATGGAGGATGGACCCTTCCCTACCTGGACTGGAGACCAGGGTCAGGGCCCCCTTGCTTCCGAGGGTCTGTGTGGCATGGAGGATGGACCCTTCCCCTCCAGGGCCCTGGGTTTGGCTGTCAGAGGGCGAGAGAGTGGCCCCAGGAGTGAATGCGGCGGCCCCCGCTGCTCCCAGCCGCATGGGTGGTGGTCTCGCCTCTGAGAGGGGGCCCCACACACCACCTTCCTCACCCTGGGACCTCATGCCAACCTGCCATGGGTGGGCCGTGCAGCCCGGAGCCCCGGAGCTCCCAGAGGTCTGTGAGCGGCACAGGCGGCTGTGAGGTCTGTCGGAAACCAGGGTTCTTTCCTCCTCCAAGGTCAGGCTGCATTTATTACCAAAATCTAATTCTTCCCTTCGGACGTCTGAGATCTATCAAAGGCAGCATGGGCCGTGTGAGGGTGAAATATGGCCTCTGAAACGTGGTCTCTGCATTCTTCCTTCCGCACGTGGGAACTCCTGCTACCGACGGCCCCGTCTTCGGGAGGGTCAGCCGAGGGATGCAGGGAAGAATATTGGGGTCAGAGCTGCCAATTAACCTTCAGATTTCGTCGCCTGATTCATCAAGGGCCCCAGGCCTCCTCCCGCCAGAGGGGCGGGGCTGTGGAATAACAGCATCCCCCAGGGCTGTCTTTGCTGGTGACGGAGGGAGGAGGCCAGGTCGGGGCAAGGGCCGAATCAGTGCCGAGGCTGCCATCCCACAGGTGGACGGACACCAGGGCGCCTCCGCTGACAGGCCCGCGGTGGTACAGGCCCCGTCTCCTCCCAGTCCCTGACATCCGGATGCCACTAACATGGGCCCTGCACTGCTGCTCCTTCCAGAGCCCATGGCAGGCGCCGCCCTTGCTCTTGCAGCCAAGCGGCGAATCTCTGTGAGCCTGAGTGTCCTCGTGTGTGGACTGGGGATTGGATCGTGTTCGTAGCTGTCACAGCCAGGCGGTGAGTGCATTTGCACACGGAACGGGCTGCTCGACTGAGCTCACGCCGTCAGGGGTGCCCAGCGGCCCTGCACTCTCGGCAGTGGCCTCCAGTGCGTGATCTGGCTCGCCGCGTCTGAAGGCAGCTCCCTGCCTGTGTCTGTGTTGCAGACAGAGGACCTGGGAGATGGGGTAAAGGGGTAGGTTCGGGGTCACAGATCGGGGAGGCAGAGCCGAGCTGGACCCGCGGCCCCTCCCGCATTCTCCATCTTCCTCTGAAGACTTGAGGGCTTCTCGTTTGCACTTGGCTCCCCTGTCCCTGATCATCTCCAGGAAGCAACCTGGACTGCATCGTCTGCCTTAAACTGGCCCATCAGAGCCTCTTCTGGCCGCTGTGCACAAACTCCCCGGCAGCCCCTCTCACTCGCTGTGGCCTGGCCAGCAGGCACTCACACGAGTACCTTTCCTCACACTCCCCCAGAGCGGGCTGTGGGGGACCCCACCCCCATCCTGGGGCCTTCAGACTCATCTCTAACTCAGGACCAGCCTTCCCCCGGGCACTGCCTGGGGTTGGAACCCTTGTTCTCTCCAGCCTTGTGGCTGTGGTTGACTTTCATGTCCTCTTTCTCCGCCCCGCCAGGGATCTGACCATCCTGTGCCTGGATGTGGCTGCCTGCACCAGTCCTGTGACTCAGTCCCTTGTCATAGTGGAGGGAGGCTGGCAGCTGGCCCAGTTCTTGTGACCTGCAGGATAGGGTCCAGTGGCTCCCGGCCCTGCCTGGAGTGGTCCCAGCCCCTGGAGGGCTCCCCAGCCCCAGCTCCAGACAGCCCTGCTGGGAAGCACCCGGCCTAGGGGATGGCTCTGTGTGCATCTAAGTGGAGCCAGTCCTAATAATTAACGGTGGGGATAAATCGAGGTTTAATTACTTGGAAGGCCTTTCGGGTGAGAGATTCATGATAATCGCTGTTATCCTCCTGATGGCTCTGCTCAGCAGTTCCTCCCCAAGCAACCGTAAACCCTGGCGGCGGGGGGCGGGGGCGGGGTGCGGGACTGTACCCTGAATGGTCACTTAGAGCCCTGTTGGGGACAGTGGGCCTGGGGTGCCGGCTCTCGTCTCACGAGTGACCTGGCCTCAGAGGTGGCTGGCAGGTAAAGCCCCGGGGCAATAGGATCCGGAATGTCCAGGTGGCTTCCTGCCTGCCTCCCTGTTTCCCGGTGCTGGCTCCTGCGGAGAAGGCGTCCAACCCCAGAAAGGACCCAGGCAGCAGCCTGGGAACAGATGGTCAGGATCACTGGGTGGTGTGGCAGCCCAGGCCTTCACTTTGGGACCCACATCCTCAGCAGCAGCTACTCTGCAGGTTCTCACCTAAGTCGCTGGAGCGTTGGGGCAGGTGCGCCCGAGTCATGCCTGATCCTGTGGCTTCCTGGCAGTGACCAGTTGGGTCCAGGTGTTGTCATTCTGCCGGCTGAGGGCTGGTCCCTGTGGAGGGGCCTGGGCTGCTCGTAGTCTGGCTCTCAGAGTTACCGTTCTGAATGCAGTAACTTTATTATCACCACCACCAGAGGATCAGCCTTTATCAGCTCACCCCTCACTCTCGTTCTCTCATGCGTGCCAATGGAGGCTGCCTCCTGTGTCCCTGGGCAGCCGCCACTCCCGCCTGCACTCAGCCTCCTCCCTGCCCCGGCCACTCCTGGTTCCCCACCCTTCCGGCCTGGTGCTGCACTCACTGTCTCCTTCCCTCCCTCCCGCAGAGCTGAAGAAGCAGGTGGAGAGCGCCGAGCTGAAGAACCAGCGGCTCAAGGAGGTTTTCCAGACCAAGATCCAGGAGTTCCGCAAGGCCTGCTACACGCTCACCGGCTACCAGATCGACATCACCACGGAGAACCAGTACCGGCTGACCTCGCTGTATGCCGAGCACCCGGGCGACTGCCTCATCTTCAAGGTGGGTCCTGTGTGCGACTGCTCTCTGGCTGTCTGTCTCCTCCCATGGGGAGATCCGACCATAGCCCTCGGCAAAGGAGCAGCTCTGCGAAGGGGATGGTGTGGAGGGCCAGGCGGGAAGGAGGTTCACTGGGCTGTCCTGAGGCTTCACCTCCTGAGGCTTCACCCCCTGAGGCTTCTCAGCCTTGGGCCAACCCTATGTGGCTTTGCAGCCCTGGACCCTCTGGGTGTGGAAGGCCCTGGGCCGCTCCCCCGACTTTCTCGGCCTCTGTCTGTCGCAACTTGGGCTTCGTTCCATAAGGGCCGTGGCCACAGGCGTGTCAGTGTGTTCAGCGGCAGCAGCGCCTGGGGAGGACTGAAGTCCATGTGGGGCCGGGGCAGGGGCGCCTTCCAAGCCGCTAGGCTGCGCGGCGGGACAGCAGCCAGAGGCCAGCGCAAGGCGAGGTAGACAGACTAGAAGAGGAAAGGAGAGCCGGGAGCCGGCCGCATCTCCACACCCTCGTCCTGTGAGCCAGCAGGCGCTCTTCTGGTTTGCTGGTACAGCAGGACTGGGTCCACCGTTGTGGACATGAAGAGTCCTCGGGTGAGCAGGGTCTGGTAGCAGAAATCGAGGTGTTACATGTTGACCCTGAGGGTGGCGGTGGCCCCACGTGGACCTCCAGCAGCTGGAAACCCAGGGTGACAACGGCTTGTTCATCACTGCCCCAGTGAGCTAACCTCCCGTTTGTGAAGATGGTGCCGTCGGCCTGGCGTGGCATTGTGGCCCCGTCTTGGCATGTGGCTGCTTCGGGAAGGTTGGGGGGGGCGGTGGCTGTGGGAGATCAGGACAGGCAGAGACGGGCCCCACCTGGGACTGCTGTGGTCTGGAACGGGCGTCTAAACCGCCTGCAGTCTGCAGCCTCTGCGCGTCTTCATAGAACCGAAAACCAACTTTGATTTGTACAAAAGCTGTACCCAGCGCGGCCTACACATGTCCGCCAGCCTCTCACACCAGCGAGTCGCTGCCTGTCTGATTCAGCCTTAGCCCGGCGGTTCCTCCTCCTCCCGCACAACCCGCCTGTCTTCACAGCCTGCGCCGCTCTGGGGCCCTGCACCGGGCTTGCTCTGCGCTCCTTCTGGATTTCCTGCTTCTCAGATCACATTCATCCATTTCTACACGCGTGAAAGTCTCAAACCTTTGAATAATAAAAACACACCAAGTCTTTAAATAAGCTATCAGAAATGTACTTCTTCACTTTTGTATAATTCTGTATACTTTGAATAATTCACAGAGGTGTTTAATGCATTATAGAAATTCCATGGGTTTTGAAAATGATTAGTATTAATAAAGGCGTATCACGAACCGTCATCATTTAACACATCACTTGTTACATCAACATTTACAAATTAAGAGGCGGCGTTTCCCCGGATCCCTGCGTGGGCTGTAGTTGAAGCAATGATCTTAGGAGGACCAACTCCAGCGGAACCTTGGGGCGCCCTCCACAGTGTTTTCTATTTAGAGAGTCGAAAATTCCAAAGAGGGAAGCAAGCCAGTCGTCATCCTCCCGCGAAAGGCAGCCGCCGTCCCGCTTTGCTGTTTCCTTTTGGTGTTCTATACATAGGCACGTATGTAGGCATGTTCCTTTACACCTGGGAACTCAGGATCCTGGGGTTCCATTGTGTGTGCTCCTGTGTTACTTTTAAAAAACCCCGTTAGCAAGAAGTTCCTTGGCCCCTGTCAGCCCCGTGTGGGCTTCTGAAGCACACCCCTGCCCGGTGTCCTCAGGTTTGCTGGACACCAGGTCCATCCCCGTCATACCCTCGAGCACGGGCCCTGCCGCTCTCCCTGCTTGAGCCGGCATCTCAGCTCCCTCGGCGCTCATCCCGCCCGCCCGGACCCCGGCCGTGGCAGGATGTTGAGAGCAGAAGGCTTGGGCCGGCCTCAGCTTGCCAGTGGCCGGACCTTCAGCCCCCGTGGCCTGTACGGGAACCCCTGCCGTCCTCCCTGCCTTGGAGCCCTCTTAGCCCCCAGGCTCCTGAGGTCAGGGAGAGGCAGGAAGGGGGCCCCAGGAGGAGGAGGCAGGCAGCAGAGAGCCCAGGAGCTGGCCAGCTCGCCCCAGGCCTGAAGGACACACAGCGTACAGGAGGCCTGGCTTGCCCTGAGGAGCCGCAGCTCCTTCAGGGATCTGGCCTGGCCCCTGCAGCTCTTGCCAGGTGTCCCGCCTCCCTTCCTAGACCCTTGTGATCTGGAGCCTTGGCGCCCTCCCAGGCCACCCCCTCACTGCCCATCCTGCAGCCCTTGCTGTCCCTTCTTTCCAGTGGCAGGCCTGGCCTGACCTGCCTTTCTGGACCACAGCCTGTCCTGGCCCAAGGCCTGTGTGAATATGTCTTTGCAGGCCCTGTGAGGGCTGGCTGTGCTGGGTCAGGAGGCACGGAGCTGAGGCAGCCGCCTCCGGAAAGACAGATGGGCCACTGGCCCAGCGCTCCACCAGCAAGGCCTGGTGCCCACAGTGGCCCTGCTCCCCACCCTCCCGGCTGCCCACCATGCCTGCTCTGGGCCCTGTCCTGGGGGCTCGCACGGTTGGACAGTGTCAGGGAATGAGGTTGCTTTCAGCTGACCCGCTTTCCCCGTGTATGACATGCACTCTGTTTTCATGCTTGAAGCTCACAGGATCGGGGAGATTAAGAAAAGGATGGAAGGGCTTTACAAGTTGGTGTTTGCAGGCAGGGCTGAGAGCCCTGGGGTGGGCCTGGCAGGGGGATCTCTGGGCAACCCAGGCAGAGGGCTGACTGAGGTGAGCGTGTGGGCTGGTGCCCAAGCACAGCTGTTGCCAGTGGGGTGCCAGCTGGGTCTCTGCCTCGTCTGTAAAGCAGGCACAGTTACGTCTGACCCACAGGAGTAAGTGGGGCCATGTTCCTGGCACACCGTCATGGTTGCCGAGACCCCACCTTGGTCCATCATTTCCATTTCTGAGCAGTGAAGTCCCCACAGGCAGAAGCTGCCAACTTGTGCCTGCGTTTCTCCCTGGAACCCCAGCACCAAGGCCCACTGGCTCCGTCCTCTTCACCTGGGCCCAGCTCGCTTGTAGACGCCTTCTCCAGGAAGCCCTCCTGGGTTCCTCAGACGTGGGACCCCTTCTTCTGCTGGCTCCCCTCCTAGAACACCTGCCACCTTGTGCTTTTCCTGACAGGCAACTCTGCCAGAAGTTTTATTCTGTTGGGTTAGTTGTCCCTTGAGGGTCCCCAGGGGGCCTAAGCGTGCCCCTCTTGTGTTTCTCCCCCACTGCTGGGTGCCTGGTTTTTAAAGATGCTTCTTGCTCCATTTCTCTCCCAGGCTTCCTTTCACAGCCTCTTTCCCCTGGCCTCACCCAACCCCCACCCTCTCCTCCTGCTTTTCCTCCTCCCTCTCCACTCCTTCCACTCCAGACTCTGTCCTGCCCAGCCCACATGCCCTGCTGGCAGCTGTGGCCAGCACCCCACTCGCCCCCTCCCCCTTTGGAGGGCTGGGGCCTCCCAGACCTTCCTGCGCCCCATCTGATTGACGTGGAAGGATCTCCTGCTGGAAGAATCTGAGCCTCTAGAGCATGTTCATGAGGGCTGACACTGGGCACACAGCCTCACCTCCCCGAGTCTCAGTCCCCTCACCTGTTGAGTGGAAGTAACTGCGGCTCACTTCACAGGCTGTAGGAGGCGAGTCTCATAAGTGTGACCCGTAGAGCGGTCATGTTGCACCGGGATCCCTGTTGGCTGGTTCAGCTCCAGCCCATGGTGCACCCGTGCTTCTCCCAGAGCTGTGATCCTACAACCCTGCCTGCCATCCCCAGAGCCACAGGATAGCTCTGCTGGCCCTCGCTCGGCGTCCTGGTCCCTGCAGACCCTCTGGACGACCTGCAACGCTGGAGCTTTCAAAGACTCCCTGTGAGCCTACTTCCCGAGTCCTCCGAGCTGCCCTTCACTGGGCGAGGCCATCGGCCTCCTGAGAAATCCTCCCCCTTGGGTGCCAAGAGCTGCCGTGTCCTCTGGCAGGAGCTCTGACCACGAGACCAGCGTCGGTCCTGCCCCATCCACCTGTCATTCCTGCCTCCTTTGTACCCAGGACACCAAGCTTGGTGACAGAAGAGGCACTCGTGCTGTTCACGGCTGCCCCACACCCCCAGCTCAGGGCCTGGCTTATGGAGAGGGCGCTCTAGGGCTCTGCCAGACAGACAGAAAAACAGGTTTCAGGGGGGAAAAAGGGAAGAGATAAACAGCAAACAGCAGCCAACCTGTAGGGCCAGGGCTCATGTGGGCACCTCTGCCTGCAGATGGTCACTGACTCGTCGGGGCCATGCAGCGGTGGCCCCAGTCTCCACTGTCCAGAGGAGAGAGAAGAGACACTCTGGAGTCACCTTGTCCTGACCAGCTCCTGACCCGGGTGTGCAGCCTTGGCAAGGCCACTGCGCTCCCGTGAGAGTCAGTTTCCCCATCTCATGAGGAACGTGGTCTGGGTGCTCCCTGGGGGCCCTGACCCTGGTCTCCTGGCTTCAGAAAGGCACCCCCAGGGCACTGAGCATCACGAGGTGCACCCAGAAGGGTCTGGCCCAAGCTGCCCAGGATGGTCTGCCCCAAGCTGCCCTCCTGAGATAGGGCCATGGAGGGCAGAGGCCAGTGTGGGAGGGCAGGGAGAGCAGGGAGATAGGCCCCCCTGCCTCACCCTACCCCACCTAGGGGCGGGCATCCGTGGCTCCTGTGTCCCTGAGAGATCTCGCCAAACCCCAGCCTCCTGGCCACGTCATTCATTTTATCTGATTTTCCCCCAAATGATTCTTCGGGCAGAAAGGGGGCTGCAGACGGAGTTAGAAATAGCCAAGCCTGTTTCCAGTCGAGCGGGTTCCACAGATGTGTGCTGGGATAATTGAGGGTTTGCCACACCGTCCCCCGCCGCTTCGCCGAGGAGAACAGGGCTTCCCGTCCCAGCCAGGACCGAGCCTCTTGTTGCCGCATGGGTGGAGGGAGCTGCCTGCCCGGGCTGCCGTTTGGGGGAAACGCAGGCAAATCTCAGCTCCAGCTCTTCCCAGCGGGAACCTGCTGCCTCTGCTCCTCTCCCTCCTGAGAGAAGACAGAGATTCCAGAGTCCCTAGAACGTTCTGAAGGCCATACCCTGCCTGGGCCTGGAGGGAGGGAGGCTCAGCTCCTGGTCCCTCCATCCTGGCTGCACTCCTCCCAGTGGTTCTCACGGAATTCTCCCCACCTCCCTTTTCCCCTCGTCTCAAGACCCAGGGAAGGAAGCCTCCTGTTACGAGAGTGAGAAAATTGATGGTAAGAAGTGGATTGACCAGGCCAGGGGCACAGAGCAAATGTAGTTTGGGGCAAAACTGTGAACTTCTGGGGTCCGGGAGACACACTGGTTCCAGCAGGCTCCTCGTTCCTTGCTGCCTGGGGCCTTCCCCGGCTCAGAGGCCTGCAGGGTGGGCGTCAGGGCCAGAGGTGTGGATGGCACAGATGGCAGAACTGTGCAAACCCAGCACCACCACCGTGTGTGACTTCACCGTTGAGCACAGCAGGTCTGTGGCGATGTCGACCTGCCGGGTGTGTTGTATGGATGAGAGGGAAAGGTACACAGGTCCAGCCTCCCCGCTTCGAAAACCTGAAATCGGAAATGTTCCAAAATCCACAGCTTTTTGATTGTGGATCTGTCGCTCAAAGGAAATGCTTAATGGAGCGTTTCCGATACCGGATTTTCAGATTAGGGATGAATATTTGCATGAGATGCTTACTCAGCCAGTAGGCACGTAATACAGATATTCTAACAGCCGGAAAAACCGGGGATCCCAGACACTTGGTCCCAAGCATTTCCAGTAGGGGATACTCAGCGCTCACCTGTGTGTGTACATGTAAGTCTAATACAGTCTCACTTCGCCCAATGACAGGGATGCACGCTGAGGAATGTGCTGTTGGGCAGTGTTGTCTCTGTGGGAACTTCGTAGAGTGACTTACACAAGCCTGGGCTGTGCAGCCTCCCGCACCCCTGGGCCACACGGCCTCTTGTACCCCTGGGCTGTACAGCCTAGCGTGCTGCTGCCAAGCTGCAAAAGTGTGCAGCTCACGACCGTGCTGAAGGCAGTAGGCCGCCGTGGCACAGTGCTAAGCATCTGCGTGTCTGCACATGTCTAAATATGGAGAAGGTGCTGTAGACATGAAGGGTGGAGGGTGGTGTACCTGCATCACAGTGAACGGAGCTCACAGGGCTGGCGGGTGCTCTGGGCGAGCCGGTGAATGGTGGTGAGTGAGTGTGAAGGCCTCGGACATTACTGTGCATAACTGGAGACTTTATAGTCGCTGTACCACTTAGGCTACACTCAATTCTTAAAACTGCTTTTCTTTCTTCAATGATAAATGAATGGCTGGGCACAGTGGCCCATGCCTGTAATCCTAGCATTTGGGGAGGCTGAAGTGGGGGGATCTCTTGAGCCCAGGAGTTCAAGACCAGCCTTGGCAACATAGCAAGACCCCGTGTCTACAAAATATTTAAGACTTAGCCAGGCGTGGTGGCGTCTGCCGATAGTCCCAGCTACCCCAGAGGCTGAGGCGGGAGAGTTGCTTGAGCCCCAGAAGTTAGAGACTGCGGTGAACTATGATCGCACCACCGCACTCTAGCCTGGGTGACAGAGTGAGATCCCATCTCTAATAATAATAATAACAATAATAATAAAGTTTACTGTAACTTTTTGAGTTTACAAACTTTTAAATTGTATGTATGTATGTATATATGTATGTATGTATGTATTTAGGGATGGAGGCTAGCATGCTCTTTCACCAGGCTGGAGTGCCGTTGCGTGATCTTGGCTCACTGCAACTTCTGCCTCCCAAGTTCAAGCGATTCTCCTGCCTCAGCCCCCCGCTTATGTGGGATTACAGGCATGTGCCACCACACCTAGCTAATTTTTTTGTACTTTTAGTAGAGACGAGGTTTCACCATGTTGGCCAGGATGGTCTCAATCTCCTGACCTCGTGATCCTCCTGCCTCGGCCTCCCAAAGTACTGGGATTACAGGCCTGAGCCACCGTGCCCAGCCTTTAAAAAATGTTTTTGTGTAACACTTAGCTTAGAGCACAAGCACGGTGTACGGCTATAGAAAAATGTTTTTGTACAGCAGCCTTCCTGGGAAGCAGAAATAGCCCCGCGCCCCTCATCTTTGTGTTGGCCCGGGATGGTGCCTCTGTGCACCCTTCTTTCCTCCTGCTCATCATTGCGGCACCTGCCAGACCTCAGCTGGGGGAGGTTAGGAGGCGGGGTAGGGGGGAGGTTGCCCAGAGCCCGCTGCTGGCGTCTGCTTATCCCGCCAGGGTCCCGCACAGGGCTGGCTGCTGTCTGTCTGATCCCTCCACAGTCCCACACAGAGCCCGCTGTTGGTGTCTGATCCCGCCGGGGTCCCACATTCTCACTGTTGCATGGACTGCAGAACTCCCAGACGGGAAGGCTGTGCACATCCCCAGGAAAAATGAGAACGTGGGCGCCCGGCAGGGTGCAGACACCTCTAGGGCTGCAGGTTGGCCCTGGGAAATGACTTCTGGCCTCAGCTCCCCAAGTACAAAGTGGGGCCTGTGAGCCCACTTCTCAGGTGCTGAGTGACGGCAAGCTGATAAAACAGCACAGGTGGCCTCGGTGTTTCAGGGTTCCCTCCTTCCTCGTGTCTCCCTCCTCCTTTACTCCACACACCTGCGGTGGCCGGCACAGCACTGGGCCTCCGTGGAAACTGGCAGGATGGGCTTGCCTGGTGTCTTTGCCCGTTCCGTTGCTATAAAGGAATATCTGAGGCTGGGTGGTTTCTAGAAAAAAGGAGTGTATTTGGCTGACAATTCTGGTGGCTGCAAAGTTCAAAAGTATGTGTACATCTGGTGAGGGTCTCAGGCTGCGTCCACTCATGGCAGGAGAGGAAGAACTGCCCACGTGGGCAGAGATCACATGGCAGGAGGCCAAGGGGGTGGGGTGCCAGGCTCCTTCTAACCAGCTCTCATGGGAACAAAGAGACCTCACTAGTTTCCTCAAAGGCAGTACCAGGCCGTGGGTGAGGCCTGTTACCCCATGACCCAGACACCTCCTCCCTGTAGGCCACACCTCCAACACTGGGGATCCCATTTCAATATGAGACTTGTCAGGAACAAACCAACAGTACCCACACCACAGCACGTGGTCCAGGGGTGAGACCCTCTCAGGGATCTGAGCCCACCATACCCACACCAGACAGAGTGCGTGGTCCGGGGTGAGACCCTCCCGGGGATATGTACCCACCATACCCACACCAGCCAGAGTGCATGGTCCAGGGGTGAGAACCTCTCGGGGATATGTACCCACCATACCCATACCAGATAGAGTGTGTGATCCAGGGGCAAGACCCTCCCGGGGATCCGAGCCCACCATACCCACACCAGCCAGAGTGCGTGGTCCAGGGGTGAGACCCTCCCGGGGATATGTACCCACCATACCCACACCAGATAGAGTGTGTGGTCCAGGGGCGAGACCCTCCCAGGGATATGTGCCCCTCCCAGGAGACGATTCTCCATTCCTACCATAGAGAGGGGCCAGGAAGGCCCAGGTCCTGTGTGTCTTGAGAGTGGAGGCAGCTCCACCTCCCAGCTGCCTTCCCAGCCCTGGGGATGGGCGGCCTTCAGGACATCGCCAGCCTGGGGCGCAGAGCCCAGCTGTTGCTGTGGCCCCTGACGAGCTGTGGCAGCAGACCCCCCAGCTCTGAGCTCTGGAGTCTCGTGGGTGGCTGGGCCTCTGCCTGGGTGGAGTGAGGGGAAGGAATTAGCTGGACCTGGAGCCACCGTGCTGGCTCAGAAAGTGAGGAAGGGCTGAGCCACAAACATGGCAGGCTCAGCTGACAGCAGCAGGCGTCCTGCCAGCACCTGGAGCCTGCAGGGGGCACACGACCCAGGCCCTGCGTGAGTCAGCCCAGGGGGAAGATGCGTATCGCTCCGAGGGCCTGGCTGGGTGAGCCTGCGGAGGCTGCGTGGCTGAGCCTGTGACTTCCGTGAAGCGTCTCCTTGCGCTACAGGGAACGTCAGAGATGGTGCAGGGGCAACTCCACCCAGGGAGAGCGTTGTCGGAACCACCCGTCCAGGCTTGGCCCTGACCAGGCTCGGGATGTGTGGCCGGGCTGCTGTGGAGCCCCTGGGCTGAGCCTGGCCTGGGGTCCAGAGCGGGCAGAGTCCTCCTGAGGGACTCATGCCTCCAGAGTGGCATGAGGATGCCACTTTTTCTGGGCACACCAACCACGCCATCCCCCAGCCTCTCCAGCATTGCGGCCTTGCACAAGTGTTTGCTGAATGGGGGTGGTCTTTGGCAGTGTCTTTGGCTGCTGGTCAGCCCCCATCAGGGGGTGGGAGGGACGGGATCCAGGCCAGAGCTGCCTTGGTGTGGTTGTCACCTGCCTCTGCCAGCCCCAGGACCTGGACACATGACTTCACCTTCTCAAGCCTTGTCTTCCTTTATGTGGGCCTGGATCATTGCATCTGCCTGAGGGTCGCGGTGACAGTGCCCTAGACCAGTATGTCTGCAAGTGCCAGGCACGCTGGGGACCCTGTATGCCTGCCACATGGCCCTGAGTGGATCCCAGCCACTGTCTGCCGACTTCAGGCCACAAGGAGCTGCAGGTCAGCGAGGGCATTGCGGAAACTTTCGGGGCTCATCAGTGAGAACTGCAGGGTGGTTGCAGGAGGAGCAGGTCAACCTCTCCTGTCCTAGGCCCGGACCTCGCACCGGCCTCACGCACGATACCACTGACACATGGACACAAACACAGGCCCACGCATGCACAGCCACCCACATGCACGCATGCTCACACACGTATGTACAGGCAGCTATGCACCACATACATGCACACATATGCCCACACATGCGCAGCCACCCATACACATGCATGTTCACACACGTGCAGGCAGCCACACACCACACACATGCATGCACATGCACACATGCACAGCCACCCACATGCACGCATGCTCACACACATGCATGGGCAGCCACATACCACACACGTGCATGCTCACACATGCACGCATGCACAGCCACTCACATGCATACATGCTCACACATGCACAGGCAGCCACATACATGCACACGTGCACACACATGCTCATGGTTGGCCTCTGTCTCTCCCGGGCATCCCACGTGACACCTGCTTCCATGATCTGGATCCAGGGGCAGGGAGAGAAACTGAGTCGGGCAGTGTGGGCCCAGCCAGAGTCCCCCCAGCCCAAGTGAGTGTTTCAAGGGCTGTGAAGACACACAGTATGCAAACTGCCATGTTAGAAAGGAGAGATGTGGCGTCTCCTTCCCGTCCTCCCCACCTCTGCTATGCGGTCACTGACAGCCCTGAAGCCTTCTCACCAGGGACCTGTGGGGCAGGACTGTGTGAGACAAACAGCTCCTGGCACCATCTTCTGGAGTCTGGCTCCACACCCCAGCTGGCCCCAGGGAGCTGCTGGCCCGGGCCAGGAAGGGTGCAGGACCAGGGCCACAGACCTGTGTGCACTCCTCAGCTGCTGCCCCAGCCCTGCAGGAGGTCTCTGCCTGTTTGCACACAGTGCCGTGTGCCCGGCCATGGCTGACACCAGCAGAGCAGGGCCTGCCCAAGGTCACCCAGGTCCCAGGCCCAGGTCCAGACCCTTCTTTCCACCAGGCTGGCCCAGGGTTCTGCTGACCCCTGCTGCCCTGGAAGTGTTGAGAGCAAAGAACCCACACACGCCCACACGCCTGTTTGCAGACACAGTGTGGTGTGCAAGCCCCAGACGGGCCCTCTCCCACCTGTGCCACCGGGCTCTCCCACTCAGCTGCCCATTCTTGTCACCGAGCCTGTGCAGAGGTGTCGACCCGTGAATCGAGGACCTGCTGTCCAGCTGGGGCGTGCTGACACAGGCTGAGATTTGTGCAGGATTTATCCCGCTCAGATGAAGCATCCGCTTTGCTGCCCGTGGGTGTAGACATGACCTTGGTAACTGCCCTGTTCTTTCCTTCTGAAGCAGGCTTGTGAATAAGCAGGCACATCTGGCAGCCCCCCATCTCCCGTGCACTGATCTTGCACAGATCAGGACTCAGGACTCCAGGCTCCGGGAGGGGCACTTACCCCCCAGAGGACAAGCCTTCTTAGACAGTGACTAGCCCTATGCTGTTCCAGACCCAGAGCTTGCCGCCAGGCGCCCAGAAGTGCACCTGGCCCTCACAGCACTCCTGGGCTGACGGGAAGGTAAACATGCCCACGGGTCTCTGCAGGTTGCTGGGATGAGGCTGCCCTGATCTGCGGATGAGGGCTGGTGAGGGCCCAGGTGGGGCAATCCTGGGGTGGAGGCAGTAGGACCTCATGGAGGAAAAGGAAGCAGAGCTGCCGCTGGGGGCATAGAATGGGAAGCCAGGCATGCGGCCCCCAGGTCTGGGGCCAGAGATGCCGGGCGGGGGTTCCTGCTGGGGTATCTGCCTGCCCTGTTCCATCTCCCTCATTCCTCTGCTGAGGAGTGGGCCCACTCGATCCAGGAGCCAGGCTGGAGGGAGAGAGACAGGACTGGAAGGGCCAAGACAGGGAGAGGCTCTGGGCACTGGGCTGCCGAACCCTCGGGGATCTGCCCCCGCTGCACAGAGCAGCAGCCAGAGCCGCGGGGGGGCCAGGTGAGTGGGCACCTTGGGGTTGTCATGGCAACGGCTCTTAGCCATCGGTGGGTGGAATTAGGGGGTTGAAGGCCGGGCATTCGGGAGCCCGCACCCTGCAGGGCCGGTTAGGAAGCAGGAGCTGCAGTGGCCCACGGTGGGACAGCTCCGCATATCACACACTGACCTGGAATCTGCCCTCCCGACCGCACCCCTGTGGCCCCCACACCCCTGCAGCCCAGCCCCCTGGACTTCTCTCCTGTCTGAGTGTACCAGCCTCCGCCTGGTGCTCACTGCTGTGCATTTGAGCTTCAAAGCCCTCATGAAGCCCTCTCCATCTTTCTCCAGGCAGAGCTGGGACACAGGTTTTTGGGGATAGACTGAGAACAAAGGACCTGAGAGAGGGACACTGTGGTGTGGGCAGGGGGCACGTGAGAGGCAGCCCTTCTCGGAGCTCTGGGCAGGGAGTGGTTCCTGAGACTGGTTCCTTGAAAGCAGTGTCCGTGTGTGGGGACGTCCGTGCAGGGACCTGGAGCCATCTCTGAAGCTGGAGCAGCGAGGTCCTTTCTCTTCCCCCGTCCTACTGTGACTCCGCCATGTGGCCTCTGCTCCTGGGCCCCTGCCTTGGGTCCAGTGGTGATGAGTAAGTACTTAGGTTGTTGAAGTGTGCTCACCATGCACATGTATGGGTTTTGACCAACACAGGTAATTTCGTGCCCAGTGATCCCCAATTCTAAAGCTGAGATGACCTCTGCCTGTTCCCAGAGGGTGACATGAGGGGTGTACTCCACCACACTGTCCCAGAGCAGCTGCTCCACACTGCAGATTGCCCGCTGCCCCCTTGCCCCACGGCCTGCCCCGTCTGTGTCTGAGGGTGCTGTGCCCTCCCTGCTGTGGCTTAGGCTGCTCCCAGGGCTCTGACCTGTGAAACACCAGACAGGAGGCCTGGCTTGGGGGCCCCAGGGTGCAGGTGTGGTCTGCTCCACACAGTCCTCCCACGTCAGACCAGGGGTCCTCCTCCACCCACTCAGACAACTCCCCTGCTGCCCAGCCCCTCTCAGGCTGTCTCACCAGGCCACTCTGGGTCGTCTCTTAGGCCTGGTGACATTTTGGAATGGAAATGAAGTTCGGCAGTGATTGGGCTGAGAAGCAGGAAGATGCAATGGGAGTTCGGGCCGAGGGAAGGTCAGCAGGACAGTCTCAGGGCCTCCACGCAGTGGGGAATCCCAGCTAGGCCCCTGTCACAACATTGCTCCTTGAGAACATCGAGGCCTGGGACTCAGCTGGAGGCTTCCCAAGCCAGAGGCAGGGGAGCTGGTGGGTGCCCGGACGTGTGGGTGGGTGGCTAGGGGTGTACCGGTGGATGACCAGGGGTCCATGGGTGGGTGGCCAGGGACGTGCTCTTGGGCGCCCAGGTGTGAGGGTGGGTGGCCATGTCTCTTCGGCCAGGGCAGCTGCGAGCAGGGCTGTGCCACCAAACACCACACATGCCTCAGCTGCCTCCCTCCTGGCTACTGGCCCTGCCCCAAGTGGAGACTGGCCCAGGGGCCAACCTTGGCTTTCAGTCCCAGTGCTGCCTCCTGTTGGCCACGTGCTCTCGAATGAGCTGCTCGCCCTGGTGTGGTTGTGAGGATCGAGCAGTCAGATGCAGAGGAGTCCCTGGCTGGCTTTGACGCTGTGCAGCACGGGGCCTGCGGCTCCTCCTCCAGGCTTCCTTCTGCTGCACGTGGTTCTCCTAGCCCAGGTATCCAGGAGGCTCCCCGGCCTGACCATGTGTCAGGGCCTGCCTGCAGGTCAGATTCAGCTTCACTCAAGGCTCTTGCCTCCGGTTGAGTCCTGGAACTCGGAGCTGGGAGTTGGTATCTGGTTTGAAGCTGTCTGGGTAATGGAGACACCTGGTGGCTTCCTTTTAATACGGCCTGGGGCACGCAGACTGCCATCTGAGCCTGGACCCGCACCCTCTGCCTCGACCTCCATGAAATCAGGCCTTGGGCCTCATGACCCAGGCCACGGCACCCTCTCTGCTGCCCTGGGCAGGGCAGAAGTGTTTTGTGTGGATTGTGCCTGAGGAGGTCGGAGACATCAGAGGTCAGGGAGCTGTCCGTCCCCTGGTGCTGAAGCTGAAGTTGAAGTCAGAGCGAGGGTCTCCAGGCCACTGGAGCTTGGCCTTCAGGCAGCAGCCAGTGGGGAGCTGGGCTGATTCCCATGGAAATGGGCATCCTGCTGGCGTGGGCAGCCCTCCCCATGACTCATGGCCCCAGGCATTCAGAAAAGACTGCTACCTCTGAAAAGGAAGCTCATACCCGGGCCATTTGTGATTCACGGTTTGGCGTTAAGGAGCTCCCACATACCAGGGATCATTTGTGAATCAGGATTCCGGTGTTAAGAGGCTCATGGGGGGGTGGGGTGGACATTTGTGATTCACAGTTTGGTGGTTTGGGTTCCTGGGGCCGTTTGTGACAGGAGTTTTGGTGTTATGGAGCTGGTTCCTGGGGCTGTTTGTGACAGGAGGTTTGGTGTTAAGGAGCTGGTTCCTGGGGCCGTTTGTGACAGGAGGTTTGGTGTTAAGGAGCTGGTTTCTGGGGCCGTTTGTGACATGAGTTTTGGTGTTAAGGAGCTGGTTTCTGGGGCCGTTTGTGACATGAGTTTTGGTGTTAAGGAGCTGGTTTCTGGGGCCGTTTGTGACATGAGTTTTGGTGTTAAGGAGCTGGTTTCTGGGGCCGTTTGTGACATGAGTTTTGGTGTTAAGGAGCTGGTTTCTGGGGCCGTTTGTGACATGAGTTTTGGTGTTAAGGAGCTGGTTTCTGGGGCCGTTTGTGACATGAGTTTTGGTGTTAAGGAGCTGGTTCCTGGGGTCGTTTGTGGTACAGGGTTTGGTGTTTCTCAAGACTTCAGTTCTCTACATAGATTTCTAAAGGAGCAAAACTGCCAGTGTCTTCTCACCTCAGCACCGACCCGGGATCAGAGTCACGGCTGCCTGGTGATGGAGGGCAGGCCTGGGTGTGGACCCCAGCAGTGGGAAGGGGTGCCCGGGGCCATGCAGCGGGCCCATGGCAGGGCAGTGGCCAGAGCCCATGTCATGCCCACCTGGCAGCCTTCCTGCTCGCTGTGCAGGTGTGTGGCATCCTCAGAGGTGCTCACGCTCCAGGCCTGGCTGAGGAAGGGCCGTGAGCAGGACCCTGTGGCCATGGGTGGCGCTGCCAGGAAGTGGTTAACTGACAAGGCCACCCCAGCAGTCCCTGGGAGGCTCCAGCCAGAGCAACGTCAATAACACAGCCAGCCCGCCCCTCACCCCTTCCCCCACTCCCTGACAGGCAGGCAAGGCCATTCACAGGCTCTTCCGGAGCCTTCCCATCTCACACTGGAGCAGTGAGGTCTACACAGACAGTTTAATTTGAATTTGCCTCTCTGGGTTCCCTGAATTGATAGTGGAATTGCTTTCAACACATGCTGACTTCACGTCCCATCTCATTGCTTCAGCTGTGGTTCAGGATGTCCAAGCAGCTATGTTCACATGTGCTGGCATCTCCCAGGTGCCCTCTGCCCGGCACACTCACCTCCTGAAGCATCCCGGGGCATGGGCATCCAGGCAGGGCGGGGTACTTGCAGTAAGGTGAGCTCTGCCCTCCCAAGGCTGCCCCTCCTCATCTCGTGCCCTGGCCCCAGCCACAGACCTTGCTGATGGGTGTGCATGGTGAACGGTGTCTGCCCACCACCAGATTCAAGCAGGTAGAGGCTCAGAGTGATTCTCAGTCCCTTAGAGATGGCGCAGGGGAGGTCGCCAGTTGTGGGGCCCGAGGACATGGGCAAGCCTGTGGCTTAGATCACCTTCTACCCTGGCACTGGCCACACAGGACTGCTGACCAAAATCAGAGTATTCTTCATATCCGCATAGAGAATTCCTCATGGCTTAATGAAGTATGTAGGAGAAGATGCCAGTGGCTCATCATCTATCACCCAGAGTTGGGTGGGGGCACCACGAGCCTCGGGCTGTGTCTGCTGCCTTCCTGCCACCTCTGCATCCCCACATCTCCATGTCTGTTTCCTGGTGAAATCAGGGCTGCGACAGATCGTTTTGTTTCCTGCTCTGTTCCTTTGATACTGTATCATGAGCATTTTATGCTCAATTAAATATTTCCTTGATGATGGTATTTAATGGTTGCATAATGTGCTATTTCGTGGTTGTGCCATAATTTACTTAAAATATTTCCTTGTTGTAGGGTGTTTAGCCCACTCCTCTTTGTATTTACTCACCTGTTGATTTATCTTTCGCTCTGTAACAAAGTATCTTAGCAATCATCTGTTGACACAAATCTTTCTCTGGCTACTTCTTTAGGTTCCTCGTAGATTGATTATTAGTTTGGATAAAATTAATTAATTGGATAAATTATTAACCCATTTATGCTGGAGGTTGCAAATTTTTTTGTGAAAACTCAGACCTTGGCGATGACCTTGAACAGCAGGATATAAATAACTCCCACAAGCTTAACGTTCCAGTAACGGAACACTAGGCATAAATGGGTTAATTCAAGTGCGTGACCATTTAAACCCATATTTGAGTTGTTTTGCGTCTATTTCAGCCATATAAGACTTCAGCGAATGAGACTTGGCTCATCTGGTGTGATTCTGAGCCCACAGAGCTGGGAGGACTCGGTCATGGCTCATGATCTTAACGAAACCCCATGTATGTGGCGGAACAGTTCCTGTCTCCGTCTTACGGAGATCAGCACACCGGGGCCCTGGTTTGCCTAAGGTTCTGCAGTTAGACGGGATCCGAGCCAAGAACTAGGCATCCCGCCTGGAGAGCCCTCTGTCAGCTCAGCTCTGCAGCCCAGACTCTCCTCCAGGCTCCAGGCTCCCCTCCAGACTCCCCTCCAGGTTCCCCTCCAGGCTCCCCTCCAGATTCCCCTCCAGGTTCCCCTCCAGACTCCCCTCCAGGCTCCCCTAAGGCTCCAGACTCCCCTCCAGGCTCCCCTCCAGGCTCCAGGCTCCCCTCCAGGCTCCAGGCTCCCCTCCTGAGGTGAACCATGGGGCTGCTGTGGCCTGGCCGGGGAGCAGGGAGGAAGATGGGGCTGTTCCCAGCTCACTTGTCTCTCAGTTCCATCTGTTCTCTGGATCCCAGGCTCCCCATCAGCAGTGAGATCCCTGCCTCCACAGAGTCCTGTGAGTGACCAGGACACCCTGCAGCTTGCCTGCCCTCAGTTGCCGGGTGCTTTCTGCTGACCACACTGTACTTCCTCTTGCTTTGGAAATGACAGTGAAGATTGTATGTGAGCATCCTTCTGGGGTTTGGGGTGGAGCCCCTGAGATGGGACCCATGCGGATTTGCCAGATTGAGGGCCCGCTGTGACTGCAGGAAGTCTGTTTGTAGTGAGCAGGGAAAGGCCAGGAGCTCCTGCTCAAGGAGGGGAGGACTTTGGGGCAGCCTGGCCATGGCCCTTTGTCATCACTGTGTCTACTGGCCTCCCTTCCTCCCAAGGCTCCATCTTTCCTCAAGTTTGGGCTTTGCGGGGAGGTCCTAGCAGTTCCCCAGCTCCCCTAACCAGGACAGCCTCGGCTTCTGGGGGCCCTGCAGAGACGTCATGACCTGGTGCGGGGCTTCCCAAAGCTGCCTGTGGCCCCGTCTGCCCAGCCTGGGTCACCGCAGGTAGGATCCAGGAACCCGGGTGTTGGCAGGCTCGCAGGAAACACGGATGTCATCAGCCCAGGTTTGAGGGCTGCTGATTAGGACCACTGTGGGGATACAGAAGGTGTGTCTGGCTCTCACCTGTCACTCCTGTAGGAGTTGTGGCGAGTCCTAGTTGGCCTATTCCAGCAACTCTTGTTTAAAGGACCATCCCTTCCTGATTGAATTACCTTGGTACTTTTGTTGAAAATCAGTTCGCCTTACGTGTGGTTCTGTTTCTGAACTCTCTGTTCCATTCAGGTGATCTTGTGCTACTATCTTGAATACTGCAGCTTTATAGTAAGTCTCAAAGTCAAGTAACATAAGTCATCCAATTTTGTTCTTTTTCAAAATTATAGCTATTCTAGATCCACATAAATTTTGGAATTTGCCTGTCAACTTCTACAAAAAAGCCTACTGGGACTTTGATTTGGATTATATTCAATCTGTAGATCAATTTGGGAAGAATTGGCATTCTTTTTTTTTTTTTTTTTTTTGGAGACGAAGTCTCACTCTTCTCGCCCAGGCTGGAGTGCAATGATGCGATCTCGGCTCACTGCAACCTCCGCCTCTGGGGTTCAAGCGATTCTCCTGCCTCAGCCTCCCAAGTAGCTAGGATTACAGGCACCTGCCACCATACCCAGCTAATTTTTGTATTTTTAGTAGAGACGGGGTTTCACCATGTTGGCAAGGCTGGTCTCGAAATTCCTGATCTCAGGCAATCCAACCACCTGTAATACAGGCATGAGCCACTGTGCCTGGCCGGGAAGAACTGACATTCTAATGATATTGTGTTCCAATCCATGAAAATGGTATATTTCTCTATTTATATAGGTCTTTACCCTCTCTCAGCAGTGTTTTTTATTTTCCAATATACAGGTTATGTGTATTTTTAAAATACTTAGCTCTAACTAGTTCATGTTTTCATGCTTTTGTAAATGTGCTTTAAAGTTTTTATTTTCCAGTGTTTCATTCCTAATATATAGAAATAATTGACTTTTATATATTGATCTCATATTCTGTAACCTTGCCGAATTTACTTATTAGTTCTAGAAATTTTTTGTAGTTTCTTTAGGGTTTTCAACATAGACATTGTATCATGTGCATAAAGTTAGAGTTTTGTGTCTTCCTTTTCAACTTTTATGCCTTATGTTTCCTTATCTTGCCCTTCAGTACTGGCTAGGAATTTCAGCACAATGCTGAATAAGAATGGTGAGGGGACATTTTCACCTTGTTTCTGATGCTAATGAGAAAGCATTCAGTATGTTGACATTAGTATGCTGTTAAATACGGGTTTTTCATAGATATCATATACCAGGTTGAGAAAGTTCCCTTTTGTTCTAGTTGCTAAGAGTCGAATTTTGTCAGTTTTTTTATGTCTATTGAGATGATCATATGAACTTTCTTATTCTGTTGATATTGTAAGTAATACTGGTTGATTTTTTAAAATGTTAAACCAACCTTACATTCCTAGGATAAACCCCACTGGGTCCCTTTTTATATGATTGCTAGATTCAATTTCCTAATTTTTAGTGAGAATTTTTGCATCTATGATCTTGTGCAATATTCATCTGTGGTTTAGTTTTTCTTGTAATGTGTTTGTTTGCCTTGGTATCAGGATGATGCTAGCCTCAAAAATGAATTGGGAAGGGTTTCCTCCTCTTTTTTCTGGAAGAATTTGTGTGAGATGTTTCTTCCTTAAATATCTGATAGAATTCACTAGTGAGGTCATCTGGGCTTGGCATTTTCTTTGTAGAAAGCTTTTTAAATTATGAATTTAATTTATTTAATAGATATGGGACTACTCAGATGTTTTTTGAGTCAGTTTTGATCATTTTTATCTTCTTGAGTTTTTGCTCATTCTGTGTATACTGTCCAATTTATTGGCATAAAATCATTGATAATAATTCATTATTATCCTGTATTACCCGTAGCATCTGTAGTGCCATCCCTTCTTCCATTTCTGATTTTGGCAATACATATTATCTCTTTTTTCTTCATCACTCTAAGTTGTATTGATTTTTTTTCTCTCTCTCCTTTCAGATCTATCACGTTTTGCTTCCTATATTTTTAATCCCTATTTTGGGGTACATACACAGTTAAGATTGTTACATCTTCTTGGTCACTTGCAATTGTAATTATAATTATGCAGTGTCTGTCTTCATCCCTGAAATATTCTTGTTCTGAAGTCTGACTTGAGTAATATTAATATAGCCACTCCTGCTTTCTTACAATTTTAATATTTATATGTACCTATCATATCTATTTCTAATCTTTTAATCTACTTGTGTCTTTATATTTTAAATGAATTTTTTGAAGATAACATATAATTGAATCTTGCTTTTTTTACCCGGCCTGATAATCTATGCCATTTATATTTAATATAATTTTTATGATGTTAAGTTTAAATCTGCCATCTTGTCATTTGTTTTCTTTTTGTCTTGCATATTCTGTTTCTTTTTTTTTTTTTTTTCATTTTTCTTGCCTTCTTTGGGCTGTTTTTTGGTATTCCATGTTTTCTCCAACATTGGCATATTAATCATACCTCTTTGGTTTTCTTCCATTTTGGTTTAGTTATTGCTCTAGAGCAAGGGTCAGTAAACCTTTCCTGTAAAGAAACAGATATCAAATATGTTAGGCTTTGGGAGCCATACTGTCTGTGTCACACCTCTGCTGTTGTAGCACAGAAGCAATTGTACATGTTACATAATGAGCTCGGATGTGTGCCAGTAAAACTTTATTACAAAAGCAGGCAGTGGGCCAGAATTGGCCCATGGGTTGGAGTTTGATGACCCCAGCTCTAAGTTTACAATATGCATGATTAATGTCACAGTCTATTTTCAAATAATCTTACACTAGTTAACATATAGTATTTTTAAAGTATTTTTCCATTTTTTCTTTTTGTGTAATTTTTGCACAACATTTTTTTTGTGAAATTATTCTTTCACTTTAGAGAGTACATTATCTTCTAAGTTAAAATGATTCAAAAATGCTTGTTGAAGTGTATTCACGTATTTAAATACATGAACTGTATTCACGTATTTACTGCTTCTGGCACTCTTCCTTCCTTTCTGTTGATCCAGATTTCCATCTGGCATTTTTTTTTTCTTTTGCAGGAAGCACTTCCTTAACATTTCTTATATTGTAGTCCTGCTACCAACACATTTTCTCGGCTTTTCTTTGTCCAAAAATGTCTTTATTTCATCGTCATCTTTAAAAGATATTTTCACTGGATATAGAATTCTGTGTTGACAGTCTTTTTTTTTTAAGCATCTTATGAATGTTCCGTTGTTTTCTGGCTTGCATGGCTTCTGACAAGAAGTCTGCTAGTAGTCTTATCTTTGTCCTTTGTATATAATATGCACCACCCTCCCCAGCTGATTTTCTTTGTATTTATCCTGCTTACGGTTCATTGAGCTCCTTGGATTTGTGGATTTACAGTTAATCAGATTTGGGAAATTTTGGCCATTGCTTCTTTAAGTATTTTTTCTGTTCCCCTCCCCTTTTTCCAGTACTCCAGTTTTACATATTTTAAGTCACTAATATTATCCTAATTACTAAAGCTTTGTACTTTTTGTTTTTTGGCTCTCAATCTTTTTTCTGTGCTTTCATTTGGATAGTTTCTGTTCCTGTCTTTAAGTTTACTGACCTTTTATCCTGGAGAGTCTAATCTGCCATTGATTTTGTGCAGTGGAGTTTTAAAATTTCGTTTGTTTTTCATGTCTAAAAGGTCCATTTGGTTATTTTTTTTTATTGGCATCTTTGGTTTCTCCTTCATTTTAGTAGTCTGTTGCTACATAACAAATTTCTCCAGAAGTCAACACCCTAAAACAGGCATTTGTTATCTCATGAAGTTTTTGAAATCCAGGAACCCAGAGCAGTTTTTAGCTGGATGGTTTTGGCTCAGGCTCTCGTCAGAGGGTGCAGTTAGGGGCTTTTGTCCTGGGTTGCAAAGCTGAAGGCTTGACAGGAGCCAGATGTTCTGCCCAAATCCATTTAGGTCGCCCTTGGCAGGAGACTCCACTTCCTCTCCATGTGGGCCTCTCTGTAGGTCTGCTTGAGCATCCTCACAGCATGGCAGCTGGCTTTCCCCAGAGTGAGTGCTGAATGAGTTAGAAAGAGACAGACAGAGCCAGCCTAGGATGGAATCTACAGCGCCTTTTATAATGTAATCTTGGAATTGATATACTATCACATCTGCCTTTTTTTTTTTTTTTTTTTTTTTGAGATTCTTGCACTGTCACTCAGGCTGGAATGCAGCAGCACTGTCATAGCTCACCGCAGCCTTGAACTCCTGGGCTCAAGTGATCCTCCTGAGTAGCTGGGACTACAGGTGCACACCACCATGCCTGGCTCTGCCGTTTTCTGTTGATCATGTAGGCCAACCTTGGTATGATGTGGGAGGAGACAGCACCAGGGTGTGACTGCCAGGAAGCAGGGTCGCTCAAGGCCATCCTGGGGGCTAGCAGCCATCCCCTTCATTGTGTTCATGTTTTCCTGTAAATTCTGCAGCTGTATTTATAATTGCTGTTGTAAAGTCCTTGTCTGCTGATTTCATCGTTTCTGGATTTATTTCTATTGGCCGAGTTTTCTCCTAGCTGTAGACCACATTTTCCTTTTTTTGCATGCTTAGTAATTTTTGATTGTGTGATGGGCATTGTTAATATTATGTTGTCGAGTATATGAAAGTGTGCAGATTTCCTCGTTTTTTCTTTGAAGAGTATTCGGCTTTTTCTGGCAAGCAGTTAAGTTATTTTGAGGTCAGCTTGATCCTTTCAAAAACCGTTTTCACACTCTCTCGGGGCTTGTATGGATTTGCTTTTATTCCAGGGCTAGTTGAACGCTGCTACTAAGACATGACCCTTCTGAGGTTCGTAGCCGATGCCCTGGGCGCTCAGCAAGAACACCTGCTCTGGCTGGTCGGCACGTGCCTGTCCCCGGGCCTGTATGACCTTTGGAGTTGTTCCCTGGCAGCTCCCTGGTGTGCTTGGCTCAGCCTTGTGGAGTTGCATGCTGTGTGCGTAGAGCGTGTTACTCAGCAGCTCAGCGAGACCTTTCTCCAGGTTGCCAGAAGCCTTCTGTGCCCAGCTCTGCCCTCCACAGATCCTCCCTTCCTCTCAGCGGGACCACCATGCTGAGCTTGAGCTGCACCCCACAGCGCCAAGCCTGGAAGAGACCACTGGGCAGAGCAAGGGGTGCTCAGAGGTTCACCTCATTTGTTTCTCTGTCCTCAGATCACGGTCCAGTGTCTGTGAACAGTTACTGCGTGTATTTTGTCCATTTTTCTAGTTGTTCACAACATGAAGGCAAACCTGGTCTCAGTTGCCCAGCACGACGTCCCAGATCCACATGTGAGGAGCAGCAGCAGCATCGGGGTTCCACCCCGAGCTCAGGGCAGGGGTCTGTATGCCAGGAACTTGGGTGGGCTTCGTAGACCCCTGTCATTCCCAAAATTATACAGGCAGCGTGGTGTGTGCTTGTGCACGCTTTCCTGGGTGCAGAGGCACACGGCCCCTCACGTGTTGAAGCGTTGTGACCCCTCGGGGAGTTAAGACCCAGTGGGAGGAGGACCTGGCGGGGGCCTGGAGATGGAACCACCTCCGTATGCTGCCTTGCTAATTCCACAAATACTGTTGACGTCCTGCGCGTGTGCCCTTGGGCAGAGGGGTAAAGACCGGGCAGCCTCGGCAGAGGCTCTGGGGCCAAGGACGTCACTTTCCGGGGGCAGGAGTGAGACGTCCTTCCAGAGCCTGGGTTTTGAGGGGAGGTTACCTTGGCCTGGTTAGAATGAGGTCATCTTTTAGCTTTTCGGTTTGATTTCTATTTGTGTTTATTTTCACTTTTTGCCATAGAAAGTTTTAAGCATATATATATAAAAATATGGAAAACAGCATTGAGAAGTCCCTGTGAGCCCGTCCCACCCCCTTCCCCCTTCCTGAATTATTTTGAAGCAAATCCAAGGCATCGTAATCAATTTAGCTGCAGTCATTCAAATATTTCAGCATGTGTCTCTGAAAGGCCGGCGACTCCGTCAGGCCCCAACCAGGGTCCTTTTATCGTGGCAGGGCCTGGCCTCGGTGGGTGAGAACAGTGGGGAAAGGGGCAGCGTCCGGCAGGGTGACCACCTGTGCGAAGGAGAAGAGGGACAGAGCACCTGGTGTTGGACCAGACGGGGGGCTCAGAACCTTGGGCTGTAGCTGACTGCGTGAGGCCCTTAGCCTCCAGAGGAGGAGCTGGTTTAACATGACGCATGATTGTGGAGACCTTGCTTCCTACGTGGGGCTGCCGTGCCCCTCCCGTCTTCCCACATACGCACGTTACAGAGATCTGTGGAGCCGAGGGGCTAGTTTCACCAAAATAAGACCTGGCCGTGTCCACCGCTTCGCTGGTCTGGCTGGGGCTGCAGACAGAGAGCCCCACAGCGAGGGACTGAGACCGCAGACGTGTATCTCACACAGTTCAGGAGGCTGAAATCTGAGATCAAGTGGCACCGGAGTTGGCTCCTGGGGAGGACTCTCCTGGCTTGTGGACGGCCACCCCTTGTATTCCTGTGTGGCCTTCCTCCTGTGCACTGGGAGAGCTCTGTGCCCTGCTGGTTGAGCACCCACCCCCCACCCTTGTGACCTTCATCAGACTTGACTTCCTTCCTTAAAGGTCCTATTTCCAAATACAGTCACATGGGCATTAGGTTCGTATCTCAGTTTGGGGAGACACGGTTCAGCCTGTAACAGTTGCTCTGCACAGCCCTACTCGCTTACATCATAGATGTCCGCACACATCTGTGCACGTGAACTGCGTGTTATATGTTGCACATGCAGCGTTACTAAACAGGGTTCCCTTGCACCTCCCGGGGCTCCTGGAGTAGCGTCTTCTCTTTTGCTGGGAACCTTGCCGCCTTTCCTCTCCCCGCCCCTCCCAGCCCGTGGGGGCCACCTGCTCTGCTCCGCGCCTTCCTTTCTCCTCTGCTTGTGCACTGAAGGGTTCTGCCAGCAGGGGAGTTAGTGAGTAGCCAATGGAGGGTGTGCCCAGCCTTCCTGCTGCAGACCTGCCTCCAAGTCAACATGGACTTCCCTCCCTGCGCGCCAGAACTTCACGTTGTTCTTAGTGGCATCTGGGGTCTAGGAGGGCGACTGTCAGCTAGTTGGGGGACGTTTTCTTCTTGGTCCCTCGGCTCCTGCTTCCCTGTGAGCTGGGCAGCCTCAGCCCAGGTCCTATCTGGTACTCAGCTGGCCTCGGCGCGCACAGCACAGGCTTGAGTGCAGCCGCGGGGGTGGGCAGAAGCAGGGCCCCTCAAGCCACGGCCCCTGTCGGGGGCTCTGGGGCAGCCAGGGGAGCTGCTTGTGAGTTGTCTCAGGGGCAGAAGGAAGAGACCTTCACCTGGGCTGGCACTGGGCCTGTGTCCCCAGTCTCATGGGGAGCTTATCCTGATTATACCTGCCCAGCCTGCCCTGCAGAGGGGAAGGAGGCCCTTGGCTCGGAGTATGCCTGCCCCGGAGCTCCCAGGCCCAGCCTGGGGGCCACTCACTGGGCACAGGTGCAGTGTGCCTGTGGCCAGGCCTGGGGTGTGGTCGATCTCCATGCTGCAGAGCCGGAGGCCTCTGTGCTCTCTCCCTGCCCTCCCCCTCCTCCCCACCTCCCTACCCCACCCCTCTCTCCTGGAGCCCTCCAGCCCCATCCCTCCCTGTGTACACTAAGTGCCCAGGCGGGAGGGCCAGTCGGTCCCGCTGAGCCGCACAAGGCCCCAATCGAGCAGGTAGAAGGTGGTGTGCTGCGAGCCGCTCTTCCCTCCCAGGTCAATTCCTGAGCCCACCAGGCGATCGATGAAGAGCCACCTGCCTCTGGGTAGTGCTGACGGGTGAGAGCCACTCAGCAGCACTTCTAATTTCTTTTTTTAAGAAAGCCGCACTCAGCCCCAAGCTGTGCGGAAAGCTATAGAATTATCAAGATCAAAAGGTCAGCCCTCTGCCTCCTCTGCCCCACCAGAGCCTCACCCTGGCCACGGCGGGTGCTCCCCTCAGTGTCACGGCCAGGCCATCATCTTCCCCCCGGTGCTGCTGCAGCGTCTCCTCCTCAGACGCCTCCCTGACCAGCCCGGGCCACGGTCACCCCCTCAGTCCTCTGCACAGTGGCCCAGCCTGGCCATGCCATGACACGGTTGTCTGCCGGTGTGTGTCGCCTCCCCAAAGCTGATGCACTGGTGGGGGACCCCAGGTCTCACCAGCTGTACACTGAGACAGCCTCGCTGCACTGACCTCTGGCGCCAGCCACTGTCACTGGGCAGCCTGATCTTCCTTTTCCATCCCCACTCAGGTGCAGACGGAGAGCCTGGAACGCTGTCCCAGGATGCCCGCTGCCCAGGCAGAAGCACAGACCCTAACATGTGGTGCTCAGAGAGGCCGGCCTGGCCTCAGCCTGGGCCCGTGTGTTCCACACCTCCTCACCGGAACTGACCCTGGTGTGGGGTGCTCCAAGAGGCCCCCTGACCTCAGCCCGGGCCTGTGTGCTCTACGCTTCTTCCCTGGTGCCGACTCGATGGGTTCCGTGTCCATTCTCACTGAGCCACGGGGAGCAGCTTCAGGCCCAGGAGTCCCTGAGCATCCCATCTGGAGGCAGGATAAGCCCTGCCTGCTCCCCAGACACACGTCTCCCCACTGGGCTTCAGGGCCAGCTTGGGCTTCGGTGGAGGTGTCCGTCAGGGGTGAGCTGAGGCCCTTGTCGAGGGCACATCCTGCACCCAGGGTGCCCACTCCCCCATGGTGGTCAGGGGGTACAGTGAGGGAGGCCGTGGTGGGCAGCTGGTGTGTTCCCTGCCAGGATCTCCCCCTACCCCTCCATCCACCCAAGAGCCCCCTGCCCAGCCTCCTCCGCCCAGCCCCAGAAGAGCCCCTTGGCCCCCCATCCCTAGAGAGCCCAGGTGCTTTGCCTGCACCCCTCAGCACTGTCCAGCCCTGGCTGTGCCGTGCTCCCACTAGCTCCCCGCCAGGGCTCCCCACCTGCCCCCACCCCCCAGCATCCTCCAGGACTCAGTCCAAATGCCGCCTTCCTCAAGGCCCCCCCCACCTCCTCCTCCCAGAACCCTGTCCCCGCTCCCACCCTCTTGCTGTAATTACAACCCCATGTAGGGCTGGTGCTCTCCAGCCCAGCGAGGCCCCAGGACAGGACCCAGACTCGCACCCCAGCCCGTGAGGTCCAGAGGGGTGTCCCCAGCCAGTGATGGGGGCTGTGCGCCAGGCTCCCTGCACACGTTTATGGTGGGGGTCAAGGCCCTCTCTTACAGAAAGGGACACCAAGGCAGGGGAGGCTGCATCAGAATTGGAACCAGGCCCCCCAGCCCCACGGGGCCTCCTCCCCGCTCCTCCACAGCTCGGCGTCCAGCCCCCAGGGGGCTCCCCCCCACTCCTCCCCAGCTCCGCGTCCAGCCCCCGGGGGGCTCCTCCCCGCTCCTCCACAGCTCAGTGTCCAGCCCCCCGGGGGCTCCTCCCCGCTCCTCCACAGCTCGGTGTCCAGCTCCACAGGGGGCTCCTCCCAGCTCCGCGTCCAGCCCCCGGGGGGCTCCTCCCTGCTCCTCCACAGCTCGGCGTCCAGCCTTCCGGGGGGCTCCTCCCCGCTCCTCCCCAGCTCCACGTCCAGCCCTTTCCTGTGTGACTCGCATCATTGCTGGGCCGGGCCCTTTCTTCTCTCAGTTTCTCATCTGGGGATAAAGTCTCCAAAGTGGGATTTCTGGATCGAAGATCATGGACATCTCTCTCTCCGTGACAGTTACTGGCTTTCTCTCCTGACGGGCTCCCCACCCTGGGTGTTTGAATTGACTGGAAGTGTTGACATTTTATTGACATCCATCACAGTGTCCTCTCCAAACAGAATGATCCTTACCGTGGGGCCAGATCTCGGCACAAAGAGGGCTTGGAGCTGGCTTTCTCGTTCCCGTGTTTGTTCGTTCAGGAAGCGTTTCTCCACGTCACCCGTGTCTGGCCCTGTGCTGGGGGCAGATGAGAGAGGCAGAGTCCGGTGCCCAGGAGCCCGCAGCCAGCAGGACAGCCCTGGGGACCTGCCCATGTGAGTGTGAGCCAGAGGGAGGAGAGAGCAGCCTCTGCCCTGGGCTGCATCCTGGAGGCGATTTTCAGCCTGCATCCTGTTCTGGAAGGAAAGGCCTCTCGTTCAGCTGAGCCCAGTTCCATGTCGCAGGCAACGGCGGGATGCTAGACATGGGCTGGACATTAGCAGAGGGAGCCGGCCTGCCCTGGGGCTCAGGGTCTGGGACCAGAGACAGACGGGGAAGCCGCAGCGGAGAGGGTGAGGGCTCACCCAGGAGCAGGTGCTGTGGGAGGCCTGGTGCGCCTGGAGCAGGGGCCTCACTTCCTGGGGCTCAGGGCCGTCGACCAGGCCTCTGGGAAATGGCGTGGCAGTCCTGGAGTGGCCCCTGATCCTCTCTAGAGTGTTGGAGTCCCAGGTCTGCAGCACCCCATGGGGCTCCCTGCGTGTGTGTCTGACCCTGCAGGCAGCCCTGTGGGTTAGGTGTCAGCCTCCCTGTCAAGGGACAGGGGACAGAAGGAGCTCATATGGCCTGCAGGGTGTGGAGGAGGCTCCCCAAGGCCCGGCACCTGGACTGCAGTTTTTGGGCCTGGATATGTCAGCGGGAGCTGCCGCCTGTGAGTCGTGCTGGAACACAGCAGAGCCTGGAGGTGAGAGGTCTTCATCCTGCCTCTCTCTCCCTCCACTTTCTCCGTCCTGTGGGCTCTGAGCCGCCGTGGTTCTGCCCCCCTCTCTTCTCGTCTCCTCCTCCCCCAAGTGTGGGGACCCTAGACCCTGTCCCCTCCGTGTCCTCTCCACCTCCCCTCTGGGGCTCCGGGTTGCTGGCCCTCTGGGGAAGCTTGTGCCGCCATCACAGGTGCCGGAGTTCAGTGGCGGGCGAATGTTGGGTTCGGCGTGACCGGCGTGTGTTGGGCTCGGCGTGGCGGGCGCCTTGTTGGGCTCGGCGTGGGGGCGTGTGTTGGGCTCCGCGTGGCGGGCGCCTTGTTGGGCTCGGCGTGGGGGCGTGTGTTGGGCACCACCTGGGCTGAGTGTGACACATCGTGAGCCGCCGCCTGCATGGCCTTCCTGCCGGCAGTTCTGGGCAGCAGCTTGCATCTGGGGTCAGTCACTCTGCCTGTCTCAGTTAAAGGTCAGTCTTGTTCCACCATATCTGGGCCTCCCACACTTCACCTACCAATGTGGACTCTGGGCTGGCATGGCAGGGGAGGCACGGGCGAGGCACCCCTTGGCTTATGAAGCGCTCCAGCCAGCTACCTGTTGGACCCCGCTGCTCCCTGGGCTCACGGCCTGCCTTGTCAGACGGGCCTGGCTCCTCCGTCAGCAGCTGGACCCGAACCTCCCTGCCCCACGGAGGCACCTGCAGGAGCCTGGTCTAGGTGTGGTGTGGCATCACCTCCTGCAGGGACAGCTGTGATGTGGTCCATGGAGCCCACGCAGGTGATCTCCACGGGGCTGCGGTCTCGGTCCCCTCAGCCCATGCTAGTGCGACGGCTGATTGACGATCATAGCTCATTACCGATGCGCGCTAATTGAATTACCCTTCGGCTGCTGGGAGATGGATAGCGCAGCCAGGCTGGAAGACGGCTGTGTTCCGTCTTGTCACATTTTTTGGTGTTTTTTCCCAGGTCTGTGTGATACTGAGGTTGGAGAGAAGGGGAGGCGGCGAAGGCACCGGAAAGAGGGGCCTGGAGAGTTGCCTGCTCCCAGCCGCACGCAGGCTGAGCTCTTTCAGGCCATCCCTATGCCCAGCCCTGGGCTGGGGATTTAAGGAACCTGGGGAGTTTAGGAACCCGGACTTGGTTCTTGCCCTCAAGAGCCTGCGAGGTGGATTTTGGGAAGAGCTAAGAGCCTGTGCCGAGGTGGATGCTGGGAACTCAGGCCTCTGGGAGAGGGTGTGGGAGGGGGTCCCAGGCAAGGGGTGGTCTCCATATGGGCTGACTGCTCCTTCTCTGGCATTCCCCTGGGCCTCTGTGGCCCCCCACAGCAGCATGTGCACCTTCTCCTTGAGACCCAACCCCGCCCCACACCGGCAGCTGTGGCGGGGGGCCCTGGTTCCTGGGCATGGATCATTGCTCGGATGTTCCTGTCCCAGGCCTCATCATCCAGGGGCCTGGACCAGCTGTGTCGGTGCCACTCGGGCCCCACCACAGTCTGCCGAGCCAGAGCCTGCCTTTCACAGGGCCTCCAGGGAGTCCTGCACACGCAAGGGTCTGGGCTGTGCCCGGCTAGCTTTCTGCCTGGCATGGTGAGGCAGCACTTCCGTGCTCAGCTTTGTCCGTGTGGGGAAGAGTCCAGGGTCTCCGTGCAGAGGGTTGATGTGCCGGGGCTTGCACCACTGGGCCCCTGTGCTGGGGGATCACACCTCCAGCTCCTTAGCCGACAGGCTGGTCTTGTGGGGGTCTTGTGGGCTTTCCCCTGGCGGTCGTCACTGTGTCCTGTCGGCACCTTGGTGCTGAGCCGCATCCCTGACTGTGAGAACTCTGGTCTCTGGTTACGGCTGTGAACATGCAGTGCACACGCAGTGCGCGTCCCTCCTACCCGGCACGGGCTGTGCTCACTTCCAGGCAGGCTGCAAGTATATAGCGTGACGCTCTGGAGAAATCCAAGCCTAATCCCAGGACCCCAGGATAACACTCCATCCCTGGAGGGACTCCCGGAGCCCCCTCCCCACCCCTGCTGAGCCTGTACTTTCTCTGTGTAAATTACCCACAGAGTGGGGTGGGTGAGAGGCCTTCCTGGGGAGGACAGACATGGAGGGCCCCGCTCCAGCAGCCCAGGAGGCGTGGCGTGTGTGGGAGCGGCCCGGGAGGCACAGTGTGTGCAGGGTGGCAGTGACCGTGGAAGCCCACGCTGCCCCCACAGGATCCGGCTCCCCAGGACGGCTCCCCAGGAGCCAGGGAGGCAGTGACTTAAATCTCAGAGCCGATTCCTTACAAATCCAGAAAGTTCTCATGGTTTTGGTTATCAGGAGGTGGGACTTGGCTCCCTGTGCTGCCTCGAAGTTATCTTGGCCAAATTGTCCACCCCAGGGGCCACCATGGGGTCAGGAGTGCTGGTGTCTGGGGGGTCACAGCACACCTCGGCTGGGCTGAATGGCAGGGTGCAGGAGGTCCCTCTCTGAGCGCGCACGGCAGGGACTGTACTTACAGAGATAGAAGGGGAATTGCTGCCGGCCTCTGCTCAGTGCCACGTGGGGCAGGGCAGGGCACTGACCATACAGAGGATGGATGTGGAGGGCCCCCAGAGGCGGTTGTCGCCCCATATTAGGGAGGGCGGGAGAAGCGACCAGAGACACCGCTCTAACTATGTGGCTCTTATCTGGGCAGGGACTGTCTCCGATGCATCGCCATCTATTTTTAATAAGCCATTGGAACAACTTCAGCTCCAATTATTGTCCAGAGCTGATGGCAGGGGCTGGTGCTCAGCCCGTCCAGTCCCTCCAATGAGGCCCCTCCCTGTGCCACCCCTCCCAGCCTCTACAGCCACCCTGCAGGAGCCCTGCCCCTGAGGCCAGGAAGCGTGGCCCTTCTCCCTGCCTGCAGGAGGTCTCAGGCCCAGGTTCCTGAAATGGAAATTGGGCCCCAGCCACCGGTAGACTCAGGCAGGGCTCCGCTGAGATGTGCAGAGGGCTCCGTGACCCGTGGCCCACCTCGCTCTTACTCGCTGCACACCTGTGGTGGGACACGTGGCCTGCTTTGCACTCTGCATAAGATTGGGCGGGCAGAAGGGCCAGTTCTGTCCCAATTCCTGCAGCCCCCAGAGGAAGCTGCTGCTGCTGCCTCGTCCAGACCTGGAGCTCAGGCTGCAGCGGCGCCTTCCATGCTGGACCCGCTTCTCTCCTCTACGTCTTCCACAGGGGTTCCTGCAGTGGCAGCCAGCACCTCATCCTTGTCCCACACATCCTTGTCCCCTGCATTCCCCTCCTCCATTAGCCCCGAGGGCCTCTGGAGCTTGGGCTGGGCATGAGCTTCGTGTGTGTCCCTGGCATGTGGCCAGCGATGCCAGGGGAGGCCCATGGTGCCTGTGTCTGTGGCACTGACTGTGCCATCCATCTCACCAGCTTCTGCCTGCCTCTGTCTCCCACTTCGCCCTAGCTTGGCCCAGAGCTCCAACTACTGCAGCCGACCTCAGCCCCTCACCCACTGGGCCGGCAGGTGCTGCTGCGGTGACCCACTCTGTGGTCAGGAGCCCAGTGGGCCCTGTAGTGAGTACTGCCCACTACCTCCCCTACCTCCGAGCCGCACCTCCCCTTCCCTACTGGAGGAGGACCGCTGTGGGCACGGACAGTGGGTCAGCACAGTGAGATGCCGCAGGAGCCTGGCCCAGCCAGCGCTGGCCGCTGAGCTGCCTGTTTCTCCTCCTTGGCCCTCACCAGGACCCATGTTGCTGCCTCCCCCTGCTTCCCCAGTCATGGTGCACCCTCACTGAAGGCCCTCGGGGCTCCTGGCAGCCCGTGGAACAGATCCAGTCGGTTTTCACGACATTCCCTGCCCTTCACCCCTGCCTGCCCCCAATGCTCCAGCCAAGCAGGACTGCTCTGGGGCTGGCCCACAGGAGGTGCCGTGGCCTCTGCATTGCCTGCCTGTCTACAGCCTCCTGTGGCATCTCACACCAGCAGCCTCTCTGCAGCGCTCCCTGAGCCTCGTCTTCCCCACTTAAGACCTCTCAGCACGGTGCACCCTCGTGTCTCTGCCCCACCCAGAGACCGGAAGTGTCTGGAGGGTGGAGCTCGCTCTCATCTGCACTTCAGCCCTCTGTTCTTGAGAGCATGTCACAGCCTCAGCCTGCAGTGGGGGCACAGGGAGCTTTACAGAACCAGTTAGGATTCCAGGAGCAGGCTCTGCAAGGGTCCACCCTTGTCTTGGAGGGCAGAGGCCGTCGGGACCCACAGCACGAAGGCCGAGGCATCTCTCTGCTCCCATCTGGTCACCTGGCTCCCAGAGCACCCCCGGGCTCTGCACCACCAACCTGGGCACCTGGCTTCCAGCATATACTCAGGCCCTGTACTCCTAGTATGCACCTGGCTCCCAGTGTGCACCCAGGCGTTCTGGCCCCCCTCGCCCGACCAGCCCTGCTAAGCATCTGTGCTCCCACCCAGGCTGTCAGGGGGCACTCGTGATCTCTGACATGGTCACCACTGGCTCTCCCAAGAATTTTGCTTCAAAACCAATTTTGGTCTCCAGACCCAGGACTGCCCTCCCCTCCCCTGGGGCGCGTCACAGCTGTCTGCCTGGCCCAGTGCAGGCCGGTGGTGCCTGTCACACTGGCAGGTTTGTCCAGGGCTTCCCCGAGGGCTCAGTGGGTCACTAGAGGCTGTCATCTGGCTCATGGAGCCCTGAAGTCCCCAGGTGGTGCACAAGGCCTGCAGGCAGGAGCGGCTGCCATGCGAGAAAGAGAGCAGTCGCTTTAGATCCCATAGCAGCCGCTCTCTGGGTCTGTGCCTTCGCGTCTCCAAGGCAGCCAGTCCTGATTAACTGTGCAAACTTAATTACTTCACATCAAAGTTTGTGGAAGGCATTCCTCAAGGGAGCTTGTGCGAACAGCCTCTGGTTACCGAGAGGACTCAATTCCACACTGAGGTGATGGTATTAATGCTGAGTATCCCTTCTCAGGTCTCCAGTCCTGCGTCGTAAAAAGACTCATCTTCCCATCTGGCTGCTCCGTTGCCCTGCACTTGTAAATAATATTAAAGCAGTTTCTTCCGAGGAGACTGAAGGGAAGCTTGCAGGGCAGGGTGTCCTGAGACCCCTGGAAGCTCTGCTGTGGGCACTCAGGGCTGCAGCCAGGCAGCAGCAGGGCTGGGGTGCCCCCGGGCCGGCACCAGGCCTGGGGGACCCTTCTGTGCCCGGCAAGGTCAGCTTCGACCCAAGGGACAGGCACCGTCCTTGCTGACCCCCAAGAGCTTATCTCTGTCTCTCCTGGCCCCTCTTTACCCAAGGAGGAGCCACCATGGAGAGCTGGGGTCTCTGTGGGAACCCTTGGGTCCCTGACTCTTCTGGGCCAGATCCCATAGGGCGGACGCTTGTACACGCCTCACGCGTGTGCCCCCTTCCGGGAGTCCCAGAGACAGGATGGGCCTGGTCACCTGCTCTGGACGGGGCAGGCTGGGGACAGGGATGCTCCCGGAAGGGTGTCATTGGTCAGGCGAGAGTGTGGTCAGCGGGCTGTGGGCATGGTGGGTGTCTCAGTGCTTCAGTGTGGCTATACCAGGGCTCCTGAGACTGCGTGGTTTGTGAGGAGGCTTATTCGACACAGGATTCTGCTGACTGCAGAGTTCAGAATTGGTCATTTGCATCTGGCAAGGTCCTCAGGCCGCGTCCACTTCTGGTGGAAGGCGAGGGGAGCTGTTGTGTGCAGGAGGACGCGGCGAGAGAGGAGGTGGAGTGGCGGGGGGCACCAGGCTCTCCCAACAGTGGGAACCCACTCACCTGAGGGAGGGGGTCAGTCTGTTCACCAGGGCCCACCCGCACGGCCAAACACGTCCAGTTAGGCCCCACTCCAGTATTGAGGATCAGGGGTCCATGTGAGGTCGGGAGACAGACGTCCAGGCCACAGCCACGGGTGGGTGGAGGGCACAGCTGCAACAGTTCTGTGCATCAGCTCGTTGGGAAGTCTAAGGAATATTCGTCTTCCTGACAAATTGCCCAGCAACTAAGTCACGGGGACTTTGCAGATCCACCATCCACCCTTTAAAGACTCCCGGCAGGGGGGTGTTCAGAAGCCAGAAGCAATTTGGATAATGACCCATCCAGCCCTGAGCCAGTCAAAAGGAGGGGCTGGGCCTTTGAGCTGCAGGTTCCCTGAAGCTCTGGCCAAAGGCCAGTCCCCCCGAGCCCCACCCAGGAAAGGGGCCCCAGGTCTGCCCTGCAGGGAGCCAGTGCTGAGCCGGGACAGGCCACAACCCCTGCGGCCGCCTCCCCTCTTCCTGCAGGTGTTCAGGTGTCTCTGCTCGCAGCATAAGTGGCTGGGAAAGCGGCTCCCCCACTGTCTGACCCTCCCGGAGACCCTGGCCCTAGGGTCTTTTTCCCTCTGCAAGCCCCAGCAGGCTGCGGGAATTCCTCCGCAGGGTGTCCCCATCCCCGTCCTGGCCAGTTTCTCCCTCAGTTTTCCTCGGAGCTTTCTATCCTTGGGCCCCCAGGTGCCTGACGGGGCTGGAGGCGCACAGGAGCCCACAGTGTTCCGGGACTGCAGGCCAGCCACCCTCCACCCAGGAGCTCCAGGGAGCGGCGGGGCAAGGTGGGGCGGGGCAAGGCAGCCGAGAATACAGGCTGAGCCCAAGGCATGGGGAGTGGGTCCAGGCAGGTGACAGTTTCTGCAAGCCCAAGTCTCCTCCTGGGTCTGGGGGTGAGAGGCGCCTGGAGTGCTGCTCAGGGCTTGGCCTCGGTACTGGCTCCCGGGTCTTCAGGCCTCCCCTCTGGCAGGTGCTGCCCGGCCAGGCCGTGTTGTGCAGGGGCTTGGTACAGACCCTCCCCAGGTCTGAAGCGCTACCCCGTCTTTCTCCTCCGAGAGGCCCTCAGTGGACTGCGAGGTCTCCGTGCCCGGGCCTGGTGACAGCTGAGCCGCTGGCCCCGGGCCTGCCAGTAGCTGCCTTTCTGCAGCCAACCTGTAACAGGCTCTCCGCGGACCCTCGCCAGTGCCTAACTAGATCCCAGCCCCAGGCCTCCCTCCCTGCCTTCTCGAGCCTGATGAGCTGCGCCTGGCACTCACCCCTCCCTGGATGGGCTCCGCTAACTCCATCTTCGGAGGCCGAAGGAGTGAGGTCTTCAGCCCGTGCCGGGGCGGCCTCCTCGTGCACTCAGATCCGGATGCTGCCAGGCTCGCGGGACTTGGGGCGCCCTCCTCTGGTGGGTGGGTTGGGTGGAGGGTGTGGAGTGCGGTGCCCTCTCCCAACCTCCAGGCCTGTGCAGGATGGCCCCACAGTCAGGGACCGGGCCATGAGGAGGCGGCTTTGGGTCCTCCCAACACATGCGGGACTTGTCTGACCTCCTGAAGACACGGGCTCGGTCTAGTGCCCACAGGGCCCTGACATCTGACCTTGCCGGCCTCTTCTCTACGGCCAGCAAGTAGCCGTGGGCCCAGAGCCCACCTTAGACTGGTAAACGAGGGTTTCGGTGAATTGTTTTGTCTCTTTTGAGTTTGTTTTCATTTATTTATTCTTTTTTTTTTGTTGAGACGGAGTCTTGCTCTGTTGCCCAGGCTGGAGTGCTGTAGCTGGATCTCAGCTCACTGCAAGCTCCGCCTCCCGGGTTTACGCCATTCTCCTGCCTCAGCCTCCCAAGTAGCTGGGACTACAGGTGCCCGCCACCTCACCCGGCTAGTTTTTTTGTATTTTTTTAAGTAAAGACAGGGTTTCACTGTGTTCGCCAGGATGGTCTCGATCTCCTGACCTTGTGATCCGCCCGTCTCAGCCTCCCAAAGTGCTGGGATTACAGGCTTGAGCCACCGCGCCCGGCCTTGAGTTTGTTTTCATAGTCACTCTATTTATAGCAAGCTCTGTTTGTTTTCATTTTACAGCAGTGATGTAAATCTTCCTTTTACACTGGGTTTATTGAAGCTAATAAGGAAAGTTGGTTTAAAGAAAATACTAAGTAAGTAACGGGCCTGTAGGCAGACCGTTAGCCAGATGGCAGCCACTTGCTGGACCGGCCTGGGCCGGCGCCCTCAGCCCCCAGCAATCCCCACTCAGTGGATCTGATAAACTTTATTGTACAGAGAACGATTCTGACGCTGTGAAAGGTTGAGAGACTCACACAGCTGGGGAGGGGCAAGGCGGGGAGGGATCCAGGTCAGCCCCGCTGCAGTCCCGAGACTCTCCGGCACAAATCCTCAAGCCCCTGCCTCTGGGGTCCCCACTGGACTTTGTGGACAGGACAGGGACATGAGGAGGGAAGGCCCCCTCTGGAGCTTTGCCATCTTCTAGGGCACAGTTCAAACCATGGCTGCTTCTGCCTTCCAGGCGACCCATGGCAACATCTGGAGACATTTCCGTCCTCACGGCTGGGGCCAGGCTGTCGGCCTCTGGTGGGCAGAGGCCGGGGGTACTGCTTGGCACCCTACGGTGTCCTGAGGAGCCCAACCCAGAGTAACCTGGCTCCCGACATCCAGAGTGCCAAGACTGAAGGGTGCCACTCTTGGGGACACCCCCGACACCCCTGAGCAGCTCCCCGAGTTTCTCTGTGGAGGAAATGGGTGGGGGGTGTCCAGCCACAGCTGATGCCAGAGGCTCTGCAGGTCTGGGAGGCCTTCGAGAGACTCGCTTCTCCAGTCACTCTGCGTCCCCTGCATGGTGGTGGTGGGGCTCTGAGGCTGAGGACACACCCCAGGCCTCTGCGTTCCCAGCAGCTCCTGGGCCGGGGGGCCAGGAGTCCATCCAACCAGGGGGCAGGCAGAGCAGTGACGCGTCTGTTTAGAGGCGTGTCCCGGCCTGTGTGTCCAGCCAACCAGGAGTCCATCCAACCGGGGGCAGGCAGAGCAGCGACACTTCTGTTTAGAGGTGTGTCCCGGCCCATGTGGCCTTTAGTCCCCATCTCAGCCCCGTTTTCACGAGGAAAGTATAGCTTCAGAGAGGCGGAGCCAAGTGCCCAGGGCCCATGGCTGGAGGGGGACCAGCCCGGTGTCAGCCCCGCCCCCACCCGACCCAGCACCTGCCCTGCTCCCCGGAGCCCCGGGGGGTCGCCAGCCTCCTGCTTGTCTTCGGTGGTTGTGATTTGAATAGGGAGGCAGCTGTCCAGGCAGGGGCAGGGTGAGCAGCCGCTTCTGTTCTTGCATGCTGGGGACTTGTGTGGTACAGGCTGGGTGTCCCAGTGACAGCATCCGGGGGGAGGGGCGGGCCAGGACAGAGGTGGACTCCGTCGGGACAGCTGGTGGTACGACCACCTGTAGACTAGTCTCTCCAGGCAGGACCCAGAACCAAGTGGGAATTCGACGGCCGGCCTGTCTGCCATGAGCTGGAGCTGCCAGAGAGCCCAGAAGGCACAGGAGTGACCCAGGGCAGCCTTGAACTGTCCTCAGTGCAGTGCCCTTGGGCTCGGGATGCTCACAACATCGCTTCCTGAGGCCGAGAGAGGGCACTTCGGAGAATCCTGAGATGTGAGCGGAGGTCAGGCCCCAGGGCGATGCCCAGGATGATGCCGAGGCTGGCGCCCAGGGGATCTGTATTCCCTGAAGCCGGCAGCCATGTGGGTGCAGTCGCCAGTAGCCTCTGCCCTCGGTTAGGCACCCAAGGGAGCCCCCAGGCAGAGCTGGGCAGCTTTGTTTTCCAGACCTTCACTGGGGAAGAATAAAACATTTTGTGAGGGACGAGGGACAGGAAACAGAGGCCACCCTGCAGGATGTCACATCTAAGAAGACAGAGGCCGCCCTGCAGGGTGTCAGGTCTGGGGAGACAGAGGCCACCCTGCAGGATGTCACATCTAAGAAGACAGAGGCCGCCCTGCAAGGTGTCATGTCTGAGGAGACAGAGGCCGCCCTGCAGGATGTCACATCTAGGGAAACTGAGGCTGCCCTGCAGGGTGTCACATCTAGGGAAACTGAGGCCGCCCTGCAGGATGTCAGGTCTAGGGAGAGCACCAGCTGAGGGGTTGGGGCTGTGCCTGGGGCTTGGGTCCTCCCTCCTCTGCGGGGGCTGCCACTGGCATCCACGCCTCCTTGCTGGCAAGGTCCCCATCATGGGTGCCATAAGGTCCCCAGAGAAAAAGTCCTGGCACCTGGGGGCCGCTCAGACCTCCACCTGTGGGGCTCCCGGATGGGATGCGCTCCGCCTCCCAGCCACCTGCCTCACCTGTAGGCAGCTGACTTTTCAGAGTCCTTTGAAAACTGACTTTTCAAAGCCCTTTGCGCAGTAGCCGAAATGCATCTGCCTGCGGCTCTGCCCTGATCCTGCCCCTCACAGAATGAGCTGGAATCATTGGGGAGGTGCAAGCTGGACCGGCCTGTGTGGAGACCCCTGGTGAACCTGCAGCCACAGGAGGCTGCCCTTACCACTGTGGCCTGGTCAGGGTCCTGATCATCACAGCTGCCGCGCACCCAGCCATCCGCCTGAGCATTCTGGGGAGGTGGCTGCTCCTTCACACCAGGGGAGGCAGGCTGGGGAAGCCCAGCACCATCTCCCACTGCCTCTCTCAGGCGTCCGGCCCTCCTGCGTGTGGGTTTCTGTGTGGAGGTCTGCTCCGTCTCTCCAGGTCTCTCTCAGGCGTCTGGCCCTCCTGCGTGTGGGGTTTGGTGTGGAGGTCTGCTCCGTCTCTCCAGGTCTCTCTCAGGTGCTCCGCCCTCCCACGTGTGGTGTTCTGTGCAGACGCCTGCTCCATTCCTCCAGGTCTCCCATGCAGGCCGAGTCGGGAGGCACCTCCCAGATCTGAGCTGTGTCTGGGTGGCCTTTCAGAGCCTTAATGGAAAGGTGTTGTGGTCTGGGTGGGTTGCAAGGCATGACCTGGGCCCCGGCCCTGCTCTGGGTGCTCCCAGAGGCGGTCAGGCCCTGTCCTTAAAGCCAGGAGGGGCAGAGGCTGTGACTGCCCATGCTCATGAAGCATTCCCGCTGGGCCTCCTTTCCAGCCAGGGCCCCTTTTCCTGGACCCAGTTTTCTGTCTCTAGTCTGTGACCTGTGTGGCTTTCCTATGGGCCTCGGGTCTGTGTGGCCCACGTATCCATGCCACCACGTGCCCCCCGCATGTTCTCACTGGCTCAGCCTGCCCTGCACCCTGGCATGAGTCTGACCCTTGTGGCCCCATCAGCTGGGAGGAGGCGCTGTGGGCATCCTGGTGCCAGGACAGGGTCAGCAAGACCTGAATGAGTTTCAGGGCTGACCCCAGGACACCCGTCCCCCAGGTGTGCAGAGGTGGGAGCACCACGTGGGAGCCATGGACGCCACCCCCTCACACACAGAGTCCCTGGATGGGAGGGAGGCCTCAGAAATCAAGGACTTCAAAGGTCTCCGAGCCTGTTGGTGGCTGAGCCAAGGCAGAAACAAAAGCCATTCATCCCCTGTCATGCCCAGAGTGGGCCAGGAACGGCGTTGGGGTCCGGCCTTGGGGTGCAGCTGGCCGGCCCACATCCCCACACAGATCCCTGCACCGCTACCTCGTGGCTGTGGCAAGCAGGGTGCCTGTGCTCTGGGACTCCCAGCACTGCCACCGATGGGTGTGCCAGTAATGAGTTCCCTGCTCTCAGCCCGAGCCCGTGCTGAGGAAAAGCAAGCCGAAATTAAAGCAGCTTTCAAATGTTAGACCAACCAATTAAAAAAAGCAATCACACGGAAACGTGCATTTTTCAGAACTCTGTTGTTTACACTCCGTCATAATTAGTACAGGCGGGAAGGAAAGTTTGGGCTCTGTGGGCAGCAGGTGCCAGCGTGGGCAGCAGCCAGGGGACTAGGCCCTGGAGACAGTAGGAGGGGCCGCCTCTGCAGGTCTGCGTGGCCGGGGTGGACAAGAGCCTCCCTGGACCCCCAGTCTGGAGGTCCCCAGGCACCACCTGCCTTCCTGGGCTGAGTGGAGGAGAGAGACAAGGACTGGCTGGGACATCAGAGCCTCAGAGGGGGTGTCGTGCTGGCCCCGCCGGCCAGGCCTCAGATGTACCAGGATCAGAACGTCTCCCAGCCCCTGGTGAGCCCTGGCCTTGCCCACACTCCTGTGTCCTCTTTTTTTGCTCCAAGGCCCCTCTTCCTCCTGTACGGCTGGCCCAGCCCTTCCTTGTCCTTTCCCAGGCAGCCCTGGCCGGGAAGCTCATTCTCGGGCCCAGCCCCCTGACCTGAGCCTCATTCGTCCCTGCCACAGCAGGGGCAGAAACTCAGAAGATGGCAGCGAGGCAACTGCCCATGCTCCTGTTCCTCTGTCTGAAAACAGCTACACAAGCGGGGTGGGGGACTGTGAGGAGCGCCTGTGTGACAGCAGAGGCCTGACCCTGGGTCATGGGGCCCGCAAGGGACCAGGCTGTGGCCAGCTGCCTCCCGGGGCATGACCAGGACACCGGCAAGCGGCACCGCCCTGTCCCGCCCCCCAAGAACAGCAAAGGCGGGTTTCAGGGACCCTGAGCACTGAGTCAGAGGTTGTGGAAAGCCATCGCACCCACACTCGCCTGAGACGCGGGACAGCCATGCCTCCTGGTGGGGCCACTGATGAAATCTTTGGGAAGGTGCCAGCATGGGCCCCGCTCACCACTGTTGCCTAAGAAACCATGGCTCTGGCTGCTGTTGGTGAGGAGTCCTGGGGGTTCCCAGAGCCTTGGGCACCAAGAGGGAGACCCTGACACTGTCCTTCCTGCCTCACCAGTCTGCCCCCCTGCAGCTCCTCCTCCTCACCTGAGTGCTACTTGGGGGTTGGCAGGAGGTGTGACCAGTAGGGTCCAGCATAGTCAGGGTTTCCTGGGGGGCCCAGGAAACAGGATGAGCTGCTATGTAGCCACTCATGGTCAGCTCAGCCTGAAGGCCTCCCTGGGGACACACAGGCAGTGAGGTCCAGGCTCCCTGTCCCTCCCCCAGGGTGACAGAGCCCCTCCAGCCATTGAGGTCCAAGACCACCTTCCAGGGTTGGGTTACGCGTGGAGCCCAGAGGCACGCGGGGCGTGCGTGGGCCCTGCCGCTGGCAGGAGGCAGGACTTGTCTGGAGCGTGGCGGAGCTGTGCCATCTTCCCTTCTGTGTTTGTGGAAGAGCCACCGAGCACCTCCTCCTGAACTTTTCTTTATTAATGAATCTTATCTCTGCTCACACAGCACTCAGCGGATGCAGGCCGCGGGTGATAAACAGGGAGCGAGCAGGCCCGGATGAGAAATTACCTGCTCCTAGCCAGCAGATTAGCCGACAGCTGGTCGGCGGGGGCTGTGGGGGTGGGCGGTGCTCCATGTGCTGGTTCCCCCTTCCCGTCCCCCAACCCCGGCAGGGGCCGCCAGAGGCAGGGTGCCCCCACCGAGGCTGGCCCTTGGGGACTAGCGGGCTCTTCCCCGAGCACCTGAGACAGGCTGAGCCCAGAGCATGGCCCCACGCCTTCAGCCAGAACGGAAGAAGCGAGATGTTCCTTCCCTTCATATCCCCCTGTGCCCAACCTCACCTGCCGGCCCCATAGCCCCTGGCCTGCCGGTACCACAGGCACGCACCTCCCTGGTCCAGCCGTGTCCCGGTTCAGAGGCACCTATGGAGGGGTGTCAGAAGCAGGAGGGGGTGGGGCCTTGCCACAGGCTGAGGGTCTGTGTCCCCCCAAAATTCCTATGTTGAAATTCCAACCCCCAAGATGAGGGGGTAGGAAGTGTGACCCTTGGACTGGGATTAACTTTGTAAAGAAGCCGATAGCTGCCTCCCCGCACCCCGTGGGAGTGCACAGCGAGGAGGTGACTGCTGCACACCCGAAGCCCTCACCAGACGCCACGTCTGCCGCCGCCTTGAGCTCCAACTTCCGCTCCAGAACCCTGATCTCCGCTGTTGATAAGCCACCCCATCTGTGGGGTTCCAGCAGCCGGACGCAGAGACGAAGCATTGGTACCAAAAGTGGGGTGTAGCTGTAATAGACCCCTAAAGCCGCTCGAGCTGGGGAGTGGAAGAGGCTGGAGGGGTTGGGGTGGAGCCTGTGAAAAGCGGACATTGCCGTGAACAGGCCGTGAAAGGTGATGCTGGTGAGGGCTCAGGAGGAAGCGGGGAGCACTGTGGAGGGAGCCCCCATCTTCCCGCACAAGGAGTGTTCCCAGAATCGGTAGGAGGAGGCATGGGCAAGGCCGCTCTGAGGAGGCCATGGGTGTGTGTGGCGGTGAGGGAAGACGCCTCGGGTGGAGCTGGGCTGGGCTCAGGCCGTGTTTTCTGGAAAGCAGAGCGTGTGAGGGATGAGACTGGAGATTGGGCCGAAGCTCTTTGCAGGCCAGGCGTTGAGGTGCCGCCTTTCCTCCTGCTGTCGTAGTCAGATGCGGGCACAGAGGGGTGGCCTAGGATGGCGTCCACCAGAAGGAAGCGGAACTTAAGCACCTGGGGAATGCTCAGCCTGTCGCCGTCATCGCCGCTGCAGAAAATGAGAACATGTCTGGGAAAGAACCCTAGGGTGTGACCCTGCGACCGTTTGATAGGGAGGCTCGTGTGGGCGTGACCTCAGGCTCTGTCTGCCACTGCGGCAGACACTGCCAGCCGGAACCAAAGAGGAGGGAGACGGGAAGGACGAGGAGGGAGACAGGAAGGATGAGGGAGGCTGTGGACTTGGACCTGACAGGACAGGACCACAGAGCTGTTGGCCGGCAAACGTGCGGCTTTTCACCGCAGAGGAAGGGTGACCCGGAAGGTGGTTCAGAAAACTCCCGGCCAACACCTTCTTCAGAGGGGACCGCAGCCTGCATGCCTCCCACAGGCCAGGAGCTCTGCCAGGCGGTGGGCGCGGGGTCTCCCCAGCGGGCCTGGGAGGCAGAGCGTGGAGCCACATGCCAGCTCTCAGGCCTCTGGGCCTCAGAGGACTCGCCCCTCGGGGTTTGGCCTGCCTGGGGCCTGGCACTCTCCCTCTTTCCTTTCCCCCTTTTGGAATGGGAGCATCCGCCCCCTCCTGTCCTGCCTTTGTCTCCTCCATGTGTGACGCAAGGTTGAGAGGAGACTTCGGAGTTGAGGGTTGATGAGACTGTTGGGGCTGCTGGGGTGGAGAAGGATGTGGGTTCTGTGGGGCCGGGGCAGGATGCTGGGGACCAAGGTTTGTGTCCCACAGTTCCCACGTGGGAACCAGATCCCCACTGCAAGGGCATGAGGAGGCGGGGTCTTCGGGAGGTGCTGAGGTGGTGGGGTGGGGCCCTGGTAAATGGGATTAGCATCCTTATAGAGGGGACCCCAGAGTCCCCCCATCCCTTCCCCCATGTGACGGGCGGTGGGAAAGCACCATCACCAAACACCAAATCTGCCTGTGCCTTTCCCTGCACTTGTGGCCTCCAGGCCTGTGAGAAGTGAGCTCTGCTTACGAACCACCCAGTCTGCGGCGGCCGAGTGGACTGAGACAGGCCTCCACAGGGCAGGTGCCACTACAGCGGGGATCGGGGCCGTCAGCTCGCTGCGGGGGCTGGGACAGTCTCAACCGCTCCCAGCCCCAGCGGGCTGGGTACCCAACACCGAGGCACCGCGGCCATGGTGGGTACAGCCAGTCCTGGGCGCTCAGAATGTGAAGAGTCCAGGATGGGGGCGGAGGTGCCCCAGGGGCAGAGGCCGGACGGCCCCGTGAGTGATGTGGTCTCCGCCGCGCCTGGATGGGGTGGATAAATGTGCCTGGCGCCCGTGATCGAGCTGGTAATTACCCTTCACAATGAGTGATATTAATCGTGAAGCACCCAGTGCGCAGCATGAGAATGGCGCCGGGAGCTGGTGGCAGCAGGAGAAGCCATTTATTAGCCTGATGAATGACCAAAAGATGGCCTTTCTGGCCAGCTCCTGACAGGGCTTTCTGATAACGGGGCCAAGGCGAGTCCACCTGTCAGGCAGCCAGGTGGGGCCTGCCCCGTCCTCCCCTGTTCGGCCACCTGGGCTGCCCGGAGTGAAATCACAGGTTGGGAAGGGGTGCAGAGGCCGGGTCCCTTGCAGGCGAGTCCCAGTTGCCTCCTGTCTCCGGGTGGGGATGGAAGGGTGGGACAGGAAGGAGGCAGCACCCTCTGAGCTCAGCCTGGGAGAGGTGGGGGGCCCCCTTGCAGAGGGAGGCGTGTGGATGTGCGGGTCAGCAGGGACAGTGTTTCTGGGCTGGTGATCAGTCTGCTGTAGTCAGGCAGGCGGGGCGGGTGCTAGAGCGGGGTCAGGCACGGCAGTGGCCCGAAAGCGTGGCATAAGGTCTGGTGTGCCCGGGAGGACACTGGTGCTAAGCGTCCGCCGTCACCTGCTTGTCTCTGTCACTGTCGTCTGATGCCTGACCAGGCTGAGCGTGCGTTTGTTGAGTGAAGGCAGGGCTACCGTGTGCGTCCTCCCCGCCAGGCCCCTCCACTTCCACTCCTTCTGGAGGGACCGGGCTACCTGCTGTTGCTGTGCCCCCACAGGGAGGCAGGTGTCAGCTCCACACGCGTGGGGCCTTCTCACCAGGCCCGTCCCGACGCGGAGGGCAGTCCCGTGAGGCAACAAGTTCCCGCAGTCAGCAGTGCCGCTGCTATTAGAAGGTGGTGGTGGACTGAGATGACATCCACGGCCCCTTCTGCCTCAGGGCCCCCACCCGCCCACCCCCAGCTCCTGTACATCCTTGGGGTCTCAGCCCAGATGCACTTCCTCGGGGCTCTCCCTGGCCCTCCCGGGCTCCGGGCTCCTGGTGCGTGTCTTCGTTGGCTCCCACTCCACACTGGGATGGGGCCCTGCGCCTTGAGTCCTGCGGGTGCCTCGGCTGCCCTGCGCCGTGAGCTGGCCCGTGCTCGGTGCTCCGTGCGTGCTGGAGAAGCATGTGAAGGCCCGGATGAATGATGCAGACGTGGGCTCCAGGGACAGCAGCCCGTCCTCGGAGGTGCCCCTTCCAGGCTCAGCACGTGTGGCTCTGAGAGCCTCATTTGTTGGCTCTCCTGGCCTTTGAGGGCAGCCCGAGGGTCCCAGCAGGGCGTCTTGGCTCGGTGGGCTCAGGAGCCAGGGGAACAGCAAGTCCCGAGTCATTACAAGGCCTGTGCCGACACCGGGTGATTTAGCGGTGTGATTACTTCCTAATGCAGTATCTCGCAAAGCTTTTTATTAGATTTCTCCCGTTTTCCTTCCAAAGCCTCTTTGGAAATAAACACCTGGAGCTGTTATACTTCATACCACTCAGTTTAATTAACTTTTAAATCACATAACGTCCCCCGGACCTCTCTCGGATGGCGGCAGTTGGGCCGGGGTGGGAGCCTTGCTGCCCCAGCCTCTCCGCCGAGGGAGCAGGGCATTGCCCAATCTGAGCCTTGGCAGTCCTGAGCCTGGACTCCCCCCAGTGCAAGGTCCAGTGAGGAGGACCCTTGGAGGGGCAGTGGTTGCTCCTGGGGCTGTGAGTGTAAGGGTGGCAGAGACACCAGCCCCAAGCCAGCTCCTTCCTCCCAGTCCGGGGAACCCAGTGAGCTCCACAGCCTGGTGCTGCACCGCAGGCGTGGGGAGCCTGAGCCGAGCTGCCGTCATCCCTGAGAAACTGCCCAAGAGGTGCCTCTCGCCGGGTCAGCAGGCTCCTCGCCCGGTGCCGGGTCACATCCATCCCAAGCTGTGCCCCCACAGTAAGCACTTTCTTCCCTGGGGCTTCTCCCCCACCCTGCTCTGCCTCAAGTCTAGGTCCTGCCCTGGGCCTTGGGCCCCAGGAGGGCCCCTCCCCAGGCCAACAGATTTCTTGAAACAAATCTTGTGACGTCCGCCCCCAACGTGGGCACCAGTGAAGGTTCCCAGCCCCTCTGGTTGCCACTGACCCTGTCCGCCCACCCGTGTCGGGCGCTGCCTCCCGGGGCTCTTCCCGCTATTGGTCCCAGCCCATTGTTTCTGCCACTCCAGCTCCTGGGCAGCGGCCAGGCGAACCAGCTATTGGCAGGCAGGCGACTCCAGCTCCCTGAGCAGCAGCTAGGAGGCCTGGCCTTTGGCAGGCAGGCGCCACGGATCTAGGCCCTTCTGCTCCTGCCTGGGATGCAGAGCAGTTTTCACGGCGCTGTAAGTGCCTGTTCCTGAGAAGACAGGCCGCTGGCACTGAAGGGTGTGTCCCCGGCACTTTCCCCTGTGTGGACCTCCCGCCGTCTTCCTCGCCATGCCCTCACTGACTGTCCCGTTCTAGTTTTCTTCTTCTTGGGACCGTTTTGGTTGGCGACTTGTGACTTTCCAGGAATCGTGCGTTTCCTCCAAGTTTTCAGACTAACGGTGCTGTGCTGGGGCCCCGAGCAGATTCCTCTGGCACTGGTTACTGGGATGACGCACAATTCACCGGGGGCTTCCTGAGGCCGGGCACTGCTGGGGGCGCCCCTCATCCATGAGGGCAGCACGTTCGAGGTCTGAGCTGTCCCAGCACGGCCTCCCTGTCAGGGTTTCCCGTGACCGTGAGTCCCATCTCCAGGACAAACATGTAGACGCCCTTCCCCACCTTCTCCATGGGCTCAGCCATCAGCCCCCAACCCTGTGCCGGCCAAGGCCGGGCTCTTGCCACCCACCCTGGTCTGGTCATGAGTTACCCCTGCCTCCTACCCTGTGCCGGCCGAGGCCAGGCTCTTGCTGCTGGCTCTGGTCTGAGTGTGGGTCCCCCGTGTCCCCCACCCTGTGCCGGCCGAGGCCGGGCTCCTGCCACCCGCTCTGGTCTGGGCGTGGGTCACCCCACAGGGTCGCCGTCATCAGTCAGCAGTTGGGCTGGGAGGGCCACGTGAGTACCTGTAGATTCGGGCACAGACACTTGTGGCCTGTGGGCTCACTTCCTGCCCTCCCCACCACCTCGTTGGCTCCAGCCAGGCTGCCACGGTGGACGCAGGGTCACAGAAGCTCAGGGCAACACGTTTGCAGACCTCTACCCACGGATGCGATACCAGGCCCTTCTCGCATCTCTTCCTGCTCTCTGATGCCCGGAAGCTGCTTCCTGTGGGGGTCCCACGCAGGACCGGGCAGGTTTCAGTGTGCCCTCCCCGCTCCCCGTCCAGGAGGGGAGGAGCTCCTAGTTCGGAGGCCGCCGTGTGCAGGGTCTGGCCTGCGGTGAACACGTGTGTTTGCTGTTGTCACAATCACTGCCGTCACCAGCGGCTGGGCAGGGCCAGTGTGCGGGGTGGGCAGTGCGCTGACGGATCGCAGGGCTAGCCCTGTGCCCTGGAGTGCCTATTCCCCTCTGCGAACTCGGGCAACCATGGCTTTGGGGGTCCCGGGACCTGGGCCCAGCCTCTGCCTTCTCCGGCCCAGGCAGGCTCTGCCAAGTCATCCATGCAGCTCCCCGGAGTCTTGAGCACAGGCCCGGGGCAGCGAGATCATCTGCCCAGGCCCTGACCTGCCATCTGGAGCCCTGCAGGAACTTGGGGTACCCCCACCTGGACCCGCAGCCAGTGGAAAGCAGCAGCTTCTGTTCATGGTACCAGGGGGCTGAGCCGGGCCCAGGCAGCTGGGTGGCTCCAGAGATGGTGGTGTGGGGGGGCGAGTTCCTGGGAGGCACGGTGGGCGCCTCATAAGATAGAATTCTCTGTGTGCAGGGATGCCTGGCAGTGGCAGCTGCCTGGAGGCGTGGGTCCAGAGGGGCCCTCGGGACCTGACTGGGTGCCTGTCGGTTCCGTCCTGTTCCCCTGGCAGGCGAGGCCTGCCCAGGGGTTTCTGACCGAACACCAGGCCCAAGGGAAGCCGCTGCCCCGGCCTCCACTCATCCACAACCACTCAGATTAAGGCAAACGAGAGTGGTGAGAACAAACGCCTCGCAGAGCTGTTCCGGAAATTAGATTTTTCCCCTTAAGGTCACTCACTCCACTGGAAAATTAACCAATATTTTCCTAATCAAAGCGGGGCTGTTTCTTCCTCGGAGGAAGGTGGCCGCCCTTCCGGCGCTCGTCATTCATCTCGGAGGCAGCCGCTCCCGCGTGGGCTCTTGTTTTATTAAATAAACTCTGGTTTTTACGGCCGCCTCTCAGTGCCATCTGCCCCCCTCACCCCGTCCAGGGAGAGCTGCCTCAGGTGTCGGGCGCGGCGCCGTCCTGCTGCTGCCGTGGGAGCAGGGAGCCTTCTTGAAGTCCCGCCTAGGACGCCAGGACACTGCCGCTTCCCGTTCTTGGCCACACCGAGCACGACTTCTCAGGGCCTGTCCGGCAGTACAGGCTGATGAGGGCGAGGACCCAGTCAGCCACCTCAACGAGGTCCTGGCTGCCCCCCACCGCAGACAGCCCTGAGTGCCCCCACCTGCCTGCCACTGTCTCCACGGGGAGGGCCGACGGTCAGGGGTCCAGGCAGCATGTCGTAAATCAAAGCTTCACCCAGATAAGACGTCTGGGCTGCGTGGGGGCTCTGCGTCTGCAAAACAGTACCTGTGAAAATAAAAAACTGTAGGAGTCGTGGGCTGGAAGGACGACTGGTAAACACGGCCGGCCCCTCCTCGCTTGGACACTCGTGCTGCCCATAATGAGGACATGGATGAGGGACCTCCCACAGAGCAGCGCTTCCCAAGTGCTGCCGAGTGAAGGAGCCCTCGACAGCCTCGCACAGCGTCGGCTCCCTGACCCCGCAGGCGCACGTGTGTGTGTGCGTGTGCGTGCGTGTGTGCATGTCTGTGCATGCTCGTGCGCGTGTGTCCGTGCATGCTCGTTTATGTGCATGTGGGTGTGTACATGTACACCCGTGCTCACGAACAGGCCGGAGGACTACATGCCGTCACCTCTGTGCCCCTGCTGGTGTGATTCTGAGTGACTGGGTGATGAGTGATGAGTATTATTTTTATATTTCAAAATAGTGTGAGAAGGCGGCTATCCTATCGAGGCACAGACCAGTGGGCAAGGACCTTGGTGGTGGGGGGCACGCAGTCCTGTGGGGGACACGGGCTCCCCCATGAGGACGTGGCATCCCCTAGGATGCTATGGGCAGAGTCACCTCCGGGGCCCCTGGCTTATCCTCAGCAACCCAGAATTAAGTGACATCTTTCTCATTCTCTGGACCAGCTGTTTTCCAGAGCAGGTCAGACAGAGCTCAGCTGCCCCATCTGCCAGGATTCAGCCCTGGGCTCTCGGAACCAGAAGCACAAATCCCAGCGGTGCCCCTTGAGGGCTCACACAGCCTTCCCATGACCCTCGTCTTCTACTCCTGGTAGGGCCTTGAATCCCAGGAGATCTTGCTCTCCCATAGGAAAAGCAGCTGTGAAAGCACAGCCAGGCCTGGTGACTGGCCCCAGCCTCCGAGGAGGCAGCAAGGAGTGCCACGGACTGCGGCAAGCTTGGAGGGAGCGTCCTATGCAGCGCGAGGGCCCAGCATTTCCACCGGTATTCAAACGGAGCCGGAAACTTCCTGTTTCCAGCGGCCTGAGCCGGGCTGTCCGTCATGCCCTGGTATGCACACAGCCCACCCACACCTCTGTCTACCCACCCACACCTCTGTCTACCTGAGTGGCCGATGGTCAGCCACACACACCAGGAAGCCTTTGCCCGGGCCGGTGGTGGTGATGTGTCCGGCCACTTGCTCGTTGGCATGTGAGTCCTGACCCCTTTTGGGGGTGCAGCAGGCGTGAATGTTGTTGAGGGAGGGACAGTGGCCTGCAGACCCAGCCCTGAGGGTGACACTAGGTCTCTGTGCCCCAAGGAGCCCCTCCACCATCGTCTCTGCGCAGACCCCAGCCCCGTCCCACCACATCCCAGACTGGGACTCCCAGCCGTGTCTCCGTCATGAGAGCCCACAGTTCGTTTGAAAACCAGTGTGGTCAGGGGCCAAGACTGGCTTGCATCTGGGTGGCCTGTTAGCCCTGGAGAAGCCGCTGTGCGGCTGAGCAGCTGCGTGGGTGAGAGTGGGAGCATCGCAGGTCACAGGGACCTGCTGTCCCCTCAGCACGTGGGAGCCTCACTTGACACGGCGAGTGGAGGCCTGGAGCCGGCCGAGGGGTGCTAGGCAGGCCGATTCGTTCACTCTTGTACGCAGCATGTAGCAAGTGCGTTCCATGTCCTGGGCCCAGGGACGCTGAAGCGATGGGGACTAAGGCCTGCCCAGGGCTGAATGTGCATCCAGGCTTTGGGAAGTGGGCCAAGAGCAGCTGCCGGACAGTGCCAGCACTGCTCTGCTCTCTCCCAGGAACCTTCCGGCTGAGCTTCCCTGCAGTGGCCACCCAGTGGGGGTTGGGTTGTGTGGGACAGAGGACAGCTAGAGGATAGAGGTCTCCACTGTCTCCTGGTAGATACGTCGGGTCAAATCTTCCAAAGTCACCTAACGCTGCACACCCTGGTCCGCCCTGCGGTCTCCACCAGCACTGCCTGCCGTGCCTGTTTTGCTGCTCTGTAATCCAGCAGCTCCTGCCGTGCCGGCACGTTCTGATGTGTCCCGAAAGAAAACCAGTGCTTCCTAAACAGAAAAGGACAAACGTCAGTTGGAAAAGATGCATGGCCTTCAAACAAACACCCTGGACCAGGGAGAAACTCCCCATTCCCAGGACAGATGGGAAAGGCAGAGGCCTTTAAGACATCATTTCCAAAATTAAATCGCAGAAAGATACCTGCCGGATGTGAGGAGATTATCTGTATTCCATTCTTGGGGCCAAAGAGCAAATCAGCTGCAGAACATGTTTTGAAACGTCTCTTTGTTATGAATGTGGTCAATGAAAATACGGAGCCATCAGCAGGACGCGACCCTCCCCCTGCAGGATGAAGAACCTCCCGTGATATCATTCAAGCCCCACGAGCCGAGCCACGGAGAGCAAACAGCAGCTTCATACAGGCTGCGGGTGCTGATGAAATGGAAAAGGCACTTCACACATCTTGCACACGCAAATTGCATCAGGCGGAGTATTTTTTGCAAAGAATGAAGCACTTCCTCCTCCTCGGCTCTTACTGGGGGGGTCTGGAGCAGGGACTGCGGCCTCGGGCTCCTCCGGGAACAACACAAATGCAAACACAGCATGTCTTCCTGAGACCAGGCCGGTCGCTCGGTCACCCTTTCCTCCACCCACTCCTTGTGGGGGCAACTCCTGGTCCCAGTGACCTCCCCAGGCCGGGCAGTAACCTTCGTGGCTGGACACACTTGGCCCAAGCAGCCCCTGGTATCTGTAGACTCCGGTTCCGGAGGGCACCTTGGGCACGAGTGACCCTTGGCATCTCACAGAGTCCCTTGGGATCTCACGGGGTCCCTTGGGTGCTGGCTCCTGTGGTGGCTGTAGTGTCATCCATCCTGCTGGTGTTTATAAATCTCCTGAACCCTCCACGGAAATGCCATCCACAAGGCCTGACCCCCTTTATGTCTCCTGTCCCGGCTGGAACCTCGAGTGTCTTTGCAGAGCTGGAGGAAGGGACAGCGTTCCAGGCCCAGGGGCGGTCAGCCGTGGACGTCCAGGTCTGCAACGCTGGGGGCGGCCTGTGCTGCCGAGCAGCCCCTAGCCCCGCGGGAAGGGCAACGGGAGGAGCCTGGCCCTGGAAGGTTCCCCACTGTGGTCTGGGGCAGGATGGGGCTGGCCCCTTCTGCATTTCTGGATACTGGTGCTTTAGGGAAAGGCCTTGGGTTTCAGCTGCAGCCTGGGACTGCCTGTGTGGCTTCCCCAGTGATGTTGAACTGCCCCTTCCCCAGTGATGTTGAACTGCCCCTTCCCCAGTGACGTTAAACTGCCCCTTCCCCAGTGACGTTGAACACATGTGTGCATCTCCCTGGTCATGGGCACCATCCTGGCACCAACTAAGTGTCCCAGTCTGTTCCCGGGCACCTACCCTCCCTTGGGGAGTGTGGAGAGAAGAGCCAGGCACAGCTTTGCCCCCGAGGCAGCAGGAGGCCTTTCCTAGGGCCTGGAGGCATCTCTGCCTCCCCAGAAGCAGCTCCTAGTTCTGAATACCCAAGAGCCGAGGGCAGAGAGGACGCCAGAGGTGGTGTGGAGCGTGTCCGTCTCCTAAACAGCGCTCGATCATGTCTGCTTGGTTCCGAGGTGCTGTTTGTGGTGAGTCCCCATGCAGGGCAGCGGAGGGAGGTGGTGACGGCTGTAACACACCAAGGTCGGAGCCGCCGGCCTCTCCCACATTGACATTCTGCGCGCTGCCTGTGTGTGACCAAGTCTCCCTCTGGAGTGCTGGGCCCTGCGTCAGCGTCAGAAAAGCTACAGACAAGATGGAAATCATGCATCTCCCGACCGTGAACCCAGCAGGCTGTGCCAGGCGTTAAGTAGCTGGTCAGCACGTCAGACACACAGGATCGCTGGGAGGGAGGAATAGACCCCTTCGCTCCGCTCTCCCCGCTGCAGTCAGGGCCTGCCTCCCGCGCCTGCCAGCTGGGCCCATGGCTAGCTGCATGGGCCCTGTGCCCAGTGTGAGTCCAGGAGCCCCGGGCTCAGGCCCCTCCTCCCTGCACCCCTGTCCTGCTTCTGATGGTGGGACAGTGGCCCTGGCTGTGCTCACCCACTGACCAGCGGCACACTGTCTCCGTCCCGGCGGCAGCTGCGCGAGACAGGCTTTCCCGTCCCACTCGCAGAGGACAGACGCTCAGGCCTGGAGTGGCTTGCACGGTGTGGCCACAGCCCTGCTGACCGCCCCTCCACCCCCTGCAGGAGCATCGAAGGATTGGATGCAGCCAGACGGGGCCACTCTGTCAGTGCCCAGCCTGTGCCAAGCCACAGCAGGATGTCCTGAGGGCAACCTGGAGAAAGGAGGGCTGGGCCCTGGGCTCCCCCCCACCTTTGGGGGACGGTCACCAAGGGGAGGCGCTGGGCACATGGCAGCCTCAGGGAGCACCTTCCCGGACCAGCTGTAGGCCCATCCCAAGCTGTGTCTCCTGCCCCTTCCCCTGGGCCAGCCCTGCCCCCTGCAGGGCTCTGTGTAAAGCTCCTTCAGTGTGTCCCCTGCCTTCCCCTGCCCCCTACCCCTCCCGCTGCGCCCTGCGCCCTGCCCCCTGCAGGGGTCCGTGTAAAGCTCCTTCAGCAGCACAGGACCTCGAATGCCGTCCATGTCTCACACCTCGCGTCTCAGGGTCTGCGGTGGGGCACCCAACCAGGGTCTCTCCCCAGGTCTCCCACCAGCCTCGGGGTGGCCCCTCGTGCCCCTGGGCCCTACCTGTCCAGCAGCAGCAGCTGGGGCTCCCTGTCCGCTGGGAGCACTTACTCAAGCGTGAGATTTTGGCAGGGGGGCCTTTGGGAACACCTCACTTCTCCCCAAGGGCCACATGGGACGGCAGAGGGTCCCTGGGAAAGTGTAGACACTCGTGGGTCCCCGGGGAGCCCCCGGCACGCTGCTCTGTAGCTGGATGTGAGTTGAGCAGTTCAGCCGTGTGGAGGCTCCATGACACCGGCCAGGACGCACATGGAGTTATGGAGTTTTTTAGTTTAGTTGCCTTCTAGTGGTAGTGAAATCGCGCTGACTTGCACAGATGTTCCAGCGTAGGCTCCACGCGTCGCCCTTCCCGGCCCCACTCACATCCTAAGGGTGCTCAGGCCCCTCGGGGGAAACCAGACCTCTGAGTGTCCCCACCCTGCCCCTAGCCATGGAGTGGCCATGGCTGAAGTCGAAGAGATTCAGAGGCTGACAGCCGAGGGGAGGTTTGAACCTCACTCAAATCAGTGGGAGCTGACACTCATTTCAGCATCGCCCACGCTGTGTGGGTAGGAGGTGACTTCGCCTCCGCGTGGCTTGCCATGGGGCTTCTTCCTGCAGCGGGCTCTCCTGGGTGCTCCAGGAAGACGGAACTGGGACAACGCGTGCCGCTCCAGAAGTGAGTCTTCAGCTCAGGTCTCCTCCCGGCCTCAGTTTCTGACTCCTTCGTGTTAGGAAGGAGGCCCCCAGGAGGAAGCACGCACTTTGGCAATGAGACGTCTTAATTGCATCTTAAAATAGCATTGCAGTAAAGAACACCAAACCGTGACTAACCAATTGCACTTCAGGAAGCCCTCAGCACAGTCAGACACGGGGACGCGCGGAAAAACTGCCCACTCGTGGACGCCTATCAAGCCCCCTCAGGAGGGGCTGGATGACAGAGGAGGTCTACACCCCACCTGGGCCCCTTCCCCAGGTTCAGCCTTCATCGTGGCCTCCCTGGCCGTGAGGGACGTCTCCGCAGGAGCTCCCCAGGTCCAGCTTTGCCTGAATGTGGAAGACGGAGGGAAGAGTGTTGCTGTTTAGTTGATTTACTGCCGAAGCACCTGTAAGGCCCAGGAAGACAGAGAAAGAGGCCAGAAAGGGCATCATTCTGCAGGGTTCAAGGTGAACCTGGCTTGCTTTCAGAGGAGTAGGGCAGTGAGGGCACCCAGATCCTAATTGCACAGGATCCCAGAACTGTGCCATCGGGGCCTCATGTGTGGTCTTGGCGTAGAATGACCAGGGCTGTTCTCCAGCCCCCGTCCTCCAGATGGTCCCCAGAGGGGGACTCACATGCTCAAGGAATGCGCTACTGGGAAGCCAAGATGCCATTCAGTACCAGCTGCCCCACTGCAGGCTTCGCTCGAGGACTGTGCTGGAGCCTGGCCTCAGACTCACCCCAGCCTGCCCTGAGCTCCAGGCAGCGCACCCCTCCCCGTCCAGGAGCCAGCCCCAAGGCAGCCCATGTGCTGAGCCGCAGGGAGGGCCAGCGTGGGCGAGGGGCTGACGTGTGGGGACACAGCTGCACAGCACTCAGAGGCCCTGCCCACCCTCCCCTCCGGGACACAGCCTGGCCATCCCCTGGGCCTCGGCTGCCTTGCAGGGGCCCGGGTGAGGAGTAGGAGGTGGAGGCCTGCAGGTGCAGGCAGTAGCTGCTCAGTAAACGTTGGACCTAGCAATGGACGAAGGCCTTCCTTGGGGACCTGAAGACGTGCAGCAGTCTGTCCCTCATGGGCTTGGGTGGCTGCAGTTACTCCACTCGCTAGGGACAGGCCGGGGGGCCAGTGAGCACGCGGCATTGTGGCAGCTCAGGCAAGAATGTGCCGGAAGGGATTCCGGCGGCCTGTGGACTGGGAGAACCCTTTCCAGCTGCCGAGAGTTGCCCTCTGGATCCTGAGTGCAGGGCCAGGCCTGGCTGTGATGGCCGAGGCCAGACTGCTGAATGCAAGGCCGCCTCAGGCCTCCAGGGCCAGAGCCGCAGGGAGCTGCTGAGTTTCCACAGGGCCACGGGGGCTGCGGCCAAACGGAGCGGGGGCACAGGTGGGAAGGGCGTCTGTGAAAAGTGAAATCTGTTGCCGCTTCCTCTAGCTTAATTACCGGCGTGGCAGTTGCAGAGTTGAAATGCAGCTTGGAAAGCCTTTGTGAGTAATTAGTGTCAAACACACAAGATCTACAAAGCCATAAACTCACAGCTTGGTGATATTACCAAGTACTCATTAAGAAAGAAAAAAAGAAAATTCCCTTTCATGATCAGATTTTCAGCCCTGCCAAAGATGAAAAACAAGGCAATTTGCAGCTGATGGCGACGCCGGAGGGTGAGTGGCGTCCACAGGAAGATGGCGTCCGAGTGCGGCGAGCAGGCAGGGCCTGGTGAGGGCTGGGTGGTGACGGCATGATCGTGCCTGGCTACCGGGTTCTCGGCGAGGGAGCACCTGATTCCTAGCAGAGATGGAATCCCAGCTCAGGAAGGTGAGACTCCTGTGAGGGCAGAGGCGAGGCACCCAGGCAGAAGGATTGGGGGTCTCCCCATTTCACAGGTGGGGACACTGAGGCTGAGCTCACAGCCAGGACAGGGACAGCAGAGTCACGGCCGAGGCAATCTGCCCCACAAGGGAAGCAGCGCCCGCCTTCCTTGGTGGTTGGGGAAGACTGGACTGGCTCCTTGGGTCCCCACCAGCCTCGGCCACTGTGGGCTCGTCCAACTTCAGGCAAGTGTCAGGCCACTGGCCTGGGAGGCTCTGAGAACGACAGCTTCTGTCTCGTGAGTGACATGGTGCCCACTTTCATCCTGGGGCCCACAGCTGCCAGGAGAGGTCGGGCCAAGGCCAGGAGGCTCAGCAGCTGGTTCCATGACTTTCTCTTTGCCGAGGAGGTCGGGACAGAAGCTTCTAGTTGACAGGCCGCTCAACTTGGTATAAAACAGAAAATTTCTGTGCCTGTGCTGCCGGGCTGTGAATGACTTGTCGTCTGTTTCATGAGACGCAACTTCAGCCCAGGCAGGCATCAGACGCAGCTGGGTGAGACGCGGAGCCAGGAGCCGTCCTCGCCCCCCATGTGAGTGACTGGAGAGACGAAACTCTCAAAGTCATGTCACTTACGGGGATATTTTTAACCCAGGACCAGGGAAGCACAGCTCTTACTGGTGACCGTGTGCTCTGGCGCGTGGGCAGCGGGCAGCAGCCAGGCTATCAGGACGTGCTCAGGCCCAACAGGGCCCCCAGAGCTGTACCTGTCCCCCAGAGTAGAGCCGGCCCGGGAGCGACCTTGGCCACATCTACTCCCACCAGCCGCCTGCAGTGTCTGGCCCAGAGGTGTGGGCATCACATCCAGGCTGCAAACGCACAGGGACTACCTGGCCCCACCAGGGTTCGCTGTATTCTGGCTTGGCCTGCGTGGCCTCTCGCCGTCTGCACGGTCCGCTTACCCAGGTCAGGGCTGGGGCATGCAGGGAGTGTGTAGTGACGCTGGGCGGAGGGAGGCTGCTCAGGTCCAAGTAGGCAGAGAAACCGCATGCCCAGGCCGCTAAGGCCTTGAACTGCAGGAGCTCTGAGCTGCTGTGGCTGTTTTGTTTTGTTTTCAGACGGAGTCTCATTCTGTCGCCCAGACTGGAGTGCAGTGGCGCAGCAGTCTTGGCTCACTGCAACCTCTGCCTCCCGGGCTCAAGTGATTCTCCTGCCTCAGCCTCCCCAGTAGCTGGGATTACAGGCACCCACCACCATGCCCGACTTTTTTTTGTATTTTTAGTAGAGACGGGGTTTTGCCACGTTGGACAGGCTGGTTGGCCAGGCTGGTCTTGAACTCCTGAGCTCAGATGATCCATCTGCCTCAGCCTCCCAAAATGCTGGGATTACAGGTGTGAGCCACCGCGCCCAGCTTGTTTTACTGTTTATGACGTAGCTGTGTTGCCACTAGGACAGATACTTGTACAGCCCGATTCGAAGACTGTGCAGAGGCATCTCCCAGATACCCCAGGGCGCACTGCAGTCAAGGAAGGCTCCGTGGAGGAGGTGGCCTGGAGCTGGGGCTCACGGGTGAATTAGAGTTTGTCTGGCTGGGTCAGGGAGATGTTTCTGGCTGCAGGACCTCACGTGCTCATGCTCACCGGCTCCAGGGCACCTGGTGTGCAGGGAGAGTACAGGGGTAGGCCTTGGGCTCCAGGCCAAAGTTGGGGGAAGAGAGTGTCAGACCTGGGCTTGAGGGACAGCTCTGATGTCGTCATGGGGGGATGGTTGAGGAAAGGGTGGGGTGTGGCTCACTTGTCTGGCCCTCGCCCATGTGGAGTGCCCACCGTGCTGGGCCCCGCTGCAGGTGCTGGACGCGCAGCAGTAATGCAGGGGTCCTGCCCCACCTGGGCACGTCTTCCAGCAGGGACTGGAGGGCTGAGGCCCAGGCAGGGTCTGTGCTCCATGCCTGGGTGGTTATGGGGGAGGGAGGGAGCCTGGGCCCTGGCCGTGGGTGGACCTATGGCTTGACCTGATGCCCAGCTGCCCCACCTCCCAAGCTGTAAGAAGCCAGGACCAGCCCCTTCCTCCATCCAGATGGTCTCTGACGTTGCCCTGGGGGCTGGAGAGGGGTGGGGGATGTTCTAACTGAAGGGCCTGGGCAGTCTGGAGCCCATCTGTATCTTCTGGTCAATGGTTTTATCTCATCTGCTGCCTCCCAAGCCTGCACATCCCATCGCGCACACCTTTAAACCGTTAGAAATTTGACCACTTAGTCAAATTCCTTTGAATAAGCCAGAAACGCTCTCTATGGCCCCGTGGATCTGCCTCCAGTTCCCCAGGACGTTCTGTTTTTGGAGCCTTTGCGAAGAGGCTGGGAGTCTGTCAGCCCCACTTGGAAGCAACCACCCCGGTCCTAGCTTCTCCTGTGGGCAGCTGGCCTGAGAGCCGAGCCACTCCCCAGGACATGGCACTGGGCAGGCGGGACACTTTCCTGCCAGGCAGGAGGGGGAGCCTTCCCCAGGACCCTGAGTGTCTGTCCTGGGTGGGGACTAGACAGTGACCAACACCTCGACCCTGGGCAGGCCCACCTAGGGCACCCCCCACCACCACCAAACCCTGCTCCACCTGCACCAAGCTGCGGCCAGCCCCTTTTGCCACTAGCCTAAAATGACTGTGAGGAGTCTATTGCAGAGGGCCTCCCTGTCGCTCTGAAGAGCAGGAACACTACATCCCTGCCCCAGGTCTCAGAGGTGGCTGGCCGTCTGTGAGTGGGACCCGCGGCCATTGGCCAAGCTTAGGCCACATGAGCTGCGACTGGCAGGCACTTCCTGGCTGCCTCAGATCTGGGGTCCAGACCCTCTGCTGGCCTCCCAGAGCCTGGCGTGTCTTTGCACACTCTCTCCTTGTCCCCAGCCTCCCCGCCTCCCCGCCAGGGTGTACCTGGAACCTTAGATAGTCTTACCTGTCAGTCATACCTTCTTCTCAGCCAGGGACCGTGGACGGTGGACATTCACCCTGTGGTCAGTGGCTGGGCCTTTCTCATGAAGCAACTTGAGATGTCATCTACAGAGCCGTGCAGCCATCACCACAGTCTATCTTGGAAGTCCTTTATCACCCCGGAAGGAAATCCTGCCCCGTAGCCATCTCTTCCCAGTCCCAGCCATCGGCAGCCGCTGTCTGCGTTCTGTCTCTAGACTCCCCACCTGCGGCGCTGCGGGGACATGGGCTCAGTGGCGAGTGGTCTCTGGCGTCTGGCGTCTTTCGCTGAGCGTAAGGTTTTCACGGTTCGCTCACATTGGACCATGTGCTGACGCTCCATTTGTTACCGATGAATCCTGCAGTCTGTTGTGTGGATAGACCCCATTGTTTATCTGTTCATCAGTGGATAGAACATTTGAGTTGCTTCCGTTTGGGGCTTTTACACACGGTGCCGCTGTGAACATTCGTGTACAAGCTTGTGTGTGGAAATGCATTTTCGTTTCTCTCGGGTGTACACCCATAAGAGGAAGTGCTGGGTCACGTGGTAATTTAATGTTGAGCTTTGTGAGGAGCTGCCTGTTCTCCCAGTTTCTCCCCAACACACGTCACTGTCTGGTTTCTTTTTTTTCTTTTTCTTTTTCTTTTTTTTTTTTTTTTTTGACATGGAGTCTTGCTCTGTTGCCCAGGCTGGAGTGCAGTGGTGCGATCTCGGCTCACTGCCAACTCCGCCTCCTGCCTCAGCCTCCCGAGTAGCTGGGACTACAGGCACCCACCACCTCGCCCGGCTAATTTTTTTGTATTTTTAGTAGAGACGGGGTTTCACTGTGTTATCCAGGATGGTCTAGATCTCCTGACCTCGTGATCCACCTGCCTTGGCCTCCCAAAGCGCTGGGATTACAGGCGTGAGCCACCGCACCCGGCCTTCTTTTTTTTTTTTGAGACGGAGTCTCATTCGGTTGCCCAGGCTGGAGTGCAGTGGCTCCGCCTCCTGGGTTCACGCCGTTCTCCTGCCTCAGCTTCATGAATAGCTGGGACTACAGGCGCCCGCCACCATGCCTGGCTAATTTTTTGTATTTTTAGTAGAGACGGAGTTTCACCATGTTATAGCCAGGATGGTCTCCATCTCTTGACCTCGTGATCCGCCCGCCTTGGCCTCCTAAAGTGCGAGGATTACATGTGTGAGCCACTGTGCCCGGCCCACTGTCTACTTTTATGATGCTTTTCCATCCCAGGGGCTGCAGGTGCCGCTGTGTTAGAGGGTCCGTGAACCTCCTGAGATTCAAATGTAAAATGTGCAGTGGGTGTTGCATGGGTTTCGGGTAGAGGGACTGTGGCCCCTGCACCAGGTTAGGAACACGTTTCCCAGTCTAGGCAGAGCCTTGCAGGAATCGCCTCTAGACGCCCAAGAGGGAGCAGTTGTGGCTGGAGGAGCAGCACGCTGCTGCGTTTCACCAGGCTTGCCTGTGACAGCTGGACCTGCCCCGGATGCCACCACCTTCTCCTGCCAGGGCTTCCCTGTTTGCTGAGCCGGCGTTATTGATGCGTCGCTGTCTGTATACATGCACCCGTGAGGCCCTCACCACAGTCAAGGCGGTGAACAGACCCTTCGCCCCCAGATCCCAGGCCCCTGTGCAGCCTGCCTTGCCCCTCCCACTGTAACCCGACCCCAGGCAGCCACGGATCCTTCTGTGTTTCCTGTCACCACGGGTTCATCCACATTTTCTAGAGTTTCTGTAAGTGGAATCACGCAGCATCTAGCCTTTCTTGTCTGGGTTCTTCCACTAAGCGTAATTGGTTTGAGATTTATCCATGTTGCTATGGAATCAACAGTTTATCCCTTTAAAATCATAGGGATAGATCACAATGGCTTCATCTGTCCAGATGTTGACGGGCGTCCCAGTGGCTTCCAGCGCGGGGCATGGGCGTCCCGGTGGCTTCCAGCGCGGGGCACGGGTGTCCCGGTGGCTTCCAGCGCGGGACTGTTGCACATAAAGTACACAGTGACCATTCACACGCGAGCTTTGCACGGACGCTTATTTCCTTTTCTCTTGGCTAAATCGGTGTGGAACTGCTTGATTGCATGGTCGGTGTAGGTTTAACTTTGCCAGACGTTGCCAAGCTGTTTTCCAGAGCGCCTGCACCGTTTTACACTGCTGTCAGCATTGTAGGAGACTTCTAGTTTCTCCACACGGTCACCAGCACTTGACATGATCAGTCTTTTTCATTTCAGCCCTTCTGAGAGGTGACTGACGGCATCTCACTGCGGTTTTAATTTGCATTTTCCTCCTGACGACGTTGAGCATCTGTTCACGTGCAGACTTGCTGCTCTTTGGGGAAGTGCCTGTTCACCTCTTTTGCCGATTATTTATTGGGTTATATGTTTTCTTAATGAGTGTTGAGAGTTTTTTGTATACTCCAGATGCAAATCCTTTATATGTTATCCTAATGTATATATAAAATGTATTTATATGTACGTTGCCAGTGTTCTCTCCTCGTGCATGACATGTCTTTTCATTCTCTTAATGTCTTTTGAAGAGCAGACATTTTTAATTTTGATTAAGTCTAACTTACCAGTCTTTTATTGAGTGTGCTTTTGCTGTCATATCTAAGAAATCTTTACCTAACCCAAGTTCACAAAGACTGCCTCTGTTTTTTTTCTTATAGAAGTTTTATAGTTGTTTTAAAATTTACATTTGTGTTCATGATCCATTTTGAGTTTTTGTTTTTGTTTTTGTTTTTTTGTATATGTTGCAAAGTCTGGATTGACTCTTTTTCATTTTTTATTGCATATGAAGGTCCAGTTACTCCAGCATCAAGATTATCCTTTTTTACTGAATGGTCTTTTGCATCTTTGTCAGCCTACTAGGATTTTAATTGGAATTATGCTGACTCTACAGATCATTTTGGGAATAATTGACATCTTAACAATATAGAAACTTCTAGTGTATGAACAATGTATCTCAGCAGTGTGTTCTCATTTTCAGTGTGCGGGTGGGTGTCAGAGGCGTTTGAACCAGAGTGATGCCATCTCGAATAAGGACTGGGTGAAATAAGCCTGAGACCTATGGGACTGCTTTCCCAGAAGGTTAGGCATTCATAGTCACAAGGTGAGATAGGAGGTCCACACAAGATGCAGGTCACAAAGACGTGGCGGATAAAACAGGTTGCCGTAAAGAAGCTGGCCCCAAACCCACCAAAACCAAGACAGCCATGAAAATGACCTCTGGGGCCGGGCGCGGTGGCTCACGCCTGTAATCCCAGCACTTTGGGAGGCCGAGACGGGTGGATCACGAGGTCAGGAGATCGAGACCATTCTGGCTAACACGGTGAAACCCCATCTCTACTAAAAAATACAAAAAAAAAAGCTAGCCGGGCGAGGTGGTGGGCACCTGTAGTCCCAGCTACTCGGGAGGCTGAGGCAGGAGAATGGCATAAACCCAGGAGGTGGAGCTTGCAGTGAGCTGAGATCCGGCCACTGCCCTCCAGCCTGGGCAACAGAGCAAGACTCTGTCTCAAAAAAAAAAAAAAAAAGACCTCTGGTTAGCTGGGCACGGTGGCTCATGCCTGTAATCCCAGCACTTTGGGAGGCTGAGGCAGGCAAATAAATCATGAGATCAGGAGTTTGAGAACGACCTGACCAACATGGTAAAACCCTGTCTCTACTAAAAATACACAAATTAGCTGGGCATGGTGATGCGTGCCTGTAGTCCCAGCTACTCAGGAGGCTGAGGCAGGAGAATTGCTTGAACCTGGGAGGCGGAGGTTGCAGTGAGCCAAGATCGCGCCATGGCACTCCACCGTGGGCGGCAGAGCGAGACTCCGTCTTAAAAAAAAAAAAAAGAAAAAGAAGTGACCTCTGGTCATCCTCACTGCTCATTATACTGTAACTATAATGCATCAGCATACGAAACGACACTCCCACCAGTGCCATGACAGCTTACAAATGCCATGGCAACGTCAGGAAGTTACCCTATATGGTCTAAACGGGGGAAGAACCCTCAGTTCTGGGAATTGCCTACCCCTTTCCCAGAAAACTCATGAATAATCCACCCCTTGTCTAGGATATAATCAAGAAATAACTGTAAGCGTTAATCAAGCAGCCCATGTCACTGCTCTGCCTATGAAGTAGACATTCTTTTGTTTCTTTACTTTCCTAATAAACTTGCCTTCACTTCACTGTAAGGACCCACCTCGAATTCTTTCTTGTACGAGATCCAAGAACGCTTTCTTGGGGTCTAGATTGAGACCCCTTCCTGATAACATAGGTATTTCACATCTTTTTCAGATTTATCCCAAGTATTTTAGATTTTGATATTATTATAAAAGGGTTTTGTTTTTATGTTTGATTTCTGTTGCTACTATATAAAAACAATTCATTTGTATATTGATCTTTTTATTTTGCAACTTCACTAAACTCGTGTGAGTTCCAGTAGCTTCTTAGTACTGGATGATGATATTATCTGTAAGTACACTTACAATGATATTATCTGTAAGTACACTTGGACTTCCACTTATCCACACTGGATGCTTGTGAAGTTCCTTGTTCTTGTGTTATTTCACTAGCTAGAACCTCCAGGATGATGCTGAATACAAGCAGTGAGAGTGAACATCCTTGTCCTGTTTCAAATCTGAAGGAAAAGCATCCAATCTTTAGCCATTAAGTGTGGTATTCTCTGTACGTCATTCATAGATACCCTTTCTCAGGCTGAGGAAGTTCTCTTCTAATCCTAGTTTGCTGAGATTTTTTTTTTTTTTTTTTTTTTTGGAGGAATGCCTGTTAGGTTTAATCAGATGCTTTTTCTGCATTTATTGAGTTGATCATATGGTTTTCCTTTTGTACTTTGTTAATATATGGAATTACTTTGATTTTCTAGGGTTAAACCAACCTTGTATTCTTAGGATAAATCTCACTTAGTCATCATACATTATCCTTTTTATATGTTATGGGATGTGAATTGCTAACTATTTTGTTTTGAAGTTTTGCATAAATATTCCATAGGGTTGTTCCATAGTTTTGGGGTGGGCTTGTAAGGTCTTCTGATTTGTATATCATAGTAATGCTGGTCTCACAGAGTGAGTTGGAAAGCATTCCTCCTCTTCAAATTTAGGAGTTCATGTGGAATTCTTGATTAAAACAAACTGGAAAAAAAGAGTTAATGTAGAATTGATATTTCTTTTTTAAATGGTTGATACAATTCATCAGCAAACCCATCGAACCTTGAAGTTTTCTTTGTGAGGTTTTAGCTACACATCAACGTCTTGATAGACATAGGGTTATTCACATTATCTTTTTATTTTGTGGTGAGCTTTAGTAGTTTGTATCTTCAGAAGTTTGTCCGTTTTATCTGTTTTCAAAGGTATTAGCATAAAGTTATTCATAATTTCTCTTACTATCCTTTTAACATCTGTAGGATCTGTAGTGCTGTCACCCCTCTTGTTCCTGATGTTAGTAATTGGTCTCTTCTCTTTTATTCCAGGTCAGTCTGGCTAGAAACAGCTTTTGGTTTTATTATTTCTACTGCTTTTTTGTTTTCTTTCACCAATTGTTGCTTTGATCTTTATTTTCTTTCTTCTGCTTACTTTGTCTAATTTGCCCCTCTTTAGTTCCTAAAGGGCGGAGCTGAAGTCTCTGATTTGAGATCTTTCTTCTTTTTTTAATGTGGACATTCAGTGCTATAAGTTTCCCCCTAGTTTCTGCTTTAGTGGCATCCCACAAATTCTGATATTTTGTTTTTATTTTCATTCAGTTCAAATCACTTACTAATCTCCCTTTTTTTTTTCTTCTTTGATCTATGGGTTATTTGGAAGTGTGTTAGTTTCCACATTTTTTTAAAATCTCCAGATGTCATTCTGTTACTAATTTCTCATTTAATTTCATTGTAGTCAGTGAACATTCTCAGAATGGTCTGAATCCTTTTACATTTTTTGGAGACGGAGTCTCGTTCTGTCACCCAGGCTGGAGTGCAGTGGCACAATCTCAGCTCACTGCAACCTCTGCCTTCCCAGTTCAAGTGATTCTCCTGCCTCCTACCTCAGCCTCCCAAGTAGCTGGGATTACAGGCACGTGCCACCACCCTCGGCTAATTTTTGTATTTTTAGTAGAGACAGGTTTTCACCAGGCCAGGCTGTCTCAAACTCCTGATCTGATCCACCTGCCTTGGCCTCCCAAAGTTCTGGGATTACAGGCGTGAGCCACTGGATCCGGACACATTTCTTGAAATTTGTTTTAAGGTCCATCCAGAATGTTACTGCCTTGGTAAATGTTGTGTGTGTACTTGAAATCTGTGCGTATCCTGTGTCCCACTGGAATGTGCTGTATTGATGTCACGTAGCTGACATTTTTAATGTTTGCAAAGCTTCTATATCCTTGCCAATTTTCTGTCTTCCTGTTCTATCAATTATTGATAGGAGAATATTGACACCTCTGACTATAATTACAGGTTTCTCTATTCCTTCCTGCATTCCAGTTTTTGTTTCATATATAACCCTTTTATCATTATGAAATGACCTTTATTGCTCATAATATTCTTTGCTCTGAAATCTTTGTCTGATACAGAGTTGCACTATCAATGAGTAACCTTGGATAGATCATGGATTTGGTTCCAGACCACTGTGATTAAGCTAACATCACAATCAAGTGAGTCCCATGAATTTTGTTTCCCAGCACATACGAAAGTTCTGTTTATCCTGTACTGTAGTCCATCAAGGGTACAATAGCATTATGTCTTTAAAAAACCATGTACATGTCCTGATTTTAAAAATACTTTATTGCCAAAAAATGCTAATGATCACCCAAACCTTTAGCCAGTTGTAATCTCTTTGCTGGTGGAGGTTCTTGCTTTCATGGTGATGGCTGCTGACTGATCAGGGTGGTGGTTGCTGAAGGTTGGGGTGACAGTTTCTTAAAAACACCAACTCACACATGTAATCCCAGCACTTTGGGGGGCCAAGGCAAGTGGATCACTTGAGGCCAGGAGTTCAAGACCAGCCTGGCCAACATGGTGAAACCCCGTCTCTACTACAAATACAAAAATTAGCTGGGTATGGTGGCATGTACCTGTAATCCCAGCTACTTGGGAGGTTGAGGCACAAGAATCGCTTGAACCTGGGAGGTGTAGGTTGCAGTGAGCTGAGATCCCACCCTTGCACTCCAGCCTGGGCAACAGAGCACGACTCCATCTCAAAATATTAATAAAAAACACCTATGAAGCTGGCCACATTGACTCTTCCTTTCATGAAAGATTTCTCTGTAGCATGCAATGCTCTCTAATGCCATTTTGCCTACAGTAGAACTTCTTTCAATCTTGGAGCCAATCCTCTCAACCCCTCAAACTGCTTTATCAACCAAGTTTATGTACTTGGCTGTCATTTTTCAACCATGTTCAAAGTATTTTCACCAGGAGCAGATTCCAACTCAAGAAGCCACTTTCTTTGGTCATTCATAAGAAGCGGTTCCTCATCCATTCAAGCTTGATCATGAGATTGCAGCAATTTAGTCACATCTTAAGGCTCTCCTTCTAATTCTAGTTCTCTTGCTATTTTCACCACATCTGTCCATCTTCCTCCACTGACATCTTCTTGAACCAAGTCATCCGTGAAGGCTGGAACCAACTTCTGCAAACTCCTGTTAATGGTGATACTTTGACCTCCTCCTGTAAATCACTGACGTTCGTAATGGCATCTAGAACGATGACTCCTTTCCAGAAGGTTTTCAGTTGACTTTGGCCAGATGCATTAGAGAAATCACTACCTGTGACAACTATAGCCTTACAAAATGTATTTCTTAAATAATAACACTTCAAAGTCAGTTGTTCCTTGGTCTAGGGGCTGCAGGATGGATGCTGTGTTAGCAGTCATAGAAACAACATTAGTCTCCAACATCTCCATCAGAGCCCAGTAACTAGTTGCATTGTCGGTGAGCAATAATGTTTTGAAAGGAGTTTTGTTGTCTGAGCAGGAGGTCTCAACAGTGGGCTTCAAATATTCAGTGCACCCTGCTGCGTTTGAACAAATGTGCTGTCATCCAGGCTTTGTTGTTCCGCTGTTAGAGCAGAAAGAGAGAAGACTCAGCATCATTCATAAGGGCCCCAAGGGCTCATGTACCGTCCTGAAAATCTCCATATTAGCAGTAAGGCTGTTCTGCTTTCTTATCATTCATGTGTTCATTGGACTAGCCCTTGTGATTTCCTTTATGAACTTCTTCCTTGCAGGCTAGCTGTTTGGTGCAGGAGACCTAGCTTTTGGCCTGTCTCAGTTTTCAACATGCCTTCCTCATTACACTTAATTATCTCTAGCTTTTGATTTAATGTGAGAGACACGTGAGTCTTCTTTCACTGAATGCCTAGAGGCCATTCTAGGTTTATTAACAAGCCTGGTTTCAATGATGGTTGTGTCTCAGGGAATGGGGAGGCCCCCAGAGAAGGAGAGAGATGGGGGACAGCCAACTGGTCAGCAGAGTAGTGAGAGCACATGCACATTTTTTTTTTTTTTTTTTTTTTGAGACGGAGTCTCGCTCTGTCACCCAGGCTGGAGTGCAGTGGCCGGATCTCAGCTCACTGCAAGCTCTGCCTCCCGGGTTTACGCCATTCTCCTGCCTCAGCCTCCCGAGTAGCTGGAACTACAGGCACTCGCCACCTCGCCCGGCTAGTTTTTGTTTTTGTGTTTTTTAGTAGAGAAGGGGTTTCACCGTGTTAGCCAGGATGGTCTTGATCTCCTGACCTCGTGATCCGCCCGTCTCGGCCTCCCAAAGTGCTGGGATTACAGGCTTGAGCCACCGCACCTGGCCTACACGCACATTTATCAGTTAAGTTTGCTATCTTATGGGCACTGTTTGTGGCACTTGGAAACAATTAAAAGGGTGATATCAAAGATCACAGATGACAGACTACCATAACAGATATATTAATAATGAAAAAGTTGGATATATATGTGACACAGACATGAAGCAAATTCATGCTTTTGGAAAAATAGTGCTGACATACCTGCCAGACACGGACTTTAAACTTGTGAAAGATGCAGCGTCTGTGAAGCACAGTAAAGCAGCGTGGGAAGAAGCAAGGTGTGGCCACCTGAACGCAGGGTGAACTGGCTTTTGTGAGCGTGCCCTATGTGCTTCACGTTACTGTTAATCTACTGTGTCTTCAAGTTAAAATGTACTTCTTAAAAGCAGGATATAGCTGAGCGTGAAATCTGACAATCTCTGCCTTTTTACTGGGGTGTTTAGGCCATTTACGTTTAACTTGATTACTACTTTGATTAGATAAGTCTGTCATCTTGTTACTTGTTTTCTGTCTGTCCTGTCTGTACTTTTGTTCCTTTTTCTTCCCTCTTTTTCTGCCTTTCTTGGAGTTCTTGTGTCTCCTTTTTTGATTTGTTAACTGTATTTCTGACAGGTTGTGTTAGGATTTAGGGTGTAGATCTTGAACTTAACATACTCATCCTCAAATGATGCAACACCACCTTATGTGTAGTGTGAGAACCTGACAGTCACGTACTTCCGGTCTTCTCCTTCCTGCCTTAGTCCTCTGCTTGTAATATGTTTTATTTATGCACGTGATAAACCCCACAATACTTTGTTTTTGTTTCTGGTCAGTTATCTTTGAAAGATATGTAAATAATAGTTGTAAATGTTGTGTATGTCTGCACATGCAGCTCCCACCCCTCAGTCATGGAAGGAGTAGGGGTGTTCTTCCTTCTTCTTGTGTAGGCCCATGATTGTTTTTATTTTAATTTATTTTTTGAGACAGAGTCCCCCTCTGTCGCCCCAGGCAGGAGTGCAGTGGCACGACCTCGGCTCACTGCAACCTCCACCTCCCGGGTTAAAGCGATTCTCCTGCCTCAGCCTCTCAAGTAGCTGTGATTACAGGATGCGCCACCACGCCTGGCCAATTTTTGTATTTTTAGTAGAAACAGGGTTTCACCATGTTGACAAGGATTGTCTTGAACTCCTGACCTCAGGTGATCCACCCGCCTCAGCCTCCCACAGTGCTGGGATTACAGGCGTGAGCCACCGCGCCCGGCCTGTTATGTAAGCCCCTGTTTGCATCCTCATTTTCCTTCTGTCTGAAGAGCTTTGTTTAATATTCTTGCAGTGTGAATCAGCTGCTTTTGGATATTTTAATTGCACACCTGAAGAAGTCTTTATTTGGGAGGAGCTATTTCCACTGGGTGGAGAATTCTGGGCTGCTTTTTGTCCTTCTATACTTCACAGAGGTGATCTCACTGTCTTCTTAATTCCAGTGTTTCCTCCGAGAAGTCTGCTGTCATCCTCGTCGTCATTCCTCTGTAGGTCAATTGTCTTTTCTTCCTCTGACTGCTTTTAAGATTTCATCTGTACTACTGGTTTTGAGCAGTTTGATTATGATGTACTTTTATGTCATTTTTCCCCTTTTTTTTTTTTGGTGGTGGTTGGGGTTCTTTGAACTTCTCAGATCTCTCAGTTTACACTTTTCCACACATTTCAGAAAACTGGGGCCATTACTTTTTCAAGACTCTTTCCCTGTGCCCACCATTGGCAACCAGTCCTTGAATAACATCGTTGCAGAACTCAGTGGCTCGTGGCTTCTGAGGTCAGGAGTCCAAGTGTGGCTGAGCTGGCCCTCTGCTCAGGGATCTCCCCAGCCACAGTCCTCTTGGCTCTGCCGGGGAAGGTCCCACGTCCAGGTGCACCCACGTGGCTGTCAGAAGGATTCTGTTTCTCATCCGTGGTTGGGCTGCCAGGCTTGGTTCCTATGGCAGCTCCTTGCCACATGGGCAGCTCACCCACAGCAGCTGGCATGTCAGAGCTCCAAGGACCAGGGTGGGAGCCACAGAAGTCATGGCTGCCGTGGCGCGACTGCAGAGGGGACAGCCAGCACTTGCGCCATACTTTCCGTCAGCTGTAAGTCACGTGGAAGGGCTGGCGCTGCTGCAGGTGGTGCCTGGAGGTGGGGCCATTTCAGAAGTGCCACCAGCCCGCCTCCGGGACTCCCGCCCCATGTGCATCAGGCCACGTGGCATCACCCCACAGCCCACGCCCAGTGTGCTGCTGCTTTATATTTATCTGTTTTCTCCTTGTTGTTTGTATGCGCTTTCCTTTCTTTTTCTCATCTGTTTCATCTCGGACGGTTTCCGTGGTTGTGTCTGCAGGTTCACTGATCTTGCTTCCACAATATCTGACCTGGCGTGGATCCATCCCCCGCCCTCATTGTCTTCATCCTTAGAAGGTCAATTTGGCTCTTTTTTGTCGCTTTTATGTCTGTCCTCAGCTTTTTGGGCATATGGAGCAGAGTTACAGTGACTTAAATGTGATCTGCCGCTTCTGACGTCAGGTCAGCCCTAGGTTTGTTTCACTCGGCTGATCTTCTCTTTGTTGGGTGCTGCGAGGGTGTGTGTGCGTGTGTGTGTGCGTGCCTGTGCATGCATGTGCGCATGTGTGTTCCTGTAAATATTCACGAGCTCTGTTCGGAGACACAGTTCAGGTACTTGGAAACAGCCTGGTCGTCTGGGTCTCGGTTCAGGAAGCGTGAGGTGGGCGCAGGGCAGCATCCGTCTGTCTGGGGCTCACACCTCCCTTTGCTGAGGGGTGCCCACCTCAGTGCTGTGCCTCGGAGCCGCCTAGTTCGCAGGCTTTCCCGCAAGGCTGCTGGAGACAGGCGCTAATCCAGCCCGGTGTGAGCTTCAGGTGCCGTTTTCTGGATTTTTCTCTCTAATGCTCAGGTTTTCTCAGCCTCTCACTGAGCACTCCAGGGAACTCAGCCCTCCTCTCCGGCACTCTCCTGTGCCCCGGCTCCAGCTCCAGCCCTGTCCTTCAACTCAGGGCCCGCCACCCTTCCTGACTGAAAACTGTTGTTTCACATTTTATGCTTCATATTCTGGCTGTTTCAGATGGCAGGTGCATCTGTCCGTGTGGCTCTGTCTCGGCCAGACGCTGCCAGCAGCCCTCTGAGATGGGGAAATAGACGTTTTGTCTCCATTTTACATTCAGGAAACTTCAGCTCAGAGACAAACTGATGGGCCCCGGGGCCCGTAGCAGATAAGAGGGGCAGCCTCACAGGAGGGCGGGCCTGCATCTCCGGCCGTCCCCACACCACATCCCCAGCATCACATTGCCCTAAGCATGGCACTCCTCGAAACATCACCCCCAGCGGCGTGGGCCTTGCCTGGGCGGGAGGTGAGAAGGCGCAGAGGCCACTGATGTCCTCTCCTCTCCTCCTCATTCGGCTACAGCTGGAAGGGGTGGTGCTGTCTAGCCCGGGCTCAGGAGAGGAGGACCCCACACCCAGGCCGGGCTCAGGAGGGGAGGAGCCCACACCCAGGTGGGGCCCAGGGAGCCACTGGGCGCTGGCTGTACTGCAGCTCCTCCCTCCTCACCCGCGTGCCTGAGCTGAGCACCCGTCCCGCCTGCCCGCCGTGTGCCCTCTTCCCTTAGCCTTCACTGTGCTCTGTGCTCCTGCTGCCCTCGGGCCAGTCCCTGTCTTTTAACCCACACTCAGCCCCCTCTCCCTCCTTCTCCATCCCCGCCACCTCCTCTAACTCATCCCTGTGGCCTCCATGCCCTTCCATGGCCCTTGTAGCCCCCTGTGGCAGATGCCACTCACAGCAGGGGCTGCGCAGGCCACCCCACCCTGCGCCGGCGCCCCACTCCCTCCGCTGCCCTCCGGCTGCGGCTGCAGGAGCAGCTGTGTGTGGCTCTAAAGCAGAGCGCCCGTGTGCGAGGGGGAGCTGTATAAATAGAATAATAATAATAATAATTGTTGGTTTGGGATTTTTCTGCGACTGCTGGGGTGCCTGGCCTTGCCCGCCCCGCCAGTCACTCTTGAAGGAAAGGTCACCCTCGCGGGGAAGATAAACCCCAATAACGCTGGTATAATTAGCACAGGCAGTATTTAGATGCTTTCCTCGGTACAATTAGGCAGGAATAATTGGCTGAGCTATTTTCCCCGTGCCGGACACGCTTTTTGCCAGCTTCCGTTCTTTGGAACTTCATGCTGGGACATTTGTTCTCGGCGTTCTGTCCAAGCTGTCCTGACCCAGTTGCCGCCAGGCCCTGGGCGCGGTGCTCGCGTGGCAGCATCTGCGAGGCCTCCTTTGGGCCTGGCTTCATCGCCTCCCGAGGGGCACCGTAGGGACGGGGTTACAGAGAGATTTGGGAGCTGAGGGCCACACAGCAGGGTGTCCAGGGTCAAACCTGGACCTCCGGACCGGGAGCTCTGAGGAGCTGAGCTGGGCTGGGCCAGGGGCCAGAGGACCTGTGCAGGGTGGGGCTGGGCCGGTCATGGGCATCCATGAGGGAGTGAGGCTGTGAGCAGGGCAGTCAGGCATGGGCTGGAACAAGTCCTGTGGCCAGCCTGGAGGAGGAGTCCCTCGGCAGAGGTAACAGACCAGAGGCGGGAAGCTTGCTGTCTCCCTCCTGAGAGCAGGGGCAGGCCAGGCAGTGACTATCAGGACGCAGCGGTGGCTGCTGCTCCGGGGTCACCCTCGGCCATGGATGTGCAGCAGGCACAGACTCCTGCGCAGAGCCGCGCTGTGACGTGTGAGGCTGCCAGGGGTCCTTGGTATCCCCGTCTAACGTTGTGTAGACCACGGTAGCACCAGCCACTTTCACGCTGCACCCGGCAGGCTCAGCACAGTCGACATTATCACTCCCGACCTGTGGGATACAGATCACTGCCGCCGAGTCATGAAACCGGGCTGGGACTGCGCTGACCTCTAACCCCGGGGCGGGGACCACATTGACCTCTCACCCCGGGGCAGGGACCATGCTAACCTCTAACCCCAGGGTGGGGACCTGTAACCCTGGGGCGTGGACCCCGCTGACCTCTAACCCCGGGGCGGGGACCACGCTGACCTCTAACCCCGGGGCAGGGACCATGCTAACCTGTAACCCCGGGGCGGGGACCACGCTGACCTCTAACCCCGGGGTGGGGACCGCGCTGACCTCTAACCCCGGGGCGGGGACCTGTAACCCTGGGGCGTGGACCGTGCTGACCTCTTAACCCCGGGGCTGGGACCGCGCTGACCTCTAACCCCAGGGCGGGGACCACGCTGACCTCTAACCCCGGGGCCGGGACCGCGCTGACCTCTAACCCCGGGGCGGGGACCACGCTGACCTCTAACCTGGGGGCCGGGACCGCGCTGACCTCTAACACCGGGGCGGGGACCTTGCTGACCTCTAATCCCGGGGCGGGGACCGCGCTGACCTCTAACCCTGGGGCCGGGACCGTGCTGACCTCTAACCCCGGGGCGGGGACCGCACTGACCTCTAACCCCGGGGTGGGGACCGCGCTGACCTCTAACCCTGGGGCGGGGACCGCGCTGACCTCTAACCCCGGGGCGGGGACCATGCTGACCTCTAACCCCAGGGCGGGGACCTGTAACCCTGGGGCGTGGACCGTGCTGACCTCTTAACCCCGGGGCCGGGACCGCGCTCGCGCTGACCTCTAACCCCGGGGCGGGGACTGCGCTGACCTCTAACCCCGGGGCGTGGACCATGCTGACCTCTAACCCGGGGGCTGGGACCGCGCTGACCTCTAACGCCAGGGCGGGGACCTTGCTGACCTCTAACCCCGGGGCGGGGACCGCGCTGACCTCTAACCCTGGGGCCGGGACCGTGCTGACCTCTAACCCCCAGCAGCACCCGCGGGGGTGAGGGCACACATTACCCAGGTCTGTCACCTCTGGACCCTGACGCCCTGGTCCAAGGCCTTCAGCCCCTGAGACTCTTTAGGGGAGCGAGGGTGGCCCTGGCCGTGGAGGCTCATGCAGAGCCGTATGCACAGTGAGACTGCCTGGTACTGTTCACAGGTGCTCAGACGGGCACCACGAAGACCCGTGGACAGACAGAGCTGTGCCCCACCTGGGATTTGCACAAGCCCAACCTGTGTGCCCTGGCCACTGGGTGCCGAGGGGCGTGGGCCTGTGTCTCACACCTCAGCAGCAGCCCTGTGGTGGCCTCAGTAGGCTCTGCTGTGGCCACCCGACCAGCGCCACCCACCCCCACCAGCTGGCTGAGCTCGCACTGTGACCACGCCCGGCGTCTGTGGTGCCACCAGCCAAGATGCCAGCCATGACGCCAGCGTGGCACCCCAGGACATCTGGGGCAGGTGGGCGGGCAGCATCGGCCTCAGCAGCCCACAGGGGGCTTCCCACAGAGTGTCCGGAGATGCTCCAGGCAGACGGGCAGACGGGCCCGGGCAAGACGTCCGAGGGTTGCAGGCCAGGTGGGTAAGGCTTGGTGCTTGCATGTGTCCATAGGGCTCATCGGCCTGTCTCAAAGCTGTTCCGCCCTTGCAGATATAACTTAGATATACTTTTTTCCTAATTACAAATATGCAGCATATAGAAAAATCTGGAAAATGCAGAGAACCATGAGTCACTTTCCATCCCAACACTCCGAGTTAACCGCCGTTAGCATTTTGATGATTTTCTAAGGGTCCTTTTGCACTATGTATGTGGGTGTGTGTGTTGTGTCGCAGCATGAACTTGCAGGGTTTCTCACCCCTGAAGTTCAAGGCTGACTCTCGGTGGACGCAGCTGAGTCTTCTCCCCGGCTCGCCCCACGTGTGCATGAAAGTGCCTGGGATGCGTCAGATTCTCAACTTGAGAAGCCCAGAGCGTCTTTTGAAGCTGAAAACACTTTGATTTCCTTACAGCCTCAAGACAAAAAAAAAATCTCCTTCCCTGGCTTTAAGAGCAGGTGTCTTCTACAAGCAAGGTTCACAGGGACCTGCGGCTGCCCTGGCAGAGGCCAGCCAGGCACGTCCATCTCCTCTCCTGTGGGTCCTGGTGGGGGAGCCTCTGTGGGAAGCCTGGGGGCTGCGGGGCCTGGCAGACAACGAGTCCTGCTTCAGTGAGGTGGGGACAAGGCCGGGAGCAGCTCGCTTTCCAGTAGAGGCCATCTGATGGCACCAGGGCACGGGGCAGCCGCTGTCCTCGTGGCCCGGGGTCGTGTGGGCACAGGGTTTCCTCATCCCACTGTGCTCGGCGTCTCCCCTGAGCCCGGTGATTTTACACACCTGACTTGGTTAGTCTTCTCGGCCGTGCCCAGTTTGCAGACCAGGCTCAGAGAGGCGTTTCCATGTGCCCAGGGTCATGCAGCTTCCCGGTGGCCAAGCCAAGGTTAGAAGCTAGGTCTAGTGGGTGTGAAAACCCCCGATGCCGGCAGCTCTGCCCCGAGGCCCACACAAGCAGGTGGCGTAAGAGGGGAGGCGTTGGGGCCAGCAGTGCTTAGGTCAGGATGGAGCCGTTTATCTGGAAGGTCTGTTGAGGGCGTGTGGTGGCGGCTGGGAGGTGGTAGCAGGCTGACTGCCTGCTGTTTGCCTGCAGTGTCTAGGCGCAGGAGAGGGAGCAGCCGCAGGTCAGGACCCAGGTGCAGGGTACCCCATCCTCATGGACCTTGCTTCCTGCCCTCCCTCCCCCAATAAATGGGCCCCCAGCTTAACTTCCCCCGAGGGCTCCTGTCCTCTCCCCACACACAGCCCTGCTCGGGAGCGGAGCTTGCAGCACGAGGACAGGAGGACTGGGCTTCAGGGAAGCAGGCGCCTGGAGCTGTGTCCACTTAGGCACATGGCGCTTGCAGATCTGACCATGGAATGTTCATGCCTCCCCTGGCCCAGCAGCTGCAGCTGCTCATCTGGAACAAGGGGGTGCTTCTCCCAGGAAGGCCAGTGGAAGCAGGGGTGTGTCTAAGAACGCCTGGGTGCTCTGTCATCACGATGAACCCTGATGCCACAGCCCCAGCCTCTCTGTCCTCACGATGGCCCCTGATACCACAGTGGCCTCTGTGCCCAGGCCCCTCTCCAGCCCAGTGAGGTCTGTCCTGGGAAAAGCAAGACAGATGTGGGCCTTGCCCTGTGGGGCCAGGGCACAGGCAGGAATCCCACTCGGGGTTAAGACACTGCAGTCACCCCTCTGGGTTCTGTGCACTGGCCCCTCCAGGTGCCGGGGTCCCCCGTGGCCGTGGCGTCCCGGGAGAGAGAGGCAGGGAGACGCTGGCACCCTGTCGTGTAGCTTGTCCTTCTATCTGCTTCACAGGCTCTTTCACTGTACAATTTCCTAAAGTCTTGGTGAGGCCCATTCATCCATTTTAATTTTATTCTATGGATTGTGCTTTGGTGTTGAGTCTCAGAGCTCTGCCTCATCCAGATCCTGAAGATTTCTTTTTTTAAAATAATTCTGTGTTTTACATGTAAGTTCATGATACAGTTTGAGTTAAATTTTATATGAGGTGTGAGGTTTCAGTCAAAAAAAATTTTTTTTAAACTACGTATGTCCAGCTGCTCTGGCACCAGCTGTAGCCAAGACTAGACTGTCCTTCCTCCACTGAAGCGTCTTTGTGACTTTTTTTTTTTTGTGACTTTTCTGTATCAATTAATAGGATCATATGTTGTTTGCTCTTTAACCTGTTGATATAGCAGATTACGTTGATTGATTTTTCAAATACCAAACTAGCCGTGTACACCTAAACTAAGTCCCACGTGGTCACAGTATAATATTCTTTGTTAGAAAGTGGCCCGGACGTGTCTGTGGGTCTGTTTCAAGTTCCTCCGTTCTGTTCCACTGGTCTCCACATCTCCCGTCCAGTGCTGCCCCAGCCGTGTCTGTCTGACGTAGAGGCCATATAATGCTGTATTGTAGCTGTACAGTTCTCAACATCAGGAAGGGCAATTCCGCTACTCTTCTTTTTCGGAATTGCTTTCCATATAAATTTTAGAATAATCTTGTGTATCTCTACAAAAAAAAAAATAATAATGCTGGCCAGGCATGGTGGCTCACACCTATAATCCCAACACTTGGGGAAGCCAAGACAGGAGGATTGCCTGAGCCCAGGACTTCGAGACCAGCCTGGGCAATATAGGGAGACCCCATCTCTACAAAAAACAGCCATGAGTGGTGGTGCGCACCTGTAGTTCCGGCTACTTGGGACGTTGAGGCAGGAAGATTGCTTGAGGCTGCAGTGAGCCAAGACCGCACCACTGCACTCCAGCCTGGGTGACAGAATAAGACCCTGTTTCAAAAATATATGTTTATGCTGAGATTTAGATAGGATTTCCTAACTTTCTGCAGACACTGTGCAAGTTTTTGTTAGATTTATACCCAAGTATGTCAGATGTTCTGTAAATGGTATTGCCTTTTGATTTTGCTTTTCACTTGTTTGCAGTTGCTTTATAGAAATGTGGTTGATTTTTGCATGTTCATCTTACTTCCTGCAACCTTCGTGAACTCACTTAGCGTTTGAGTTTTCTGCAGATTGCTCAGGGTTTTCTACGTGGGCCGTCACGTCATTTGCAAGTAGGGACAGTTCGTTTCTTTTCCAGTCCCTGTGCTGCTGTTTTCCTTTTCTTACCTTCATGCCCTGGCATGAGGGGCTCCTGTGCTGGGTTGAGGATGAGTGGGGAAAGCCAGCTCCCTGCTGACCGAATGAGGGAAGGCAGCCAGGCTCTTCCGCGACGCAGTGCGAGCTGAGGGTTCTTGAGCTGAGGGTTCTTCGTGGAGGACTCTCCCTTGATTCCTGCTTTGCAAGAGTTCCCTTCAGGAATGCAGATTAAATGTTGTCAAATGCTTTGTCTGTGTCAACCGGATCACGGCATTGTTTTTCTTTAGCCTGTTGATAGGGCAGATAACATTGATTGATTTTCAAATTTGAACTAGCCTTTGTTTTACACCTCGACTGAATCTTACTTGGTTGGTCAGGGTGTGATACTCTTCTTTGTATATTACCGGATTCCATTTGTTAGTATTTGTTGAGTATTTTTGCATCCAAGTTCATGAGAGACTGATACTTATTTTTCTGTGTGTGTGCGCGCCATCCTTGTTGGTTTCAGTACAAGGTTAATAGTGGAAAGGTGTTTCCCTGTCTTTTGTTAACTGAAAAGGGATTGTGTAAAATTGGTATTAATTCATATTTAATGTTCAGTAAAACTGTCCAGTGAAACCATCTGGGACTGGAGATTCTGAGTAGCATTTTAATTACAACAAACTTGATTTATTTAACGGTTATAGGACCACCGAGGCTGTCTGTTTTATCTTGGCACGTTTTGGTAGTGTGTGGTTCTCCAGGAATCCGTCCAGTTCTTGATGAGCATCAAGTTTTGTTGTCATATTTTTTATTGTTATTTTAATAGCTGCTGGATCTATTATAATATTTCCATTTCATTTCTGATGTTAGTCATTTCACTCTTTTTAATCTTTGTCAGTTTTGCTAGGGGTTTATCAATTTTATTGTTGTTGGTCTTTTTAAAAAATTTTTGAGACAGGGTCTCACTCTGTTGCCCAGGCTGGAGTGCAGTGGTGTGATCATAGCTCACTACAGCTTCAAATTCCTAGGCCCAAGTGATCTCGAATAGCTGGGGCTACAGGTGCATGCCACCACACCTGGCTGATTGATTATAGAGATGGGATCTCACTGTGTTGTCCAGGCTGTTCTCAAACTCCAGGGCTCAAGCAATCCTCTCACCTTGGCCTCCCAAAGTGCAAAGATCACAGGCATAAGCCCCTGCTCCTGGCCGGCCTTATTGCTATTTTTTAAAGAACGAGTTTTTCGTTTTAAGAACTGTCTTTTGTTTTCCTGTTCATTCCTACTTTTATTATTTCCTCCTCCTGCTTCAGGCTTGTTTTGGCCTTCATTTCTTAAAGTAGGAATTTAGAGAATTGATTTGAGATCTTTCTTCTTTTCTGATACAGGCATTGAGTGCTCAGTTTCCCTCTAAGCACTGCCTTGGGTGCGTCCGGCAAATTTTATTATGCTGTATTCTTGTTTCCATTCTGTTCTTTTTTATTTCCTTTGAGGCATCCCATTTGACTCGTGGATTACTTCGAAGTGTGCTGTTTAATTTCCAGGCACTTACCCAGTTTTCCTGTTTTCTCTGACTGGTTTCTGGTTTTGATGTCCACTGGTGTGGCCTCCACCTCTTCACGCCACCCCACAGATGAACAGGATTCACATAACTTCCCAGTATCTCAAAGTAGCATCGTTTCCATTTCCTGCCTGTTTTCTCATTTTAGTGCATTATTTCAGCTTTGCTTGTTTGAGCCAGGACTCAGGGCTTCCTTCATTCCGTCTCTAGCTTCCTCCCCTCGAGTTTCCCTGTTCATAGAGTTGCTCTCGGACCCTCAGCCACAGGGGGTCTTGCTCTGGACAGGAATCCCGCACACTTCCCCCTTGGCCTTCGAGCCGCACCACATCCTGCGGTTGGTGGTGTGTGGAGAGAGGCGCTGTCTCTGCTCTCCAAGTGCCTCGTCAGCCCGCACTCCTCCCTCACTCCGTGTCTGTTGTCCGTGCCCCCTGGGACACCACGGGGCTCAGCTCAGGGGATGGCAGGACCAGCACTTAGTAAGGCCCCGCAGCCCCGGTCACCGTATGAGCACTGCACAGAGACCTGCTCACGTGGCAGAGCTGGAGTGGGGGCCGGGCATGCGCCCCCCAGCCCACGTGTTCCACAGACAAGCTGCAGAGGCCCCCGACCCTCCAGGGCAGGCCCGCTCTGCTTCCAGAGGGGCAGGGGAGCCCCAGGCCAGGCCAGTCAGGGTCTAGGCTGGAGTGCGGTGGCCACAATGGACACTGAGAGTGTCTTCATTAAGAGTGAGTGGTCTCAGCCTCCCCCAGGGCACCCGCCAGCCACACGGCCGCTGTATGTGCAGACCAGACAGGTGGCAGCTCGGGCCGGCCAGACAGAAGGAGGAGGAAACCAGAGCCAGCACGCAGGCCGCCCCATAAATATTTCCAGCCACAGCCAACATGTCTCACTGGCAATTTGCTTTTTAAAAAATTGCGCTCTAATTTTAAGTGAGCAGCCCCTAATTACAGTGATTTATGAGGTACCTGGGGACTGTGTGATATTTGAACATGGCAGAGGGCTGAGCAGAGATGGATGGGCCGGGCGCCACTCATTCAGCAGGTCCTGCTAATGCCAGAGTGCTGCTGAGGGTGTCGGACTGAGGCGACCCCTCCCAGTGCAGCCGGGTACGCTGGGGGAAACGGAGTCAGAGGTGGGGCGGCCCCTCCCAATGCAGACCGGGTACACCGGGGGAAACGGAGTCAGTGGTGGGGCGGCCCCTCCCAGTGCAGACGGGGTACGCTGGGGGAAACGGAGTCAGTGGTGGGGCGGTCCCTCCCAATGCAGCCAGGTACGCTGGGGGAAACGGAGTCAGAGGTGGGGCGGCCCCTCCCAGTGCAGCCGGGTACGCTGGGGGAAACAGTCAGAGGTGGGGCGGCCCCTCCCAATGCAGACCGGGTACGCCGGGGGAAACGGAGTCAGAGGTGGGCTGCAGGGCAGGTTGACTTGTTCGCAGGGGGCTGGTGTTTTGCAAACGCTGGGTCTGCCTTTGTGTGGGGTTTGAGCTAGGAGAGTAGTACTGGTCACTGCTGCCTGTCCCCGTCCACCCCCACCCTAACCTGGAGGGCAGTGTGGAATCTCAGGGCATCATTCTTCCAGAGCCACCTGAGGCCAGCAGAGAGGAGGTGCTGGAGGAGCCGTGGGTGGGCGACCCGGCCTACCATTGGGAGCAGCTGTCTCGCTGACACTGGCAGGGTGCACCTGTTTCAAATAAAGAATGATCAGCGTTCATGCCTGTAATCCTCACCTCGTGGGAAGCTGAGGCAGGAGGCTCACATCAAGACAGGAGTTTGAGACAAGCCTGGGCAACATAGCTAAAGTCTGTCTCTAAAAAAAAAATTAAAAATTAGCCAAATGTGATGGCACATGCCTGTAATTCTAGCAGCTCAGGAGGCTGAGGGGGGTCGCTTGAGCCCAGGAGTTCGAGGCTGCAGTGAACCGTGATCATGCCACTGCACTCCAGCCTGGATGACCGTGAGACTTGTCTCTAAAAAATATATATTTTTAGAAAAGAACGGCCAGGCTCCCAAAGCCTGCCAGCGTCTGCGGGCCAGGGAAGGTGGGTGCCTGGAGAACAGCTGTTCTTAGGCCCAGCCAGGTTGCCAGCCCCGGGTTGGGAGGAGGGCGAAGGTGCCGGCTAAGGAGACTTCTTCCCACACTGCCTCCCACCCCTGCCCGGCAGCTGCAGGAGAATGAGCCCCTCTGACATTTAGGGGGAGAAATTCAGAATCAAGAGCAGAAGGCAGAAATGAAAGGATTTTCTCAGTAAAAGGTCAGAGTGGTTTCTCTTGTTTTTGTTTAAAAATGGTTTGTGTTGAACTATGACAAGGCCAAATGTATTAAGGCAGCAGGAACAGGGGGAGGGCAGGGGGATGGCTCCTGAGAAACAGGAGGTGCAGGAACAGGCCAGGCAGCAAGGTTGGGGGGGGCGGCGCCACCATCAGGTCCCGGTGGACAGGGAGCTGCCAGGACCAAGCTGGGTGCAGCCGGGCCGCCCTGTGGCTCCTGGGGAGGGTTCCCAGAGGGCTGCCTGCCGGAGGAGTGCTTTGCACGAGTTTCCCGGGCTCTGATGCACACACATGCGGCTCACCCTCAAGTCGACCGTTCCGTTCTTCCGGCACATCCAGTGTGCAGCCGCTACCACAGTCTAACCGTGGCGCCTTTCCACCCTGAGCCCCGATGTGCCCCTCCAGGATGTCCCCTGGGCAGGGAGTTGTGCCAACTGGCCTTTGTGTCTGGCTGGGCATGTTTTTGGGGTTTACCTGCGTGTCTCAGAGTTCAGCTGTACGAAGCAGCGTTGACGGGTAAACCTGGTTTTCTCTTCCTCCGACGGTTGAGGGCTGGTTCCGCTTCCCGTCTGTTAGGGATGGGATCGTGTTGCCGTGGACATCAGCGCTCGGACCCCCTGGCTGCGCACGCGGGCACGTGCTGGGCCCATGGACTCTGCGTTCAGCTCTTTGAGGAGCTGCCAGCTGTTTGCAGGGGCCGCCCCACACATGCCCCGACCAGCGACGCGGAGGGTTGGATTCCCCTCCACCCAGCAGCTCGTGCCGTTTGCCCTCCGTGGCCGTCGGCGCGAGGCGGGTCCTTGTCTCACTCAGTGCAGTTCACATTTTCCTGGTGCCCGGCATCCTGGCATGAGCTCGTTGGCCGTGTGTGGCTCTTCTCTGGAAAGATGTTCAAGGGCCCCTTAGTTGGGCCCTGTCCTCTTTATGGTGGAGTTGTGGGAGTTCGGGCATATTCTGGGTTCGGGACTTTTCAGGGACGTGGTTTGAGAAGGAGCTTTGTGTTGGGCTGGGTTTGTGTCCTGCCTGACCTGGGGCTGTGTGGGACACCTGCCAGCCCTGTGGGCAGTCAGGGCCTGGGTGCCTACTGGGGCAGAACCAGCCAGCAGGCACCTGGGCAGATTTGGGCATCAGCAAGAAGTCGTTCCTGGTCAGAGCTGTCTGGAGACCGGGCACCCTGGCTTGGGAAGCAGGGGTCTCCCCGTATTTGGGAGTGTGTGTGTCACAGGTGTGTCCCCTCCCACCTGCGGCATCTCTGCTGTGGTCTCCAGAGTGGGAAGTGGGTCCATGCCAGAGCCCTCTGCCCCGGTCAGCACCGGGGTGGGGCTGGCTCTCGGGGGCAGCTGGGGAGGGAGAGAGATGACGGAGTCCCTGCTCAGAAGGGCCTCTGTCCACTCCCCACAGCCCAGGATGGTGGCACAGCAGCTCGCTGAGACCTGCTGCGTGACCTGAACCCTGTAGGTCCTGCCCTGTGTCCCCTGGCGCCTGCTGTGCTGTCTGGAAGCTCCTGGTCACCAGGCCATCTCCTCCTTGCCCGTTCTCCAGTTACAGGAGGCTGCCCTCTGGGCTGCAGAACCCACAGAGCCAGACTCCCACCTGGTCCCCAGCGCCCCCCTGCACAAGTGGGGAAACCTAGGTCGTGGGGCCCCAGGCAGTCTGGAAGGCATTATGGGACTTGCCCAGGGCGTGGGGTCCTCCAGCCTCAGTGGGGAGAGGCACTGGGGCCAGTCACAGGTGCGTAGACAGGTGCGGGAGCCCCCTCAGGTGGAGGAGGAAGGGGCGAGGCAGCAGCGCCTCGGGTGGGCACACCCCGCAGTGCCTGGGACCCCCAGCTGCCTGTGCACATGACAGTGTAGACGAGAGACCCTGCCCTGGGTTAATTCAGTCCCTTTAGGTGACCTGGAATAAGGCCTGGCAGGGTTAAGGACACATCTACCCCTGTCCAGGTCCTCAGGCCAAGGGAAGCCCCCATGGCTGGAGGGGCTGTGTAGGGAGGGAGGGGACAGGGAGAGAGGCCTGCCAGGCTGACCGCTGTCCTGTCTCTTACCTGCCCCACAGGCCACCAGCCCCTCGGGCTCCAAGATGCAGCTGCTGGAGACGGAGTTCTCGCACACCGTGGGCGAGCTCATCGAGGTGCACCTGCGACGCCAGGACAGCATCCCCGCCTTCCTCAGCTCGCTCACCCTCGAGCTCTTCAGCCGCCAGACCGTGGCCTAGCCTACAGCCGCTCCACTCGGCCAGACCTGCGGGTCCTCTGCCCCGCCAGCCACAGGCTGGGTGCACGTCCTGTGTCTCCAGCCCCGCGGCAGCGGCATGACCGACAGACACGCCGAGACCTACGTCAGACTTCTGCTGGGGCGGCCAGCACCCTCCCCACGTGCAGACCCTGTGTGTCCCGGAGCCTGGTGTGTGGGTGTCGGCCGCCAGCCCCGGTTCCTCACCTTGTGAAATAAAGTCTTCTCCCCCAGACAGTCCACCCACCCTGTGTGTCTGTGGCCCAGCCCTAGCAGGGTGGGAAGGAGGAGCGGAAGGAGCTCTGTCGGCACGCCGCCGTCCGTAGCCCAGTGTTGCGGGGGTCAGGCATCTCCGCTCAGGGAGTGCACAGCCAGCGCACAGGTGGCAGCTGGGACCAAGGGTGGCCGGGGTGCCCTCCCCACCACCATGGGCTGAGGCCCCTCCGCTTAGCAGCTTCCAGCTCTGCCTCGAGGCCGGGCCCCAGCTCCGGGGCTTCCCTTTGCTGATGGAGCCCGGACGGAGGCACAGGGCTTGGGAGGACTGTTCACAGATAAGGGTGCATGCAGGGGAGACTGTCCTCTGTGCCCGGCACTCCAGGGCCAAGGGAGGGCCTGGACCCGGCTGGCAGCACCAAAGCCGGGGTGTGCGGTGACTCCGCCCCATGGGGCAGCTGGAGCACCTGGCCGTCGAGGCTGGAGAGCCAGTCCCCTCCACTCGGCTTGGCGGCCCCGGCCTTCTCCGGCCATGGGGAAAACGAGCCCGTGATTCAGAGGTACAGGTGCCGCTGTCTGAGCCCAGCAGAGGGGAGCCTGTGCAGCCAGGGGAACGGCCTCGCTGCAGAGCCGCGGCTGCTGAGATGAGGGAGACCTGGGGCAGGGGCCAGGCGAGGAAGGACCGGGGAGGCGTGGCCCCTGCCTCCTGCCTGCGAACTGTGGGCCATGCCCAGGGCTGCCGCCTCCACCCAGACTCCTTAAGGGTGAGGCAGCTCCAGCTCTGCCATCCCCGCCTCACCCCTCCCTTTCCACTCCCAGCACCCCCCGCCCACCATTAGAACACTCCACCAGCTCCACAAACCCCACTCCCAGCACCCCCCGCCCACCATTAGAACACTCCACCAGCTCCACAAACCCCACTCCCAGCACCCCCCGCCCACCATTAGAACACTCCACCAGCTCCACAAACCACACTCCCAGCACCCCCCGCCCACCATTAGAACACTCCACCAGCTCCACAAACCCCACTCCCAGCACCCCCCGCCCACCATTAGAACACTCCTCCAGCTCCACAAACCCCACTGGCAGCACCCCCCACCCACCATTAGAACACTCCACCAGCTCCACAAACCCCACTGGCAGCACCCCCGCCCACCATTAGAACACTCCACCAGCTCCACAAACCCCACTGGCAGCACCCCCCGCCCACCATTAGAACACTCCACCAGCTCCACAAACCCCACTGGCAGCACCCCCCGCCCACCATTAGAACACTCCACCAGCTCCACAGACCCCACTCCCAGCACCCCCCGCCCACCATTAGAACACTCCACCAGCTCCACAGACCCCACTCCCAGCACCCCCCGCCCACCATTAGAACACTCCACCAGCTCCACAGACCCCACTGGCAGCACCCCCCGCCCACCATTAGAACACTCCACCAGCTCCACAGACCACACTCCCAGCACCCCCCGCCCACCATTAGAACACTCCACCAGCTCCACAAACCCCACTCCCAGCACCCCCCGCCCACCATTAGAACACTCCTCCAGCTCCACAAACCCCACTGGCAGCACCCCCCACCCACCATTAGAACACTCCACCAGCTCCACAAACCCCACTGGCAGCACCCCCGCCCACCATTAGAACACTCCACCAGCTCCACAAACCCCACTGGCAGCACCCCCCGCCCACCATTAGAACACTCCACCAGCTCCACAAACCCCACTGGCAGCACCCCCCGCCCACCATTAGAACACTCCACCAGCTCCACAGACCCCACTCCCAGCACCCCCCGCCCACCATTAGAACACTCCACCAGCTCCACAGACCCCACTCCCAGCACCCCCCGCCCACCATTAGAACACTCCACCAGCTCCACAGACCCCACTGGCAGCACCCCCCGCCCACCATTAGAACACTCCACCAGCTCCACAGACCCCACTGGCAGCGCCCCCCGCCCACCATTAGAACACTCCACCAGCTCCACAGACCCCACTCCCAGCACCCCCCGCCCACCATTAGAACTCTCCACCAGCTCCACAAACCCCACTCCCAGCACCCCCCGCCCACCATTAGAACTCTCCACTCACCAGGCTCTGCAAACCCTTCATGAAAGCCCTTTTCCTCCAGGTCTCGGGGAAAGTTGGGGGGGCCGTCCTCTAAGTGGCCCACTGGGAGAGATGGGTGTGCCCCGCAGCCTTGAGACAGGAAGCCCCTGATTCCTCCTGCATGTCCTCTCCCAACCCCCCAACGTCACCGTTCAGTGTTGGCTTCTGTTCCTGGGCACAAGGGGTTTGACGGAGGGGTCCTCGGAGGCCCGTGGGGTTCAGCTTCATGAGGCTTTGTGCGGGACGCAGGCTGTGCAGATAAGAGGAGAAGTGAGACGTTTCCACGTCAGGCAAAGGCTGTTCTGCCCTGGCTTGGCCCCTGGACACACAAGTGCTTCAGACAGACACGGCCCCACCAGAGCTGGGCAGCCACTGGCTCTCACACTGAAACCGGGAGCCCCAGACTGCCCGGCCCCAGCCCAGCCCAGGGGCTGCCGCCACCCCACGTCTCAGCTGAGCACACCGGGGCCCAGGCAAGATGCTGCTCCCACGGCCACAGATAATCAGAACGGGGGCCCTGGTCTAGCCTTTGGGCTGTCCTCCGCCAATACCCCCCAGGTCAATCCCAGGGCCCTGGCACCCCAGCCCCCACCACCCTGCTTTCCCCATCACCATTCCTGCCAAGCCACAGCCTGAGAGCCGAGGTGCCTGTTCCCGCCCACCCTTTCACTGCCAGCAGCCCCGGTGACGGCCCCCGACACACTCATGGAGCTGGGGCTTCCGGGACCGAGCCCCACTCAGCTGGCCCTTCAGGACCAGGGAGCCAGCACCACCCTGGCTGTGAACACAGAGGGGCAGGGGTCGGTTCTTGTCAAGGCAGTTTAGGAGATGGGGTCTGACTGGGCCCTGAAGGCGGGTGGGACCCCAACAGGTGGGAAGCGGGGATAGGGTGGGCCCAGAGGCTGGAGGTCAGGAGCTGTCCTGGGGGAGGACAGAGGGCTGGGCCCTCAGGCAGAACAGAAGCCCGCAGCCTCTGCCCCGGGGGCAGCAGGGGGAGTGGTCCCCGGTGGGTGACAGCCAGGTCCAGGTCCAGGCAGGAGCCCCCCCAAAGGGGGGCTAAACTCCAGCCAGCCCAGGTAGGAATGGAATTTATCGGGAGGATTGGGGCAGAGGCTGAGAAAACGGGAGGGTGGAGAGGTGGGCTCAGCCTCAGGTGGCTCTGGCACTGACTCCCCTGGTGGACACACACCCCACAGCTCCGGGACCCTGGAACCGCTGACTCTGCCATCACCGATGCCAAACCTGGTGGCCAAGGAGCAACGGCCACAGACTCCACCCACGCCAGAAATACCGCACCAGGGGATCCCACAGCCACAGACCCCGTGGCCACAGGACTCCACCCACTGTCCCGAAGTCCTCGTGTCACCTTCCCCGGATCTGATGCTCCTGAACCTTCTGGTTGGTGCAGCCTGGGCCACTGCCCACACCTGCCTTCCACCCCGGCTTCCGTGGCCATCGGGACAGGCTTGGCAGCTAAAGGGCCACAGACAAGCACCCTGTCCCCAGTGCAACCTCACGTCCGCATCCGGACCGGGGCTCCTTTCTGCCTTGGTCTCCCCTTCCCCCTCCACAGCCAGGGGTCTCCAAAGCACCTTCCTTTCGGGGAGCCCGGGGCTGGCCCCTCCCCTGCCGGCTCCCCGGGAGGGTCTACACCAGGCTGGGCCCCCAGCCAGTGCTGAGTTGCAGCAGCTCCGGCCGGCGGACGGCTCTACTCAGACTGTGGGATTCTCCTTTCCCGGAAAGAGGCAGGGGTGGGGCTGGCACAGCCCTCACAACCCCGAGGGACGTGTCTGGGTGGGCTGGAGAGAGCAGAGGTCTCTGATAACACGTCTCCCTCGTGGGCTGATCTAATAAACCTTCCCCACGAGTTTGTCAAATCCTCTTCATGCGTCTGCCAGGTGGAATGGGAAAGAAACAGCGCGTGAGGACCCCGGGAGGCACTGCCGGGCCCCGGTCCCCGCCCAGCCCTGGCTGCCAGGCCAGAGAAAGTTCTGGTTCTGGCAGATTCCCCGCTTCCCCCAGCTCCTTAGTGAGCACCCAACGCTAAATGGTTCTTAAGCCGCTAATGACTAATTTTAAGGGATTAGTGCCGCAGCAATAAACTGTAATTGCCAGGATGTAACAGGATTTGGGGGGCCCCAGGGCTCCTTCCAACTTCCCGGCAGGCCGGGGAGGACAGTGCCACCTGCCGGGGCCTCCGAGGGACCAACCTCCCTCCCTCCCTCCCTCCCACTGCGCCTGGTACGGGGCAGCCAGCACAAGACCCTTGCAGGGTGAGTCTCTGTCTCTTTCTTTCCCGCAGACACCTCGCGAAAGTTCTGGAGAAATCCCTGGGTTTTGTGCAGCCCCTCACTCCTCAGAGTGGGGTCCCTGGAAGTGCCTGAGAAAGGCAGGTCCTCAGGTCCCGCCTGGAGCAATTGTGAGAATCCACCTTTAACAAGTCTCTCGGGCAGCTCGTACACACGGAGGCTCTCGTCGGCTTGGAACTTGCCAATTGGCAATGCTCATCCCCATCCCATAATGATCCTGCAAGTCTGGTCTTGTCAGGAGAGGAGACCTCAGTGCAGAAAGACAGGGGCTGGCCCACCAACACCTCCTTCCAGTCTGTGTTGGGTGTGGACTCAAACCCTGCTCTCTTGACTGCAAATTCAGCTGCCCCTCCAGGCCCCAGCCTCTGAGTTAAACTTGGCCCATTGCCCTCCTGTTAAAATGCCGCCAGGACACCAGGGGCAGGCGAGGGCCGGGACCTTCATCCAGAGACAGCATTGGAGGGAGACTCAGAGGTCCAGGGGCTCAGAACCTCGGGCCATACATACAGGAGTGTGTTTGCAGGCATGTACATGCAGAGGTGTGGGTACGCACCACTGCCATGCCTGGACACACGACCCGTGTACACATGTGTACATACAGGCATGTGCAGTGCATGTACCCAGGCTTGGTTTGTGTGTGCACGTGAGCATGCGTGTACATGTGCCGTGTGTGTGCATAACTGCACATGTATATTGTGTGTAGCCCTGTGTGCACATGTGTACAGAGGCATGTGTATGTGCATGTATCTCTGTATGGTGTGTACATGAGCATGTGTGTACATGTGACATGTGCATGTGTGACTGCACGTGTATTGGTGCTTGTCATGTGTGCACATAGGTGCATATGTGCACCTGTGTGCAAGCATGACTATGCACGTATGTACTGGTGTGGGCCACGTGTGCATGTGTACATGTGTGTACACACGACAGCATGTGTGTTGGTGCATAGCCATGTGTGCACATGGTTGCATGTGTATGCACCGGTGTGCATGCATGCTTGCACCCTGAGGACAGGCAGCTTCACCAGAATGCTTAAATTCCTGCTTCCAGCCCAGAGACGAGGAGTTCCCGGTCCGAAGTCGCGCAGTGAGAGAGGCCCAGCAAGGAGGCGCTAGGAGCCCAGTCCAGACATCAGCTGGCTCAGCCTGGCAGTCTCATTTTGTTTTACGTTTTCTTTAACTGCACAATTCCAATGCATTTTTAACACTAAAACAAAACACAGATCCCTCCAACAATACAGGAGGAACGTGGAGTGAAAAGGAGAAGTCCCCTTCTGGCCCCCATCCCAGACTCTCCCGCCTGTGGGTGGATATGCACACCTGCCATATGGACACACGAAAACACACGGTTTTGCTTCCCTGGGGGGCCTGTGTGGTTTTTAAAATCCCTACATATTGTTCCACAGCTTGATTTTTCTCACTTGACAATACGTCTTGGAAATTTTCCACAGAAACGTCTACCGATGTACTTCACCGGATTTTGCTGTTGCTGCCAACACCCTCAAGAAGTTTTATTGAAAACGGTGACGCACAGAAACACCAGATTCTCGTCTTAAAGTAAAATTGACAGCATTTTCCACAACTTCCGTAGTTCTGAACCAAAGCAAAACACAACACTGAGTCCCAGATCCCAAAGAGCAGAGGTGGGAACCACACCTCTGAGAACCACAGGGAGAGGCTCCGGGGAAACAGGACCTGCCGACTGATGCCCTGATCTTGGACCTGGGCCCCCAGAACCTCGAGAAAGAACTGCCGCGGTGGAGGCCACCCCGTTGGGTCGTCTTCTGGGCTTTGGTTACAGCGGCCGGAGCTGCCCAACTCATCCTCACCCACGAGTGAGGCCTCCCTTCTGCTCATCTCCTGAGCCAGCTCTATCCTTTCTTCCGGCATTCCTCACTACCTGGCGTTTTGTTCAATGATAGTTTATTTATGATAGACACGTACTGCACGTCTGTTCCAGTAGATGCAGGAACGTTTTAGAAAGTTTAGTGTCCCCACGCACAGAACGGTGCTAAGAGAGACGCCATGCGAACCGCATACGTAACTTGACATTTTTTAGTAGCCACATTAAATAGTAAGCAGAAGCCAGTGAAATTAGTGTTATTAAATACACCTTCTTTAACCCAATATATCCGAAATGGCATCATTTCAACACATAATCAATGTGGACAGTGAATGGGACCTTCCCCAGTCGGCCTTGGTCTCGGGGATCCCGTTGGACTTTCCACTTGTCCTACTCGGTTGGGTCCAGCCACCCCGGGCGCCCCTGGCTCTGGCGTGTCACCCCCGTGGGGGAAGGAGGAGCCTTGTCACGTTTGCCGAGGAAGCTGGCGCCTGTCACGGCTCACACCGGTGCACGGCCGTACGCCGGTGAATCCATGCTGTGTGGTGACAGCTGATGGCGTGCTGTGTCTCTACTTGACTAATGAGAAAACTGGAACCAGAGAACAAGGGAAGCGGCTGTCCCAGCTCTGGTGTCCCTGGGCACAGGTGGAGGTGGTGGCAGAGCCAGGCCTGGCTCCGTCCTGGGCAGAGGGACAGAGGTGAGCAGTGAGTGGTGCCCACCAAGGACAGGGGACCTGGAGCTCAAGGTCCCTCAGCTTCCTCCAAGCACCTCTTCCCAGATGGACCTGGGGGCTGGGCAGCCGGGTGCACCCCGGCCGGGACATCAGGCGGCCTCAGTTCAATGCTGGCTCAGCCCAGCCTGCGGGACGGTCATGGGCAAGGGTCCTCCCCTCCTCGGGCCTCAGTCTTTGCATCTGGAAAACGGACGGACCACAGGACCTGCTGGGGGTGTCACCTGGCCCAGCACCCAGCCCGGGTAGGGGGACACCCCAGGGCGCAGTATGTGGCCTCTTCGGCATAACACTATAATTAACCCAATTACCCACCGCCTTCATGCTTTTTTTTTTTAATTTAAAATGGAAATTAAATTTTGCAGCAGGTTTACAGGCTGTTAACGGAATTCACTAATCAAACCCAACACCAAGTCCTCGAAAATGAGAATTCAAAAAGGTCTATATTTGCATATTCATGTTTTTAATAGGGTTCAGAAGGTATATTTGCAGCTGATGAAAGGATTAATTAAATCTATTTGCATTGGCGAAGCATTTTAACCCCTTCTGAGCTGGCCGGAGAGGGGAAGGCCCTGGGGCCCAGTGGTAAACATAGCCTCGGGCGGACGGCTAGAGGTGCTGCGCCTGCTGCCCCTTCCTGGGGCCCCCCCATCCCAGCAGGGAGCCTCCCCCAGCCCAGTATGGCAGGACTGAGTGGGCACCAGACCCGGGGCCTTCACCGCGGCCCCACAGCAGCCCTGCGACAGGGTAACTTCGGGGGTTTTTACTTTAAAAACAAACATACACTAGAATTTTGGTTTTTTATAACATTCATACTCACTTTAACATATTTAGAAAACGTGGGAAAGTCTCAAGAAAAAAATGCAAGTCACTTAAGTCCAGGCATGGTGGCTCACGCCTGTAATCCCAGCACTTTGGGAGGCTGAGGCCGGCGGATCACCTGAGGTCGGGAGTTCAAGACCAGCCCGGTCAACATGGAGAAACCCCGTCTCAACTAAAAATACAAAATTAGGGAGTCATGGTGGTGCACGCTTGCAATCCCAGCTACTCGGGAGGCTGAGGCAGGAGAATGGCTTGAACCTGGGAGATGGAGATTAAAGTGAGCCGAGATCGCGCCATTGCACTCCAGCCTGGGCCACAGAGCGAGACACCATCTCAAAAAAACAAGAAGTCACTTAAACACCCCCACTCAGCAATGCCTCTGGAGACTCTTGTCTTCGCTCCTTGTACTCGTGTGATAGTGTCTGTGTGTGTGCACATGTTGTGGGTGTGCACACGTGTGTATGTGTGTTGTGGTTGTGCATGTGTGCATATGTGCACTGTGAGTGTACATGTGTGCATGTGTGGGTGTGTGCACGAGTGTGCATGTGTGCACTGTGTTGAGCGTGCATGTGTGCACATGTGTTGTGTGTGCACACATACCTGTGTTGTCTACACGCACACACACACGCAGAATCGGCCCCCGGAACCTGCAGCTCTCACATGTATGTCCCCAGGCAGGGTCTCATGTACAGACCTGGTGGGCTCTCTGCAGATGGGACCACCCTCCTCCAACGCAGCCCTGCATGACCCCATGAGGGCCACCCTACAGCTGCTCAGAGCCCTGGCGTGGTCCGGGGCCCTGGCCACCTTTTTCACAACGTGTGGTGTGAGGACGAGTGTGGTGCCCTCACCCAACACCCCAGAATCCCCAGGAAGAGGGCGTCTTGGCAGCCTTACAGCTCACGTCCAAGTGGCCTCTAGGTACAAACACGGGAGTTACACATGCAACACATGCCTGTAGACATGGGACAGAAACACCCAGAACTGTGCATGCAACATGTGGGCATGGGCAGCTACAGACATCACGTGTGCACCGTGTCATATAGACAAGCAGCTACAGATATCATGTGTGCGTCGTGTGGAAAACAGTTACAGACATCATGTGTGGGCCATGTCACATAGACAAGCAGTTACAGATGTCATGTATGTGCCGTGTCATATAGACAGGCAGCTAGACATGTGTGCACTGTGTCACCTAGACAAGCAGTTAGACATGTACACTGTGTCATATAGACAGGCAGTGACAGACGTGTGTGCACCATGTCATACAGTGACAGACGTGTGTGTGCCGTGTCATAGACAGGCAGTGACAGACGTGTGTGCCATGTCATATAGACAGGCAGTGACAGACGTGTGTGTCCTGTCATACAGACAGGCAGTGACAGACGTGTGTGTGCCGTGTCATATAGACAGGCAGTGACAGACGTGTGTGCCGTGTCATATAGACAGGCAGTGACAGACGTGTGTGCCGTGTCATATAGACAGGCAGTGACAGACGTGTGTGTGCCATGTCATATAGACAGGCAGTGACAGACGTGTGTGCCGTGTCATACAGTGACAGATGTGTGCGCCGTGTCATATAGACAGGCAGTGACAGACGTGTGTGCCATGTCATACAGACAGGCAGTGACAGACGTGTGTGTGCCATGTCATACAGACAGGCAGTGACAGACGTGTGTGCCGTGTCATACAGTGACAGATGTGTGCGCCGTGTCATATAGACAGGCAGTGACAGACATGTGCACCATGTCATATAGTTAATATGTATGCACAGAGCTGTAGGCACAACATACATGCACATGACATACACTATATATGCATGTACTTTAGACACAGATGGACACACCCAGCAATGCACTTGAGGTGCGTGTACCTGTGCAGTTACAGACACAGCATATGTGCAGTGTAACGTGGACCATGTTACACACAGACTTACACCACACACATGCCTGGAGTTGAAGAGCCGAGACGTTTACACATGTAGTTACAGATGCAGTATACACACACGGTGTGATGGTTCACACAATCGGCTTGATGGAAGGGTGCAAAGTATTGACCCTGGGAGTGTCTGTGAGGTGCTGCCAAAGGAGATCAACATTTGAGTGGGTGGCTGGGAAACGCAGACCCACCCTCAATCTGGTGGGCACCGTCTAACCAGCTGCCAGCACAGCCAGGATAAAGCAGGCAGAAAAATGAGAAAAGAGAGACTGGCCTCGCCTCCCAGCCTCCATCTTTCTCCCGTGTTGGATGCTTCCTGCCCTGGAACATCAGACTCCAAGTTCTTCAGTTTTGGAACTCGGAGTGGCTCTCCCTGCTCCTCAGCCTGCACACGGCCTATTGTGGGACCTTGTGATCGTGTGAATTAATACTTAATAAACTCCCCTTTATATGTATATGTATTCCATTAGTTCTGTCTCTCTAGAGAACCCTAATACCCACAGACTTACACATACGACTGACATGTTGTTCAATGACATTTACAGAGGTCGCTGTTCTGGACTGAGCTCCTGCACTGGGCCCCGGCGGAGCGGACCAGAGTGGAAGCACGGGTCCTGGGGCCCATCATCCGACTGAACTTAAAAGTGGGCCAGTTCCCCAAAAAACAGGAGATCATAGCAACCAGTGGTGAGGGGTCCCGTCCACCTGAGCCAGCCCGACACCGAAGTCCCGTCCGCTTCAGCCCTCAAGGAAAGGGACTCGGAGATGACCCGTCGGGTTTTCGTTCATTGTCTGCACTGCCCTGGCCTTTTCTGTCTGTGAAGCCCGTGCCTTCTGCTCATGACAGCGTCTCAGTTCCACAGATGGAGCTGCCACGTTCAGGAATCGCTAACAGGAGCCACTCCCATCACTAAATCCAAGTCGTTGAAATACTGTTTTTTGATAATACACATAGAAATATATATGTATATATATACGTATATCTATGTATATATGTATGTCTATATATGTCTACAGAGAAATATGTACTACAGATTTAAATATATACACACAGAAATGTATAGATATACTTTTTTTTTTTTTTTTTTGAGATGGAGTCTTGCTCTGTCGCCCAGGCTGGAGTGCAGTGGCATGATCTTGACTCACTGCAACCTCTGCCTCCCGGGTTCAAGAGATTCTCCTGCCTCAGCCTCCTGAGTAGCTGGGATTACAGGTGCCCACTACCACACCCAGCTATTTTTTGTTTTGTTTTTAGTAGAGACGGGGTTTCACCATGTTGGTCAGGCTGGTCTCAAACTCCTGACCTTGTGATCTGTCCACCTCGGCCTCCCAAAGTGCTGGGATTGCAGGTGTGAACCACCGCACCTGGCCCACACATTTTTTTTTTGAGACAAGATCTCACTCTATTGCCCAGGCTGGAGGGCAGTGGCATGATCACAGCTCACTGAAACCTCCACCTCCCAGGCTCAAGCCATCATCCCACCTCAGCCTCCTGGAATAGCTGGAAACGCAGGCACCCACCACCACGTCTGGCTAATTTTTTGTATTTTTGGTAGAGAGGGGGTTTGGCCATGTTGCCCAGGCTGGTCTCGAACTCCTGACCTCAGGTGATCCTCTGGTCTCGGCCTCCCGAAGTGCTGAAATTCCAGGAGTGAGCCAACACACCTAGCCTGTGCACACGTATTTATACATATATTTATGTCTACACAGATAAATATCTCAATATGTACACATTTCTACAGACAATACATACCGTATCTATGAAGACACAAATAATTTTTTCAGGGAATTTGGACATACTGCATATGCTATTTTGTGTTATTTCTGTTTTCACTAAAAATTAGAAAATGATGCTCTTTCCACACCGTTACGTCCCTCCAGAAGTGCAGTTTCAACGGCCACCGAGAGCCCCACTGAGTGCCTTAAATATCTGATCCCCCCTTTCTGTCAGGAAATTCAGTTTTCCCCTTTCGTTACGATTATTTCTCAGCAGTCACCGATAAGCCACGAGCCCGCCGACCTCCAGCCCATGCCTTACAGGAGCCTCCCGGGAGATCGCCAGGGAGCAGGAGGAGGCTTGGAGGCTTCAGCTGTGTTGCTTTGTCCAGTTCACTCCCGGAATGGGCCCCCAGGTTGCAGATGGGAAACTGAGGGTCAGGGAGACCAGCAACACAGCCATACAGCGGAGGTCACTGAGAGCGGGAGAAACGTACACGGGAAGGAGATCGAGTTTGTAGTTTAAAGAAAAAGCGGCCAGGCGCGGTGGCTCACGCCTGTAATCCCAGCACTTTGGGAAGCCGAGGCGGGCGGATCACGAGGTCAGGAGATCGAGACCAGCCTGGCTAACCCGGTGAAACCCTGCCTCTACTAAAAATACAAAAAATTAGCCGGGCGAGGTGGCGGCGCCTGTAGTCCCAGCTACTGGGGAGGCTGAGGCAGGAGAATGGTGTGAACCCGGGAGGCAGAGTTTGCAGTGAGCCAAGATCGTGCCACTGCACTCCAGCCTGGGCTACAGAGCAAGACTCCATCTCAAAAAAAAAAAAAAAAAAAAAGAAAAAGAAAAGAAAAAGCACTGGCTGGCATGTTGGCTCACACCTGTCATCCCAGCACTTCAGGAGGCCGAGGCGGGTGGATCACCTGAGGTCAGGAGTTTGAGACCAGCCTGGCCAACATGGTGAAACCCCATCTCTACTAAAAATACAAACATTAGTGAGATGTGATGGCGCATGTCTGTAATTCCAGCTGCTTGGGAGGCTAAGGCACAAGGATTGCTTGAACCAGGGAGGCAAAATTTGCAGTGAGCCAAGATCACACCACTGTACTCCAGCCTGGCTGATGGAATGAAACTCTGTCTCAAAAAAAATAAAAATTAAAAATAAATAAATTAGCTGGGTGAGGTGGCACATGCCTGCTATCCCAGCTACTTGGGAGGCTGAGGCAGGAGAATGGCTTGAACCCAGAAGCTAGAGGTTGCAGTGAGCCAAAATTGCACCACTGCACTCCAGCCTGGGCGACAGAGCAAGACTCTGTCTCAAGAACAGAAACATGTAGTTGTGAACCCACCACTCCATCGTCCCCCAAAACCCTCCCACCCTCTGACACTGGGCTTTTTTTTTTTTTTCAAGACAGGATCTCGCTCTTTCGCCCAGTGTGCAGTGTAGTGGCACAATCTTGGCTCACTGCAACCTCTGCCTCCCAGGTTCAAGCAGTTCTAGTACCTCAGCCTCCTGTGTAGCTGGGATTACAGGTACCCACCACCACACCCAGCTTATTTTTGTATTTTTAGTAGAGACAGGGTTTTACCATGTTGGCCAGGCTGGTCTCGAACTCCTGACCACATGATCCACCCACCATGGCCTCCCAAAGTGCTGGGATTACAGGTGTGAGCCACCACGCCCAGCCAACACTATGCTTTTAATTCCTGGGAATAACTTGTGGTATGCCTGTCCACCCAGGCTGCCACAACAACATCTCATAGACCAGGTCACTTATAAACAACAGAAATCCGTTTCTCTCAGTCCTGGAGGCTGGAAGGCCAAGATCAAGGTGCGGGCTGGTTCGGTTCCTGGGGAGGCCTCTTTCTGGCTTGTGGGTGGTGTCTTTTCCCATGGCTGGGAGGGAGGGAAGGGGGAGAGGCAGAGAGGGAGAGAGAAGAAAGAGCTCTCTGCTACTTATAAGGTCACAGTCTTATCAGATCAGGGTTGCACAATTAAGACTTCATTCAACCTTAATCACCTCCTTAAGGCCTTATCTCCAAGCACGGTCACACCGGGGCTGCAGCTGCAACGTGAATTTGGAAGGCGCACAATGTGGTCCATAGCACATGGGTTTGACCTAATGGTCAGTGTTTGAAGTAATTTAAACAAATGTGATAAATGTAGCTAGTGATTTTAATATTTAGAAGAATTTGATTAAAGTCTGTAATCAATACCTAAATACCTGGGAAACTTTATTGGTTAATTTTTTTAATTGGGATTCATTAATTGTGCAATTGTGTTTAAATATTTAGGGACGTAGACTTAGGAGGTTCGTAAGGCGAGTGAACTGATCAGGAGACGAAGCAGAGACGGGTGGGAGGGCGTCTCCACATACGCAGGAGCCTCTTGGAGATGAAAGATTCCGGAACAGAGACATGAGGAGGCTTTTTCATCAGAGGCCTTCTAGCCAGAGCAACTCCATCTCAAACAGGGGCTGGGAAAAATGGGGCTGAGACCTGCAGTCCAGGAGGCTGAGTCTTCTTAGTCACAGGATAGCATAGGAGGCCCCAAGACACAAGTCACAAAGACCCCGCTGATAAAACAGGACGTGGCAAAGAAGCTGGCCAAAGCCCACCAAAACCCAGATGGTGACGAACGTGACCTCTGGTCATCCCCAAGAGACACTCCCACCAGTGCCACGACAGTTTACAGATGCCATGCCGACACCTGGAAGATCCCCTCTGTGGTCCAAAAAGGAGAGGAACCCTCAGTTCCGAGAACTCTCTGTCCCCTTTCCTAGAAAGCTCATGAATAATCTACCCCTTGTTTTGCATATGATCAATAAATTACCATAAAAATAGCCAGCCAGCAGCCCCTGGCAGCTCTGCCTATGGAGTGGTTACCTTTTGTTTCTTGACTTTGCTAATAAACTTGCTTTCATGTTATGCTATGGACTCACCCTGAATTCTTGTGTGAGGTCAAAGAATACCCCTCTTGGGGTCTGGATCAGGACCCTTGTCCAGTAACAGTTTGTGACAGAGCAAGAGCTTTGCCATCTTGGACAAATACCACCATTCTAAAGTTCACTTTGATCAAAAGCCGCCTGCATCCAAAGGTCATCTGCCTAATGGCTAAGGTCAGCATGACAATAAACCACAAATAACATCTCCGACCAGAAACATTCCAAACCCCTCCCCAGCCAGAGATATGCCAGCCCTGAGATAACCCCCCTCCAGCCAGAAAGAAGTCAGCCCCAAGATAACCTCTCCTCTGCCCAGAGACATTCCAACCCCACCATAAAACGTGCCACACAGAAACATTCCAAACCTGTGATAAGCCCCCTCACCCTAAAACCTATATATACTCTTAGTCTGTAAGAGAGAGCGCTCGTGAGTGGGCACAGTGGCTCATGCCTGTAATCCCAGCACTTTGGGAGGCCAAGGCGGGCAGATCATGAGGTCAGGAGTTCAAGATCAGCCTGGCCAACACGGTGAAACCCCGTCTCTACTAATAATAAAAAAAAGTAGCCAGGCATGGTGGCACGCACATGTAGTCCCAGCTACTCGCGGGGCTGAGGCAGAAGAATCGCTTGAACCTGGGGGGCAGAGGTTGCAGCAAGTCGAGATTGTGGCACTGCACTCCAGCCTGGTTAACAGAGCAAGAGTCCATCTCAAAAAAAAAAAAAAAAAAGAGAGAGAACACTCCTGACCAAAATCGGCCAGAAGCCCCTCTCTGGTTTATTCCTGCAAAATAAACCTGTCTCTGACTGTTGAGCTGTTTTTCATGTTTCTTTCTTCTTTCTTTAACTCTTAGAGTTTGTCCCATGTTGAGGGAATGAAGCTGGGTCTCTCTTGCAGGCTGCTGGCCCAGTGTGACCTGGAGTCAGCCAGATGCTGAATTTCTCTGCTCGTGAGTGTTTTGTTTCATTTTTTGGTTCTCTATTACTAATATTAATAGACGCAAAGACTAAATATCAATGAAGGCCAAAACCAGCGAAGAAAGTGGCAGCCCTTTTATTTGCAAATATGCACGCACTCTCGGACGAGGTTCACTGGTCCGCGAGAAAGGGCCAGGGAAGTCACGCCGGCGCTCTCGGGTGATGTTCTCCGGTCCACCAATGCGGGGGGCCGAAGAAGTCACGCCGGCTCCTGCCCGCGGCGGACTTTTATGCCTGGGAGCTGGAAGGGGAGGAGTTTGGGGCGTGTGTGTAGGAGTGGTTTCTTGAATTTCGGTGTCCCCGGCTTGATGTCATTCTGCGCATGCTCAGTTGATTTGGTTCTTTTCCCGGGCACGGGAAAATCTGTGATGAAGAACCTGGAAACAGTAGGGACTGCTCCATCTTGTTCACCTTCCTCCATCTTGTCCCTTTTCCCTCACCCAAACAGTGAGCACCATCTCCACCCCTAGCCAGGGACTCCAGAGAGGACTCAGATGTCACAAAACAAGTCATTCTCCTGGGCTGTCCCCCCACCAGCCACTGGCCGTTGTCTCTTTGTTCAAGCCACCAAGGGGCCCCTGAAGCCCCATTTCTAGTTTAGGGATGAGTGATCAGAAAAACTTTAAGTGACTGAGAAAACTGCTGCTGAAAGATGCCATCTGTGCAAGGAAAACGTGGCGAAGTGAGAGACGGGATGAGGCAGGGTTTTGAGGAAACCGAAAGGCACGGGCAGGACAGATGTACCCCTTGGAGGCAGGAAATGGCTGCAGAAGCTTAAACGGTTTACACAGAACCAAGCTGGAACGATTTTGTGAGCCTATTTACGAAGCTGAATAAAACATGAATAATTTTTTTTGAGACAGTCTTGCTCTGTTGCCCAGGGTGGAGTGCAGTGGCACGATCTCAGCTCACTGCAACCTCTGCCTCCTGGGTTCAAGCGATTCTCCTGCCTCAGCCTCCTGAGTAGCTGCAGTTACAGGCACCCGCCATCATGTCTGGCTGATTTTTGTATTTTTAGTAGAGATGGGGTTTCACCATGTTAGCCAGGCTGGTCTCGAACTCCTGACCTCATGATTCGCCCACCTCAGCCTCCCAAAGTGCCGGGATTACAGGTGTGAGTCACCGCGCCCGGCCTGCAACTGAACTTTTTCTTACTCACTGTTCCGTTTCTAAGATTTATTCATCTTATTCTTGGATTGTTGTTGATTTCACCATGGTATAAAATTCCATAGTATGAATATACCAAAAATGTATTTATCCATCAAATGGACGTTTGGTCTGTTTCCAATTCTTTGCTACTAGAAACAGTATGGTGTGAACATCCCATTAGCTCTCTCCTTGGGCTCATGTAGAAAAGTTTATTTAGGATTTAACTCAGAGTAGAACTTCTGGGGCATTGCACCTGTAAATGTTCAGCTTTACAAGCTAAAGCCCAATTATTTTCCAAGGTGCTGAGACAAATTTACCTTTCCACCAACAAGATGCAAGATCTTTTTATTTTTTAAATTTTAGAGACAGGGTCTTGTTCTGTTGCCCAAGCTGGAGTGCAGCGGCACCATCATAGCTCACTGCAGCCTTGAACTTCTGTGCTCAAACAATTCTTCTGCCTCAACCTCCCAAGTAACTGGGATGACAGGCACATACCACCACATCTGGCTACTTTTTTTTTAAGAGGTGGGGTCTCACTGTGTCGCCCAGGCTGGTCTCAAACTCCTGACCTCAAGCAATTCTCCAGCCATGGCCTCCCAAACAGCTGGGATTACAGGCGTGAACCACTGCGCCCAGCCAAGGTGCAAGATCTTGCCACATCTTGTCACCAACACTTTGCACTACAAGACTTTCCAAGTTTTTCCAGTTTGTACTGGGTACAAAATGGCAACTTGAACATGCATGTTCTTGAATACAGACTTTCAAAGTTTTTCCAGTCTACTGGGTACAAAATAGCAACTTGAACATGCATATTCTTGAATACCAAGAAAGCTAGATATCTTCTCATAGGAGTATTTGCCATTCATGTTTCTTCTGTTGCGAAATGGTCATTCCTGTCTGTTAGTCATTTTTCTGTGGTCTTTGGTCTCTTTCTTACCGATGTTGTGGAATTCCTTTCATACTTGGATACCCACCCTTTGCTGCTATACGTGTGGAAGAGATCTCCTTGCACCCTGTGACTTGTTTTTATCCTCTTTATGTCATTTCTTGATAAACAAAGTTCTCGACGTGCATGTAGTTGAATTTATCAATCTTTTATGTTACGGTCGGCGCTCTTGTGTCTTAAGAAACCCCAACACAGTGAGAACATAAACATAATCTCCCACACTGTCTTCTGCAAGTGACTTTTATTTATGACGTGAGACAGAAACTCAATTTCATTTTTTCCACATGAATAACGAATTGTCTCAGCAGCATTTATTAAACAGTCTCCTGTTTCCTGAGCTGGTTCCACCGCCCATGCTGTCATAAATCAGGCCTCCACACACACGTGGATCAGCGTCTGCGCCTTTGTTCTTTTTCCTCGGTCACGATGTCTATCCCAGCCTTCCTGCCAAACTCGTTTAATTAATGAGCTCCACACACAGGGGATCGGGGTCACTCCTGGGTGGCGGGCAGTGACTTGGAGGGACTGCGAAGGGGCTGCTAGCTTCTTGCAATGTTGTTTTTTGTTTGTTTGTTTTTAAAGAGAATACATCAAGTGCTTCACTATCATAAATTATAGTTGGATCCCTCTTCCAGGTAAGAACTCTGGAATAAATCCAATCTATTCCTCTTTTCCTAACAGTGTTTTTTCGTTTTGTTTTGAGACAGAGTTTCACTCTTGTTGCCCAGGCTGGAGTGCTATGGCACGATCTCAGCTCACTGCAATCTCCGCCTCCCGGGTTTCAAGTGATTCTCCTGCCTCAGCCTCCCGAGTAGCTGGGATTACAGGCGCCCGCCACCACGCTTGATTAATTTTTTGTATTTTTAGTAGAAATGGGGTTTCACCATGTTGGCCAGGCTGGTCTCGAACTCCTGACCTCAAGTGATCCGCCCAGCTCAGCCTCCCAAAGCGCTGGGATTACAGGCGTGAGACACCACATCTGGCCTCGAGTTTTTAACACGTAAATTTTACTGGAGTTAACAGATAAGAATAAAGATACACATAAGGGTGCAGCTCAGTGAATCTTTGTTTTTCAACTCCCAACAGAAAACTTTATCGGGCCCCCACCCCCTGCCGCAAAAACCACCTGTGCCCATGAGGGCGACCCCTCCCACTGGGGAGATGACGTTTTGCCTACTGTGAATATCATGGAAATGAAACCGCACACAGTGTGTCTTCACTTGTGTCTGGCTTCCGCCCAAATGCTGTTTGCGTTACACTCAGCCACTGTGGCTATGGGTGGCTATTTTCACTCATTGTCATTAGTGCACAGGATTCCACGACATGACTATTTCACAGTTTATCCATTCTGCTGCCAACAGGTAGGGTTCCACTTGGGGCATCAAGAATGGGTCACCGTGAGCAGTCTTGTCCACATCTTCTGGGGAACACAGGTGTGCACTTCTGTGGGATACGGACCCAGGAATGGAACCACTGGATCAAAGGACATCCAACTCAACTTTATTTTTTTGAGACGGACTCTTGCTCTGTTGCACAGGCTGGAGTGCAGTGGCATGATCCCAGCTCACTACAACCTCTGCCTCCCAGGTTCAAGCAATTCTCCTGCCTCAGCCTCCCAAGTAGCTGGGATTATAGGCGCCCACCCCATGCCCAGCTAATTTTTGTATTTTTAGTGGAGATGGGATTTCATCATATTGGTCAGGCTGATCTCGAACTCCTGACCTCAGGTGATCCACCCACCTCAGCCTCCCAAAGTGCTGGGATTACAGGTGTGTGCCACCACACCCGGCCATTACATCGGCTTTAGCAGACACTGCCAAACAGATTTCTAGTGACTGATGTCACTCCCATAAGCAGTGTTTGGAAATGCCGATCCTCCACGTCCTCACAGCCCTTGGTATGTTTCACCTTTTTTATTTTAGCCATTCTGATGGGTATGTGGTGGTATCTTATCGTGGGTTTATTTTTGAGACAGGATCTCAGCGTCACCCAGGCTGAGGTACAGTGGCACAGTCAAAGCTCACTGCAGCCTTGAATTTCTGGGCTCAAGCAATCCTCCCAGCTCAGCCTCCCGACCAGCTGGGACCACAGGTATGTACCACCACCACGCCCAGCTGATTTTTGTATTTTTAGTAGAGAGAGGGTCTCACTATGTTGCCCAGGCTGGTCTCAAACTCCTGGGCTCAAGTGATCCTCTCACCTTGGCCTCCCAAAGTGCTGGGATTACAGGTGTGAGCTACCATGCCCAGCCCGTCCTTTTTTTTTTTTCTTTGAGATGGAGTCTTGCTTTGTCGCCAAGGCTGGGGTGCAATGATGTGATCTTGGCTCACTGCAACCTCCGCCTCCCAGGTTCAAGCAATTCTCCTGCCTCAGCCTCCCAAGTAGCTGGGATTACAGGTGTGTACCACCACATGCAGCTAATTTTATTTTTTTAGTAGGGATGGGGTTTCACCATGTTGGTCAGGCTGGTCTCAAACTCCTGACCTCAGGTGATCCACCTGCCTCGGCCTCCCAAAGTGCTGGGATTACAGGTGTGAGCCACTGTGCCCAGCCCCCACTTTGTCATTTTTTTAATGGTTAATGTTTTTTGCATATTGTTTAAGACATCTTTGTTTAGCCCAAGATGATCAAGCTGCTATTCTATATTTTATGGTAGAAGCTTTATGGTTTCACTTTTCTGTTTAGATATTTGATTAATAATCTCAAATTAATTTTACTTATGGCATGAGGTCAAGGTTCATTCTGAATATCCAGTTACTCTATAACCATTAATTGAAAAGACCATCCTTTCCGCTTTGAATTACACTGGTGCCTTTGTCATAGATCAGAGGGCTATGTATGTGGTGGTTTATTTCTAAGTTTTCACAACAAAACTCATGAGGATTTTGATGTTGCATTGAATCTACAGATCAATTTGAGGGGAACTGACATCTTAACATCACTGGGTCGGTTCATGAACACAGTATCTGTCTTCATTTATTTAGCACTTTTTAATTTCTCAGCCACATTTTATAGTTTTTAATATAGAGACCTTACATATTTTTCATTAGATTCCCAGGTATTGTAAAAATTTATTTTCTAATTTTTGAAACTATAGGAATACAACTGATGTTTGTATATTAGTTTCAGTATATTGTATCCAGTGAATTTTGCTAAAATTATTAATTTAATAGCTTGTGGATTTTTCTTTTCCTTTTTTTTTTTTTTTTTTTTTTTTGAGATGGAGTTTCCCTCTTATCGCCCAGCTTGGAGTGCAATGGCACAATCTTGGCTCACCACAACCTCAACCTCCTGGGTTCAAGCAATTCTCCTGCTTCAGCCTCCCGAGTAGCTGGGATTACAGGCATGCAGCACCATGCCCAGCTAATAGCTTGTGTATTTTATTAGATTTACTATGCTCACAATCATGGTACCTACAAATAAAGACAGTTTACTTCCTCAAATCCATTTTTTATCACCTTTTAAAATTTTTCCTGCCTTATTGCATTGGCTACAATCTACTGCATAATGTTATGTCAAAGTGGTGATTGTGTTTTTATTTTGTTTACAAAGGGAGCAAACATTCAATATTTCACTATTGATATGTTATCTGTAAGTTATTTTGGTATATTTGATCAACTTAAGTTCTGTTTTATTTGTAATTGTCAAAAAGTTTTAATTATGACAAGTTGTGCTGTTTCAGTGTATTTTTGGCATCTATTGAGGTAATCATATGATTCTACTTTATCAAGAAAGTGAATTACATTAATTTTTAAATGTGGAAACAACCTTTCATTCCTGAAGTAAACCCAACTTAGTTATATACTGTCCTTTTTAAAAAAGGATTTTGCGCCAGGCACAGTGACTCACACCTGTAACCCCAGCACTTTGGGAGGCCAGGGTACTTGGATCACCTAAGGTCAGGAGTGCAAGACCAGCCTGGACAACATGATGAAACCCCACCTCTACTAAAAATACAAAAATTAGCCAAGCCTGGTAGTACATACCTGTAATCCCAGCTACTCAGAAGGCTAAGGCAGCAGAGTCACTTGAACCCAGGAGGCAGAGGTTGCAGGGAGCTGAGATCACGTCACTGCACTCCAGCGTGGGCAAAAAGAACAAAACTCCATCTCAAAAAAAAAAAAAAAGAAAAGAAAAGAAAAAAGGATTTTTTTGGGGGGGGTCTATGTTAAAAAGCTTTTCTTCTGAAGTTTTCTTTTCTTGTAATGTCTGTCTGATTTTGCTATCAGGGTAATGCTGACCTCATAAACAAATGTGAAGTCTTCTTCCCTTCTACTGCTGAAAGAGATTGTGTAGAACTGGTGTTACTTCTTCCTTAAATATGTTGTAAAATTTGTCAGTGAAACCATCTGGGCCCAGAGTTTTATTTTTGCAATGTTTGTAAGTATTAATTTCATTAATAGACATAAGACCATTTAGCTTATTTTTCTTTTTTTGAGTGAGCTTTGGTAGTTTGTAGGAAAGGGATATAGTCCCTTCAAGAAATACATTCTTCTAAGTTGTAGAATTTATGAGTGTGAATTTGTTTGTAATCATCGATTAGCAGTCTGTAGGGATTGTGATGCTGCTCCCCATTTCATTTATGATATCAATAATTTATTCCTCCTCCTCCTCCTTCTGTCTGGCTAAAGACATATTAATTTTATTAATCTTTTCAAAGAACCGTGTTTTGGTTTCATTCATTTTTGTCTATTTTTCTCTTCAATTTCACTTGTTTCTGCCCTTTTAAAAATATTTTTTCCTTTCTGCTGCTTGCCTTGGGTTTAATTTGCTCTTAATTTTCAAGTTCTAATCTGGATGCAATCATCAGATAGAAATCACACAGCAATTTAAACAGGAGAGGTTTAATATTTAGAAATTATCAAGCTAGGATAGAAGAGTATCTATAAAAATGGAAAGAGAACTCTTAAGGACACTCTTCATTGAGAAGAGCAAAGACAGACTGGGGGCAGCGGAGAGATTCAGGCCTCACTGAAAAAGGTGTGGTTGCAGCTACTGGAGGGTGGAGATGTTTTCTGGGTTGCCTGAGCAAGAGCTGGTCCACGGTCACTGGGAAAGCAGAAACAGCTCTCTGGGGTGCATGTGAACTAAAGCTAGCAAGCAGGTGTGTAGAAGATGTCAGGCATAAAGAAGTATTCAGTGACACTGTTGGAAAGAGACCTAGAACTCATGGTGTCTGCATTGGGAGGGCTGAAGAAAATACAGGTGAGCCGTGGATGATGGAGGCAGGCTAAAGGAGTCAGGTGTGAGGATGGTGGGACAAGTTTCTATGCAGGCTCTGCTGGAACTGAGAGCTAGAGAAGCTTCTTCAGGCAGAGAGGCTTCCTCATGTGTGTAACCTAGCGCACTTCTGTGTATGACTCGGACCAGCGTCACTCTGGGTCAATGTGGGGGATGCAGGTTGAGGGACTGGCCACCCAGTGAGCCAGCCCTGCCAGGACCCCAACGTGCATGTGTTTGGGGCTGAGACGAGGACGTGGAGAGCTGGGGCAGCTCTGGGTGTCTGTGTGGATGAAATTTGAATGGCCAGCTCAATAGATGACCATCCCCATGGGATCCCTGGTGTGCATGCTCCTGGAGATGAGGACTTGGCAAGAAGCTGTGACCAGGCTGTCTCAGGTCCCTACCTACACCAGGTGGGAACAAGTTGAGATCTGCACAGGTTGAGATCTGGAAAAAAAACACATGGAGCTATACTCTGGAGAAAGTTGAATCCTGTGGCATTTAGCACCACAGAGAACCAGAAGCAGTCAGGGGGAAAGATTGCTCTTCAGGATAATGGTGAATAGGCCACAAGAATCAAGACCCCTCTTCCTGCCATGTCTCTCCAGTGCCCCCTACTGATGAACATTTTGCCAACTGTAAAGGAAAAATAAAGAACCAGTTTCAAAGATCAGGCATCGAAGGTGAATTAGGAGCTGAGAATACATTGCTTAGTATTATAGAACCCATAGTATATCTTTTTCATCCTTTTGATTTTAATGTTTATGTATTTATACTTAATGTGATCTCTTGTAAACAACAAATACTTGGTTCTTAGTATTTCATGCAGTCTGACAATCTTTGTCTTTTAATTGGCATCTTTAGACCATTTACATGTAATACAATTATTGACATGGTTCATTAAAATTTACCACTTCGTTCTTGTTTTGTTCCATTTTTCCCTGTTTTCTACTTTTTCTGCCTAATTTGGGATAAGTTTGATATTTCCTTTTCCATTTCGTCTCCACTTTTGTCTGTAACTCTTAAATTTTTTTTTTTTTTTTTTTTTTTTTTTAAGACAGAGTCTCCCTCTGTTGCCCAGGCTGGAGTGCAGTGGCGTGATCTCCACTCACTGCAAGCTCTGCCTCCCAGGTTCACGCCATTCTCCTGCCTCAGCCTCCTGTGTAGCTGGGAATACAGGCGCCCGCCACCGTGCCCAGCTAATTTTTGTGTTTATAGTAGAGACGGGGTTTCACCGTGTTAGCCAGGGTGGTCTCGATCTCCTGACCTCGTGATCCACCCATCTCAGCCTCCCAAAGTGCTGGGATTACAGGTGTGAGCCACCGCGCCCAGCCAAAAGTTTTTAATGGTTGCTCAAAAGTATACTTCCAATTCTTCTTTCTCATCTTTTGTGCTTTTGCTTTAATGTTACTTTGACATATGCTATAAACCTATAATACATTGCTACTATATTTGCTTTAGAAAGTCAATTTCCTTTTACAGTGATTAAATATAAGAAGTCTTAACTATATTTAATCATTTTCAAAGATTTGTGTAGATCCAAACTTATGTCTGATACCATATTGCTTTTCTCCAAAGAACTTTAACTTTTCCTGTAATGAAGATCTGCTACTAATGAATTCCCTCAGCTTTTGTTTGTCTGCAAAAGTCATTTTGTCTTGATTTCTAAAATATATTTTTTCTGAGTATAGAATTCTGGTTTGAGTTTTTTCCTCCAGCTTATGTAAAGATGTCATTCCATTATCTTGTTGATATAGTTTATAACAACAAATCTGTTGCAATGTTTATCTTTGATCCTCTCTATTAATGTACTTTCTACTCTTTACTTTGGTTGACATCAAGATTTCCTCTTTACCTTTTGTTTTCAGCAATTTTCATATGATGTATTTGGGTGTCCCTTTTTAAATTTATCTTTGGGGGGGTTCTCAAACCTTTTGAATTTATTGTTTGATATCTCTTATTTTTGAAAAATTTTTAGCCTTTATTTCTTCAAATATTTCTTCTGCCCTGTTCTTTTTAGATTTCCAACTGCATGTAGTATGTTGCTTTAGAGTCCTACAGCTCTTAGATACTCTGTTCTGTTTTTGTTTTTATTTTCACTTTTTTTTCTCGGTATGCTTTAACTTGGGCATCTGTTATTGATCTATTTTCAAGTTCAATAATTCTTTCCTTGCCAGTGTCTAATCTGCTAAGGAACCCATTGAAGATATTCATCTGTGTTATTGTTTTTGTTTTGCTTTTAGCATTTCCATTTGACTTATACTTTCCATTGTTCTGCTAAAATTCTTCACTTGTTCACACACTTTCTACCTTCTCTCTTATAGCTAATGGCACACTAATCATGGTTATGCTTTTAAGAGTTTCCATTTTCCTGTCTGGTAGTTTCAACATCTGCGTCATCTATAAACCTGGTTTCAATGATTGTTTTGTCTCTTGCTAGTAGATCGTTTATTTCCTTGCTTTCTTGTGTATCTTGTAATTTTTGGTTGAATGCTGAATATTTAGTAGAGACTTGGGTAGATGGTAGTAATGACTGAAAATGTGCATACCTCCTTTGCTGCCAGATCATTAGTATAGAAGATGGAGTTATTCTACTCAGAAGTTCATTTGGGCATAGGTTTTGTTATCGCTGTGATTAACACTGGCTTGAAATTCCTCTAACATTACCTTTTGATCTAGTGTGGGGCTTGTGTTTTGGAGGTTTTCTCCATGTTCCTGCCCTACAGTCAGCTTTCAGAGGTCCCTGTGTAACTGTTCCTCAGAACTGGTCTCTATGCAATTGTCTCTCTTTCTCTCTCTCTCTCTCAGTGATAGACTGTTGACGGCTACTCGGTCCTTGCTAACCTAGAAAAGGGGGCAGATCCTAGAATTTGGGGGTGAGACTTTCCCGGTGATCCTGCTCCTCCACCAACTGCAAAAATCCTCATGGGAGGATGGCTTGCACCCAGGAGTTTGAGGCTTCACTGAAACATGATCATGTCACTGCACTCCAGCCTGGTGATGTAGCAAGACCCTGTCTCTATTAAAAATAATAATTAAAAAAAGAATCCTGTAATAATCTCAGCCCATGGTTTCCTGCTCACCCCCTAGACGTAGAAGGTATTTATATTTATACCACAAGGATCCCTTATGCTAACAATCTGTTAATTTTAAAATAATGTTTGCATTTATAGTTGTGAGGAATTTGCCTGTAATTTTTTTCTTATAATGCCCTTGCCATGTTTTACTATCGAATGCATGTTAGCCTTATAAAATGACTTAGGAAGTATTTCCACATTTTCTATTCCCTAGAAGACGTCACATAGCATTATTATTATTTGTTTCTTAAGTGGAAAAACTAGTGAGGCCATCTGAGATTGGTGCTGTCTTATGGGGGAGGTTTTAAATTTATATTCAGTTTCCTTAACAAATATATGTCTATTCAGATTTTCTATTTCTTTTTGTGTCAGTTTCAATAAGTTGTGTTTCAAGTAAATTTTTATTTTGTCTAAATTGTCTACTGCAATGGCCTAAGAATGTTCATAAGTTTTTGTTTTTTGTTTTTTGTTTTTGATAGGGTCTCACTCTGTCTCCCAGTACAGTGACAAGGCGTGATCATAGCTCACTGCAGCCTTGACCTCCTGGGCTCAGGCAAGCCTCTGCCTCAGCCTCCCAAGTAGCTGGGATTACAGGCACATGACATCAGACTCGGGTAATTTTTAATTTTGTAAAGACAAGTTCCCACTATGTTGCCCAGGCTGGCCTCAAACTCCTGGGTTCAAGTGATCCTCCTGCCTTGGCCTCCCAAAGGGCTGGATTACAGGTGGGAGCCACCACTACGCCTGGCCCAGAATGATTTCTAATTATCCTTTTACTGATTGAAGATCTGATGCCTTTTGCTTTTTCATTTCTGATGTTGGCACATTGTTTTTTTATTTTTCTCTTCTCCTTGATCAGTTTTTCCAGAGATTTGTTATTTTTATTAATATTTTTAAAAGAAGCCTCTTTTGGTTTTACTAAATTTCTCTCTTGTATATGTTCTTTTTATTTCATTGATTTTTGCAATCATTTTTAGATAGGAAAAAAATGATTATTTCAGTCGGGCATGGTGGCTCATACCTGTAATCCCAGCACTTTGGGAGGCTGAGGTGGGCGGATCACCTGAGGTCAGGAGTTTGAGACCAGCCTAACCAACGTGGAGAAACCCCTACTAAAAATACATCTCTACTAAAAATACAAAATTAGCTGGGCATGGTGGTGGTAGATGCCTGTAATTTCAGCACTTTGGGAGGCTGAGGCAGGAGGATCGCTTGAACCTGGGAGGCAGAGGATGCAGTGAGCCAAGATCTCTGCCATTGCACTCCAGCCTGGGCAGAAAGAGTGAAATTCCATCTCAAAAAAAAAAAAAAAAAAAAAAAAAAAGATGATTTCAAAAATCAATGAAATTATCTCTTCCTTTTCTAACTTTTTGAGTTCAGCTCTTTCTACAATATGTGCATTCAAAACTCTAAATTTTTATGCCTACGCTAGTAGGTGTGTTTAAATGTAGAATTTTATATCTTTGTTGAATTGGTCTTTTATCACAATAAACTGTCCCCATCTATCTCTCACGGAAACATCTTGCTTTAAAGTCCACAGACAGTAATATAGCTAATCCAGCTTTATTTGGCAAGGTATATCTTTTATTTTTTTACATTTTATTTGTATTTGTATATTTAAATGTTTCATTTAAACATCTTATACTTCAGTCTTTTTCATCCAATTTTTATCTTTTATTTGAAGTGTTTAGTTTATATTTAATGTAATTACTATAGATAAGTTTAAGTACATCATATTATGTATGTATATATTTTATATTTGTCTCATACTTTTTTTTTTCTCTCTGAGGCAGAGTCTTGCTCTGTTGCCTAGGCTGGAGTGCAGTGGCATGATCTCGGCTCACTGCAACCTCTGCCTTCCAGGTTCAAACAATTCTCTTGTCTCAGCCTCCCGAGTAGCTAGGATTATAGGCATGAGCCACCATTTCTGGCTAAGTTTTATATTTTTAGTAGAGATGGGATTTCACCATGTTTGCCAGGCTGGCCTCAAACTCCTGACCTCAGGTGACACTGTGGCCTCCCAAAGTGCTGGGATTATAGGAGTGAGCCAGCTTGCCTGGCCTGGTCTGATGTGTTCTATCTTCCATTTTTACTTCTTTCTTTCCTTTTCTATATTCATCGCTTCTTTATATTAATTTGCTTATTCCATCTCATTACCTTTTTTTTTTTTTTTTTTTTTTTTTGGAGACAGGGTCTCACTTTTGTCACCCAGGCTGGAGTGCAGGGGTACAATCATGGCTCACTGCAGCCTCGACCTCCCCAGGCTAAGGTGATCCTCCCATCTCAGCCTTGTGAGTAGCTCGGATTACAGGTGTACACTACTATGCCCAGTTCATTTTTGGGTTTTGTTGTTGTTGTTGTTTGTAGAAACAGGGCCTCACTATGTTGCCCAGGCCAGTCTCGAACTCCTGGCCTCAAGTGATCCCCCTGCCTCGGCCTCCCAAAAGTGCTGTGATCATAGGTGTGAGCCACTGCGCCGGCCAGTATTCAGTGTTCTAAATTCCCTCCTGTGTACCACTTTCGCAGCATTTTGAAAATTCTGCTATGTTATGTTTCTATCGTTATTCACTTCAAATTTCTTACTAATTTCCATTTTTGATTTCTTTGACCTATGGATTACTCAGAAGTGCTTATTTTTGTCCCCAAATATTTGGGTATTCTCTAGAAATCTTTGTTACTGTTTGTTTTTATTTTTGAGATGGAGTTTTGCTCTTGTCGCCCAGGCTGGAGTGCAGTGGTGCGATCTCGGCTCACTGCAACCTCCGCCTCCCGGGTTCAGTGATTCTCCTGCCTCAGTCTCCTGAGTAGCTGGGATGACAGGTGCCCACCACCACGCCTGGCTAATTTTTGTACTTTTAGTAGAGTCGGGGTTTCACCATGTTGGCCAGGCTGGTCTCAAACTCCTGACCTCAGGTGATCCACCCACCTCAGCCTCCCAAAGTGCTGGGATTACAGGCGTGAGCCACCATGCCCGGCCTCTGTTACTGGTTTTCACTTAATTCGATTGAGGTGAGAGAACACACTCTGTATGATTTGAATCTTTTCAAGTTTACTGAGACTTGTTTATGGCCCCAAATAGGATCTACCTTGGTGAATCTTCCACATGGAATTTAAAAAGAACGCATATTCTCCTGTTGCTGGGTTGAGCATTCTATAAATATCAAGTCCATTGAGGTGGCCAATGGTGATGCCCTGATCTTCTGAGTTCTTAGTGGTTTTCTGTTTGCCTGTTTGATCGGTTGTTGAGAGAGCAGGGTTGAAATCACTGTCATGGATTTCCCTATGCCTCTTTACTGTTCTGTTGGGTTTTGCTTCGTGTATTTTGTTTTTGGGGGTTTTGTCTTGTTTTTGTTTTTTGAGACAGAGTCTCGCCGTCACCCAGGCTGGCGTGCAGTGACTCAATCTCGGCTCGCTGCAACCTCCACCTCCTGGGTTCAAGGAATTCTCATGCCTCAGCCTCCCGAGTAGCTGGGACTGCAGATGAGCACCACAATGCTCAGCTATTTTTTTGTATTTTTAGTAGAGTTGGGTTTTCGCCATGTTGGCCTGGCTGGTCTGGAACTCCTGACCTCAAGTGATCCACCCATCTCAGTCTCCCAAAGTGCTGGGATGACAGGCGTGAGCTACCATGCCCGGCCAGCTTAGTGTATTTTGAAACTCTGCTGTGAGGTGCATTAACATTCATGAATTGCTTTCAGGAGTGGCTGAAGAGGACCCTCTACAAAGCTCCAGCTCTCTCCGCAGCTCCCTCCTCCCCAGGGCTCTGCTTTGCTCTCTCCATCTGTCCTTATCTCCCTGAACCCTCAGCTCCATTTCCTCAGCTCTGTGAGTCCAGCAGCTCAGCTCGGGTCCCCCTCCCTGTGTCACAGTCTGGAAACTCTCCAGGCAGCACTCTGGAGAATCATAAGGGCCACTCAAGGAGGGAAAAATCGGAGAGAATCTAAATGTTGTAAAAGAGATATACTTAAGAGATAAATATATGTTCAAATTATTTTTTATTCAAGCAGAGAATATACCTTTTGAGTGTTTATGTGACAGTTAGAAAGCTTGACAATACATTGAGATGCCAAAAATAATAATAATAATGATAATAATGGAGCATTTTCTTAAACCGCAATGCATTATCACTTGAAATTAATAAGCATTTTATGATTCAATTGGACGTGTAAAGGATTCTCCTAAATGAGTCTTGGGTCAAAGAGGAAATAAAAACCGCACTTACACTCTATAACGATGGAGAGAATAATTGCTATTTAAACTTAGATCTAGCTAAGACTATGAAAAAAAAATACATAAGATTAAATGTTTTCATTATTTAACAAGTAGAAATAAAGCCGGTGTGTTAAAGACATCAAGACACACGTCAAGAAAGCAGGAGGGAGCAATATGTAAAAACAGAATTTATGTTAATACAGTTTATCGGTGACACATAGAAACTCTAAGTTGATTCTTTATAACTAATATTAACACTCTGATGGCAAGTACGCTATGTTTTTTTTTTTTTTTTTTAATTTTTTGAGACAGAGTCACCCAGGCTGGAGTGCAGTGGTGCAATCTCCACTCACTGCAAACTCCGTCTCCTGGGTTCAAGCGATTCTCCTGCCTCAGCCTCCCAGGAAGCTGGGATTACAGGCATGAGCCACTTCACTCAGTGAATTTTTGTATTTTCAGTAGAGACGGGGTTTCACTATTTTGGCGAGGCTGGTCTTGAACTTCTGACCTCAAATGATCCACCTGCCTTGGCCTCCCAACGAGCCTGGATCATAGATGTGAGCTACCACGCCTAGCCACTGGGTTTTAAGAAGCCGTCCAAGCGATGCTCACACATGCTAAAATCTGTGAGTCACTGTGAAGATGGCTTTTGAGGCAGATACACCAGATTAATTGAACACCCCTGATGTGGCGCTCCTCTATGCCTGATGAGAGCTCCTGTGCCTGCTGGGTGCTGTAGAGGAAAAGGGCAGATGCCCCCCACGTGTGGCCCATGCACCAGCAGTGCCAGCTTCACCCGAGAGCTCCTCAGACATGCAGATTCTCAGGCCTGCCCCAGCCTGTCTGGGTCCAAAACTCTGGAGGGGGTGCTGGGAACCTCTGCTTACAAGTTCTCCGGTGGACTCGGATGGAAGCTAAGGTTGAGAGCTCTGGACTAGAGACCCTGCGATTACTCCCTGCAAAACGCCTAAATTACGTTGCCAGAATGAAGCTGCAAACAACTGAAAGAAATTCTGGGAGTCTATGGGCAAAATGACAGCAGGAGTCCAAGAGGCAGGAGAGGGGCTGAAGCCAGCAGATACTTGGGGCATGAATGTGCTTCTGACACGGTGACTCTGTCCTAAGAGGGACAGGGCACCATGCCTGGGGACCAGGATGGGAGCGGGGTCAGAGGCCACGCAGCCTGAAGCCAGCATTCTGGAACGGCTGCCCCTTTCAGAAAAGGGCGAACTAGGAAACATCCTGAGCCTTAGTTGGCAGGGAAACTGTCTCAACCTTAGTACCAGGAAAGTTTATTTCTTAAATCCCGAGAGAATGTGCGGCAGTGACCAGCCCTGCCATGGGCTTGGCCCCTGAATATTCTGCTCTTTGCATGACCCCAAAATGACAAGGCGAGAATTTTAATTATGTTTTTTTTTGTTGTTGGGGCAGGGGGGAGTGTCAGGGGAGATGGAGTCTCGTTCTGTCGCCTAGACTGGAGTGCAGTGGCGCGATCTTGGCTCACCGCAACCTCTGCCTCCCGGGTTCAAGCAATTCTCCTGCCTCAGCCTCCCAAGTAGCTTGGATTACAGGTGCCTGCCACCATACCGAGCTAATTTTTATATTTTTATTAGAGACGGGGTTTTGCCATGTTGGCCGGGCTGGTCTCGAACTCCTGACCTCAGGTGATCTGCCCACCTCACCCTCCCAAAATGTCGGGATTACAGGCATGAGCCACCGCGCCCAGCTGAGAATTGTAATTTAATGTGGATTTGTAGTGCCCCAGGAACCTGCCCAAAACAAACACATTTTTCTCTGGAGGAATACACCTCAACCCAGGCCTCAGAGAATTTCCAGGGTCAAGTTCAAATATCTATTTACATATAATATGTACAATAATATGATTTTTAATAAAAGAAAAAACTACCAGACAGTAAAAGGCACCATGTAAAAGCTCAGCCCAAATAACAAACAGAACTTGGCCCAGAAAGACCTGGGATATTGGTGTTAACGAAAGCAGCATATAAAATACAACGTTTAATATTTTTAAAGACCTGAAATAGGGAAATGAAAACATAGTAAGAGAATTTAAAAACTGGGAAAGAAACAAAGTAAAACAAATATAGTCATGAATAAATTTAAACCATTGGAAAGATTAGACAGTAGACAAACATGGCTAAACAGAGAATTAGAAAATTGGGGCCGGGTGCAGTGGCTCACACCTGTAATCCCAGCACTTTGGGAGGTTGAGGCAGACAGATCACCTGAGATCAGGAGTTCGAGATCAGCCTGGCCAACATGACAAAACCTTGTCACTACAAAAAATATAAAAATTAGACGTGGTGGCACATAGCTGTAATCTCAGCTACTTGGAAGGTTGAGGCAGGAGAACCACTCGAACCCGGGAGGTGGAGGTTGCAGTGAGCTAAGATTGTGCCACTGCACTCCAGCATGGGCAACAGAGTGAGACTCTGTCTCAAAAGAACAAGAAAAAATTGGCAGACTAGAAGGTAGACCTGCAGAAAATCCACAGACTGCGGCACAATGGAAGGGTTAAACACAGACTGACACAGCTGAAGGGAGAATTAGTAGACTGGAAATTGACCCAAAGATATTACAGGGAATGTAGCACCAAGATAATCAGAGGTGAAAAGACAGGCTCTAAGACACACACAGAAGGTCAGGGGAGAAGGTCTGGCACAGGGTTAATTGGTGCTGCAGAAAGAAATTCTGCACAGAACAGGAAAGAGGCATTGTCAGGAGGGATAATGGCAAAGGATTTCCTAGAATGAATGAAAGACATAGTCTTTCAGATAAGGAAGCCCAGATGAATCCAAGCAGGATGAGTAGAAATCCATTCAGAGGCTCCTCATAGTGGAACTGCAGAACATGACACACAGGTCTTAAAAGCTGCCCGAGAGAAAATACAGGTCACCCATACACTACAACAGACCTCCTCCAACTTCCTATCAGACAGAAAAGCAGCAAAAAAGAAACAGGAACAACTGTCTTCCAAGTTTAGACAGAAAATAACTGTTAAAGAAAAGCTCTAAAATTGTAAGCCCATGGCCGGGCACGGTGGCTCATGCCTGTAATCCCAGATGAGGCAGGTGGATCACCTGAGGTCAGGAGTTTGAGACCAGCCTGGTCAACATGGTGAAACTCCATCTCTACTAAAAATACAAAATATTAGTTGGGTGTGGTGGCAGGCGCTTGTAGTCCCAGCTACTTGGGAGGCTGAGTAAGGAGAATTGCTTGAATCCGGGAGGGAAAGGTTGCAGTGAGCTGAGATCGTGCCACTGCACTCTAGCATGGGCAACAGAGCAAGACTCTGTCTCAAAAAAATAAAAATAAAATAATAAATAATAAAAATAAAAAACAAAAAAGATGCTCCTAAAATGTTAGTACAGGGATTGGTTGAAAGTAAAAAGAAGGAAAAAACACACATATATATTTTTGAGATGGAGTTTTGCTCTTGTTGCCCAGGCTGGAGTGCCATGGCACAATCTCGGCTCACTGCAACCTCTACCTCCTAGGTTCAAGCGTTTCCCCTTGCCTCAGCCTCCTGAGTAGCTAGGATTACAGGCATGTGCCACCAAGCCCAGCTGATTTTGTACTTTTAGTAGAGACGGGGTTTCTCCATGTTGGTCAGGCTGGTCTCGAGCTCCTGACCTCAGGTGACCCACCCACCTTGGCCTCCCAAAGTGCTGGGATGACAGGCGTGAGCCACCGTGCCTGGCCAGGAAAAAATGTTCTAATCAAAATGCAAAAAGCATTGTTAGGGATAAAGAAGTCACAATATGATGCCGACTCGGGAGAACTACAGAAGAATTCTGAACTTGTATGTACCTATTAGGATAACTTTAAATTTTATAAAGAAAACAAATTACAAAAGAAATGGCTACAAGAAGAAACTGATCAATCCAGCAGCACACAGGGAGATTTTAACACGCCTCCTTCAGTAATTGATAGAATGAGCAAATCAAAATCAGTAAGGGTTTAGAAGATCTGAGTAACAAAATAACAAACCTGGTCAGCAGGATATTTATAGAATTCTGTATACACAATAACCGGAGAATATACTTTCTTCTCCAGGGCCCAAGACACATTATAAAACTGACTATATAGATGACCATAAATCAAATCTAAATAGACCTGGAAGAATTGGTATCTTAGTAACAACATTCTCTGATCACAACACAAGTCGTTTAGAAGTCAATAACAATGAAAGAAACCTAAAACCTAAAAATCTTAATAAATCTAGAAATTTAAAAACAATTTCTAATTACCCATGGGTAAAAAGTCTCATAATGGAAATTCAGAAATGCTTAAGACTAAATAATGAAAATACCAAAAATGACAATGAGTTATAATACCATATGGGGATGAGTACTTTGTAATCATAAATGCATATATTAGAAGAAAATCTGCTAAAATTAATAAAGTACCCAACTTAAAAAGCTAGCAGAACAGGAAAATAATTCCAAAGAAAATGAAAGGAAGATAATAAAGGCAAGCAGAAATTAATAAAATAGAAAAATACAATGGGGAGGAATTAGAGACTCAACTTTTTGAAAGAACTAATATAGTTGAACTAAGCCTCTAGCAAGACTGATCAATTTTTTAAAAAAATAGAAAACACAGAAACTATTGAGATAGAGAAAATGAACATCACTACACAGGAGAGTCGAGATTGAAAAGTTAACAAGGGAATATTACGGGCTGGGTGTGGTGGCTCACGCCTGTAATCCCAACACTTTGGGAGGTTGAGGGGGGCAAATCACCAGAGGTCAGAAGTTCAAGACCAGCCTGACCCATATGGAGAAACCCCGTCTCTACTAAAAATATAAAAAATTAGCCGGGTGTGGTGGCGGGCGCCTGTAGTCCCAGCTACTCGGGAGGCTGAGGCAGGAGAATGGTGTGAACCTGGGAGGTGGAGCTTGCAGTGAGCCAAGATCGCGCCACTGCACTCCAGCCTGGGTGACAGAGCGAGACTGTGTCTCAAAAAAATTAGCTGGGCTTGCTGGCACTTGCCTGTAATCCCAGCTACGTGAGAGGGTGAGACAGGAGAATCACTTGAATCTAGGAGGTGGAGGTTGCAGTGAGCCGAGATTGCGCCACTGCACTCCAGCCTGGGCAACGGAGCGGGACCATCTCAAAAAAAAAAAAAAAAAAAAGAAAAAAAAAAGAAAGAGAAAAAAAAAGGAATATTATGAACATCTTTTTGCAAATAAATTTGATAATTACATGAAATGGACACATTCCCAGGAAAATACAAATTCCCAATACAGACTCAGAAGAGACATCCTGAATTGTACAACAACGACAAAGATTTAATCAGTATTTTAGAAATCTTCTCACAAATACAAAAATGAGGCCCAGCTTGTTTTGTGAGCAACTTCTAGCAAAGCGTTCCAGGCACAGATGATTTACATCTTATTCAAAGTCTTCCAGGAAAGACAGCCAAAGGGAGCGTTCCCCAGCAGATTCTCTGATGATGGGAAAATCCTTGTGCCCGATAGACAAGGGTGGTAAGAGAAGGGAAGTTAATGGCACTCTAACAAACATACACAAAATCTCTGAAACAACAACAAAAACAATCAAACCATCTAGCAGTGAGGCAGGACAGGCGAGCCCCAGAGTAGGGCTTAGCTGGCGAGGGTTCTTAGCTTCCCCTAGGACAGACTTCAAGGGAAAGCTGGCAGTGGGGCAGAATAAGGTAGTTTTACTGGTGTTACAGCCCCGTGACTCTCCTGCAGGGCAGGGCTACCCCACAGGCAGTATGTCAAGAGTAACATCTTGGGAGCAGTTCTACAATCATACCTATACCCACTTTCTTGTTGTTTTTTGTTTGTTTTTGGTTTTTTTTTTTTTGAGACAGAGTCTCACTCTGTCACCCAGGCTGGAGCGCAGTGGTGGCATCTCGGTTCACTGCAACCTCCGCCTCCCGGGTTGACGCCATTCTCCTGCCTCACCCTCCCGAGTAGCTGGGATTACAGGTGCCCGCCACCACGCCCGGCTAATTTTTGTATTTTTAGTGGAGACAGGGTTTCACCATATTGGCCAGGCTGATGTCAAACTCTTGACCTCAAGTGATCTGCCCGCCTCGGCCTCCCAAAGTCCTGGAATTACAGCTGTGAGCCACTACGCCCAAACCCCACTTTCAATTATGCGTAAGTTAAAGGGCAGATTATTTAGAAATTTCTAGAAAAGGGGCCGGGCACGGTGGCTCACATCTTAATCCCAGCACTTTGGGAGGCCGAGGCGGGCGGATCACAAGGTCAGGAGATCGAGACCATCCTGGCTAACAGGGTGAAACCCCGTCTCTACTAAAAATACAAAAAAATTAGCTGGGCATGGTGGCAGGCGCCTGTAGTCTCAGCTACTCAGGAGGCTGAGGCAGGAGAATGGTGTGAACCTGGGAGCTTGCAAGCTTGCGGTGAGCTGAGATCGTGCCACTGCACTCCAGCCTGGGTGATAAGAGCGAGACTCTGTCTCAAAAAAAAAAAAAAAAAAAAAAAAAGGTGGTAACTTCCAGGTCACTGCCATGAAAAGGGGAGGTAACTTTCAGGTGTTGCCATGGTAATGCTAAACTGGCATGGCACTGGTGGACCTGTCTGATGGAGAGGGGCCTTCGGTGCCTCTTCTGTGTTTTAGCCAGTCTTCAATCTGGTCTGGAGTTGATTCCCACCTCCTACCTCAATAGTATTATACAGTCAAGCAATGCTCAGTGCTGGGGATCCATTCTGAGACATGCGTAGAATATTATACGCATATTGCTCTAATGTTATAGCTGTGTGTGCGTGTGGTTGGACCATTTCGTCATGTGTAAGTGAACTTCCACAGATCCAGCAGTGTACTCGAAGATGGCAGAGCCTACCCCATACCCAGGCTGTACGGTGTTGCCTGTGGCTCCAGGGCTGCAAACGTGCACAGCAGGTGACAGCATTGAACACTGCAGGCAACTGCAACACAATAGTGTATAACTGTGTATCTAAACACATCTACACACAGAGAAGGCACAGTGAAAATATAGGATCAATGATTTTAAAGTGCTGTACCTGATATGGCACTCACCACGAATGGAGCTTGCGGGAGTGGAAGGTGCCCTGGGTGAGTCGGTGAGAGAGGGTGAGTGAGTGTGAAGGTCTAGGGCATTAGCGTCCACCACTGGAGACTTTTTGTTTTTTGAGACAGGGTCTCACTCTGTCGCCCAGGCTAGAGTGCAGTGGCACCATCTCAGCTCACTGCAACCTCCACTTCCCAGGTTCAAGCGATTCTCCTGCCTCAGCCTCCTGAGTAGCTGAGACTACAGGTGTGCACCATCAAACCCGGCTAATTTTTGTATTTTTAGTAAAGACGGGGTTTTGCCATGTTGGCCAAGCTGGTCTCGAACTCCTGACTTCTGGTGATCCACCTGCCTTGGCCTCCCAAAGTGCTGAGATTATAGGTGTGAGCCACCCTTCCTGGCCTGCTGGAGACTTTATAAACACTGTATACTTAAGCTATACTCTGTTTATTAAAAATATTTTTTCTTCAATAATAAAGTAACTTTAGCTTACTGTTACTTTGTAAACTTTAAAAAAACCTTTACTCTTTTGTAATACTTAGCTTAAAACACAAACACATTGTACAGCTGTACAAAAATATTTTCTTTCTTCTTTATTCTGTAAGTTTTTTTCTATTAAGGTTGGTGCAAAAGTAATGCCATTCCTTTTTTTTTTTTTTTTTTTTGAGACGGAGTCTCGCTCTGTCGCCCAGGCTGGAGTACAGTGGCCGGATCTCAGCTCACTGCAAGCTCCACCTCCCGGGTTTACGCCATTCTCCTGCCTCAGCCTCCCGAGTAGCTGGGACTACAGGCGCCCGCCACCTCGCCTGGCTAGTTTTTTGTATTTTTTAGTAGAGACGGGGTTTCACCATGTTAGCTAGGATGGTCTCGATCTCCTGACCTCAGGACCCGCCCGTCTCGGCCTCCCAAAGTGCTGGGATTACAGGCTTGAGCCACCACGCCCGGCCTGCCATTACTTTTTAATGCCATTACTTTTAATGGCAAAAACTGCAATTACTTTTGCACCAACCTAGTATTATTGAAACTTTTTTCTAATTATTTTGGTTTCTTTTTTTTTTTTGATGGAGTCTCGCTCTGTCACCCAGGCTGGAGTGCAGTGGCACAATTTCAGCTCACTGCAACCTCTACCTTCCCGGTTCAAGTGATTCTCCTGCCTCAGCCTCCTGGGAAGCTAGGATTACAGACACGTGCTACCACACCTGGCTAGTTTTTGTATTTTTAGTAGAGACGGGGTTTCACCATGTTGGCCAGGCTGGTCTTGAACTCCTGACCTCAGGTGATCCTCCTGCCTGGGCTTCCCAAAGTGCTGGGATTACAGGCGTGAGCTACTGCACCTGGTCCTTTTTTCTACTTTAAAACGTTTTTTTTGTTACAAACAGAAACACACATATTAGCCCAGTATTAGGCTAGGCCTACACAGGGTCAGGATCGCCAATTTCACTGACTTCCCTTCCACATCCTGTCCCAATGGAGGCCTTCTGCAATCCCTCCCGAAGGACCTGCCTGAGGCTGCTTTATAGTTACTTTGTTTTTGTTTTTAATCAGTAGTATACTCTAAGATCATGATAAAAAAAGAAGTATAGGATAGCATATACATGAACTAGTAACAGAGTGGTTTATAATCATCAGCAAGTACTGTGCACTGGACATAATTGTACGTGCTAGACTTCTCTATGACTGGTGGTGCAGAGGGCTTGTTTACCCAGCATCACGTGCGCGCGCGCGCGCGCACACACACACACACACACACGAGTAACGCATTGCACTGTGACGTGACGATGGCCACCACAGCACCGGGCAACAGGGAATTTTCAGGTCCATTACCATCTCTCATGAGACTACTGTCGGACATGTAGTTAGTCACTGACCAGAATGTTTCTATGTAGCACAACACTGTGTATACATTTGGTCATAATGATTTTCTAAAAAATAGTGTCTTACTGAACTTGCCCAGGCTGGAGTGCAGTGGCACGATCACCGTTCACTGCAGCCTTGACCCCCTGGGCTCAAGTGGTCCTCCCACCTCAGCCTGCAGAGTAGCTGGGACTACAGGCATGTGCCACCACACCTATTTTTTATTTTTCATTTTTTGTAGAAATGGGGTCTTGCTATGTTGCCCCCAGGCTGGTTTCAAACTCCTGGCCTTAAGTGATCCTCCTACCTTGGCCTCCCAAAGTGCTGGGATTACAGGCGTGAACCACTGTGCCTGGTCCATAATGTGCTTTATCTATTTAATTTGGTTATAATGTGATAGCATGATCTCTCTGTGTGTGCCTGTATCTGTAACACGTTATGACCAAATCGAGTTTATCCCTGGATTGAAACGGTGCCTTAACATTAGGAAATACGTGTATACATTCTCCACAGTAACAGAATAAGGAAGGAACATCTCCGGTCATCTCGCTAGCATAGGAAAAACATTTTTTAATTTTATTTTTATTTTTTGAGGCAAGGGCTCTCTATGTCACCCAGGCTGGAGTGCAGTGGTACAATCACAGCTCACTGCAGGCTCCACTTCCCAGGCTCAAGCGATCCTCCCACCTCAGCCTCCCGAGTAGCTGGAACCACAGGTGCGCACCACCATGCTTGGCTAGTTTGTTTTAAACTTTCATTGGAGACAGGGTCAGACAGTGTCACCCAGGCTGGTCTCAAACTCCTGAGCTAAAGTGATCCTCCTGCCTCAGCTTCCCAAAGTGCTGGGATTATAGGCGTGAGCCACTGCACCTGGCCAGGAAAAACATTTTAAAAAATGGAACATCTATCTATCCATAATAAAAATGCATAGCAAAGTGAAGACAATTTCCTTAACCCCAAACCTCAGCCACATGGTGTAGCAGTGATGATTCCTGGAAGCACACGCAGGATTTTCATGAAGCTTGGCGAACTGATTCTAGAATTTAGAGCAGAGTCAAGAACAGCCGAAATGCTTCACCTCCCAGGTTACGGGGCATACTGTAAATCCTTTGTAACTACGGAAGTAAGTATCATTCTAGTCCCTTTGGATAGGACGGACCGAGAGCTCAGAGAGGCATGTGTGCCTATATAAACTCAATGCTTGGTAAAGGGGGTGCCAGAAATCAGCAGGAGGAAATGGACATTCGATAAGTGGTGCTTCGGCAACTGGTTATCCCTACGGGGAGGGGAGCAGAATGGCATTTAGCCATCACTTCATACCAAAAAACAGAAATCAAGGTACAAACGTGAGATACAAAGAGCACAAGATGCAAAAAGCACACTGTGACCCTCAAGACACACACCACAAAGGCAGAAAGTACCATCTGCAACTATAGTCACAGCGAGCGTGGCTGTTTATCAAAAGTCAACACAAAGAAGGTGAAAACAGAGGTGGCACACTCAGAGAAGATAATTCCAGCACACACGTAGCTGACAAAGGATTAGCGTCTAGAATGAAGACTTCCTAACATCCAAAAGAGAAAAATGACAACCCGATGGAAAGATGGATAAAGGCATGAATAGGGCTTTCACTGAAAACAACACACAAATGGCCAAAAATGGTCCATATCAAAGTATTCCAAGAAATGGCCAGGTGCGGTGGCTCACGTCTGTAACCCCAGCACTTTGGGAGGCTGAGGCAGGCGGATCATGAGGTCAGGAGTTCAAGACCAGCCTGGTCAACATGGTGGACCCCGTCTCTACTAAAAATAGAACAGTTAGCCGGGCGTGGTGGTGACACCTGTGATCCCAGCTACTCAGGAGGTTGAGGCAGGAGAATTGCTTGCACCCAGGAGGCAGCAGTGGCAGTGAGCCGAAATCACACCACCGCACTCCAGCCTGGGCAATAGAGTGAGATTTCATCTCAAAAAAAAAAAAAAAAAAGTATTCCAAGAAATGGAAATGAAAACTTTAACAGGGCACCATTTTTGCACAGACTAGACTGACAACAATGATCACGTCTGATGATGTCGAGCGTTAGCAAGGATGTTGGTTGGCAGAGACTCTCGTGCACTGATGGAGGGATACACTGGTGTGGCTGTTCTGAAAATGAACTTCCAATGATCTAGCCATGCCGATGATGTCATAGCCTTTGGCCCAGCAATTCCGCTCCTAGGTACAGGCCCGAGAGAAACTTCTGCACCAGATCTCTAGGACAGGAAGGGCCACTACCTCATTGTTCACAAGATCAAACCATCAGAAAAAACTCAATTTCCACTTAACAGATGAATGAATAACTATATGGATGTATATTCATACAATGAACCACAACACTGAACTGGAGATTAAAGAACTACAGCCATGCCTGGCCGGGCGCGGTGGCTCACACCTGTAATCCCAGCACTTTCGGAGGCCAAGGCAGGTGGATCACGAGGTCAGGAGATCGAGACCATCCTGACTAACACAGTGAAACCCCATCTCTGCTATATATATATATATATAGCCAGGTGTGGTGGTGGGCACCTGTGGTCCCAGCTACTCGGGAGGCTGAGGCAGGAGAATGGCATGAACCCGGAGGCAGAGCTTGCAGTGAGCTGAGACTGCGCTGCTGCACTCCAGCCTGGGTGACGGAGCAAGACTCTGTCTCAGAAAAAAAAAAAAAAAAAAAAGAACTACAGCCATGCCCATTGGTAGATGAATCTTAAGATAATTTTGGACAGAAAAGTAAGTTGTAGGGGCCAGGCACTATGGCTCATGTCTGTAATCCCAGTGCTTTGGGAGGCTGAGATGGGAAGATGGCTTGAGTCCAGGAGTTCAAAATCAGTCTAGGCAACATAACAAGACCATATCTCAACAACAAAAAGAATTAGCTGAGCATGGTGGTGCGTGCATCTATAATCTTTATTTGGATGGCTGAGGCAGGATGATCACTTGAGCCCAGGAGTTTGAGGCTGCAGTGAGCCATGGCTGCACCACTGCACTCCAGCCTGGGCAACAAACACCTGGCTTATTAAGGAAAAAAAAAAAAAAAAAAAAAGCAAGTTGCAAAAGAACAGAATACATGCACTGACACCATTTTTATGTATAATTAAAATAATGAACAAGTAAACACTATTTATGGATGTACCCAAAAGTAGCATAATTATTAGGAAAAGTGATGTCATTATAATAAAAATTAATTCAGACTGGTGGTCACCTCTGGGGACCAGAGCATGGGATAAAAGAATGACACAAGGTGCATAACAGGTTCCTAGGTATTTGTTCTGTTCCTAAACTCCTTGATTTTTAGATCTATTTTATATGTTATTGTATGTCAAATAGCTTTCTTAAAAAAAAAAAAAAGTATTGAAATTCATAAGAGCCCAATAAAGTGGTCACCTTAAAAATGTGTATTCTGGGCCGGGCACGGTGGCTCATGCCTGTAACCAATCCCAGCACTTTGGGAGGCCAAGGCGGGCAGATCACGAGGTCAGGAGATCGAGACCATCCTGGCAAACACAGTGAAACCCCGTCTCTACTAAAAATACAGAAAATTAGCCGGGTGTGGTGACAGGCGCCTGTAATCCCAGCTACTTGGGAGGCTGAAGCAGGAGAATTGCTTGAACCCAGGAGGCAGAGGTTGCAATGAGCTGAAATCACACCACTGCACTCCAGCCTGGGCAACGGAGGGAGACTCTGTGGAATGAATGAATGAATGAATGAATGAGTATTCTGAATTCTGGTGCCAGCCAGGACGGAGTAAACTGACTGTAGCTGAGGAAGGAGAATAGGGTCTAGAGGCAGTGAACCTACGAGCAATTCATACTGACTTCCTAGGATTAAATCAAAAGGAAAACCCCAATTTCTATGCCCGAGTAACAGAAGGACCAGCGGCTACTCCCTTTGCACCGTGCCCGCTTTTCTGTGAGGCAGATAAAAAAAATGAAAGTATCTCTGATTGGTCCCCTCCCACAACCATCTCTGATTGGTCCCCTCCCACAACCATCTCTGATTGGTCCCCTCCCACAACCAATCAGGCTGGTCCAGGGTCCAAGTCTTCATTTGCATTTGTAACTTCATTAACTTTGTAACTTCAATTCAGCCTCTGATTGGTTACTTTCTGCAACCAATCAGATGTTTCCACAGGAGGTAACTTTGTGATTTCACTTCAGCCTCTGATTAGCTGCTTTCTGCAACCAATTAGACCCATTGCAGGCCACTACTTCATTTACATAGGGTGTACACTGAGTAACCAATGGGAAACCTCTAGAGGGTATTTAAACCCCAGAAAATTGTGTAATCAGGCTCTTGAGCCCCTGTGCTCAAGCCTGCTCCTACCCTATGGAATGTACTTTTGTTTTCCATAAATCTCTGCTTTTGTGGCTTCATTCTTTCCTTGCTTTGTTTGTACAGTTTTTTTTGTTGTTGTTGTTTTGAGACAGAGTCGCACTCTGTCACCCAGGCTGGAGTGCTGTGATGCAATCTCAGCTCCCTGCAACCTCTGCCTCCCAGGTCCAAGCGATTCTCCTACCTCCCAAGTAACTGGGATTACAGGCGCCCACCACCACGCCCAGCTAATTTTTGTATTTTTAGTAGAGACAGGGTTTCACCATGTTGGCCAGGCTGGCCTCAAACTCCTGACTTCAAGGATCCACCCACCTCAGCCTCCCAAAGTGCTGGGATTACAGGCAGGAGCAGCCACCTTTCCTGGCCTGTTTGTGCATTTTGTCCAATTCTTTGTTGAAGATGCCAAGAACCTGGACACCCGCAACCGGTAACACAGCCTCTCTCCCCCACTGATTACAGCAAAAACTTTGGAACAGAATATAAAAATCAACTGCCTGAGGGCCTGTGAAGTGTTAATAATAGCAGGCAGACTGGAGACTGAAGTCAAAGGTTGAATAACAACTGGAAGTGAGGGTGAATTTTGCACTGTTTTTCCCTCTGTTGACCCCCAGCGTTGACCCAAGTGTGGGCCAAATCCCAGTGCTGTGCTATAGGTACTAACAGTAAAAACCCAGGGGAAAAATATGTCTAGCCAGAAGACAGAGAAAGGGGGCCCCTGGGAGACTGAGGGTGTGGAATAAATAGCACAAAAGAATGAGCTGGAGAAAGGCCTTGCCCAGTCCTGCATATGAACCAACAAAAGTCCCAGGTTCAGGCCTGAGCTACTCCCTCAATGTTCCCAAGGAAATATGTGAGGTTTCAAGACCTGGACCACCATGTACACCATCCAAACCCCAGACTAATCCTCCAGAGACCACACACCAGGGACACCCAACCAACACTGGAAGGACTTTGAAAACTGAACTGATGTTGGAACCGCTGCCTGTGGAAAGAAAGCCAGAATGTGTGCTCTGCATCTAGCCAGCGGAACCACTGCCTCCTAAAGCAACAGCAGCAAGGCAGCCTTCTCCAGAGTGTTAAGTGGAACCCAGAGCCTCACAACACAGTATTCAAAATGTCCAGCCTCTATCCAAAGTTACCCGACCCACAAAAGATACAGGAAAAGCCAACCAAGGCTGGGCGTGGTGGCTCACGGCTGTAATCCCAGCACTTTGGGAGGCCGAGGCAGGCAGATTGCCTGAGGTCAGGAGTCCAAGACCAACCTGACCAATATGGTGAAACCCCGTCTCTAGTAAAAATACAAAAATTAGCTGGGCATGGTGGCAGGTGCCTGTAGTCCCAGCTATTCGGGAGGCTGAGGTTGGAGAATTACTTGAATCCGGGAGGCAGAGGCTGCAGTAAGCTGAGATCATGGCACTGTACTTTAGCCTGGGCGATAGAGTGAGGTCCTGTTTCAAAAAAAAGAAAGAAATAGAAAGAAAAAAGAAAAGTTGGCCAGGTGCAGTGGTTCATGCCTGTAATCCTAGCACTTTGGGAGGCTGAGGTGGGCAGATCATCTGAGGTCAGGAGTTCGAGACCAGCCTGGTCAACATGGTGAAACCGTCTCTACTAAAAATACAAAATAAAAACTATCCAGGGGTCATGACAGGCACCTGTAATCCCAGCTACTCGGGAGACTGAGGCAGGAGAATTGCTTGAACCCCGGAGGCGGAAGTTGCAGTAAGCTGAGATTGCACCACTGCACTCCAGCCTGGGCAACAGAGTGAGACCCCATCTCAAAAAAAAAGAAAAAAAAAAAGGAAAAGAAAAAAAAAAAAAAAAGCTGAGCAATACTCAAGGAAAAAAGACAATCAACAGACACCAGTCCCAGAATAACACAGGTAAATTTTTTTAATTCATGAGGTTAAGATGAACAATCTGGGCCGGGCGCGGTGGCTCACGCCTGTAATCCCAGCACTTTGGGAGGCCGAGGCGGGCGGATCACAAGGTCAGGAGATCGAGACCATGGTGAAACCCCGTCTCTACTAAAAATAGAAAAAAAAATTAGCCGGGCGCAGTGGCGGGCGCCTGTAGTCCCAGCTACTCGGGAGGCTGAGGCAGGAGAATGGCGTGAACCCGGAGGCGGAGCTTGCAGTGAGCCGAGATTGCGCCACTGCACTCCAGCCTGGGCGACAAAGCGAGACTCCGTCTCAAAAAAAAAAAAAAAAAAAAAAAAAAAAAAAAAAAATGAACAATCTGGAAGTGAATGGAAGGATAAAATTTCTCTGCAGAAAGATAGAAACTAGAACCAAATGGAAATTTTAGAATTGAAAAAAAAAACAAAACACATTATCTGAAATAAAATATTCATAGGATGGACTCAGTATTAGAATGGAGATGAAAGGAGGAGGCTTTGGGAAACTTGAAGACAGATGACTAGAAATGGTCCAAGAGAGTATAGAAGATTGGGTGGGAAAGGAACAGAATCTCAGGAAGGTGTAGAACAATAAGCTCGATCGTTCCTGTTGCTGGAATCCCAAAAGGAGAGAAGTAATTGGAGTGGAAAATTATATTTGAAGACATTATGGCCACACTTTTCCAAATTTGGTGGAAAACATAAATTTACCAATTCAAGAGCTCAGCAAATTCCAAATAGGATAAACCCAAGGAAAACGATGCCCAGGCACATCATCCATCAAAATGCTGAAAAATAAAGATAAAGAAGCCTTGAGGGCAGCTGGAGGATATGATAACCATGGGAAAAACAATGGCTTATGTAACTGTGGGTTTATCCTCAGAAAACACAGAAAATCAACATACTTAAGGTGCCTAAAGAACTGTCCTCCTACAATTCTATGTCCAGCAAAAATACCCTTCAGGAATGAAGGATAAATGAAGATATCTTCACAGGAAGGAAAATTAAGAGAATTTGTTATCAGTGGACATTTTTTTTAACCAAATCCTAAAGGAAATGTTTTCAGGCTCAAAAGAAGTAATGCTAGAGGGAAACTGGAACTTAGGAATAAAGGAAAACCAGTAGAAACACAAATATCAGGGTAAATATAATACTGCTTCTTCTTAAGTTCTTTAGAATATATGTAACTATTGATAGCAAAAATTGTAACATTTATCTGGGTGGTTTCCAATGTATGCAGACATAATATGTATGACAATCTTAACATAAAGATGGAGACAATTCTCCATTTACGAAATGTACTTGAAGTGGTAAAATATTTACGTAGAATGTGAAAAGTTGCACTATATACGCTATAATCTCTAACACAACCACTAAAAATTACAAGATATAGCAAAAAAGCCAACAGATATATAAAGTGGAAACCAAAAAAAATCCAACAGATGAACTTAAAACAACAAAATGGAGGCTTTAAATTCAGCCATACTAATAATCACATTAAATATGTATATATTTTTTTGAGATGGAGTCTTGCTCAGTTGCCCAGGCGGGAGTGCAGTGGCATTTTCAATTCACTGCAACCTCTGCCTCCTGGGTTCAAGCCATTCTTCTGCCTCAGCCTCCTGAGTAGTTGGGACTACAGGTGCCTGCCACCATGCCCGGCTAATTTTTGTATTTTTAGTAGAGATGGGGTTTCACCATGTTAACCAGGATGGTCTCAATCTCCTGACCTCGTGATCCACCTGCCTCGGCCTCCCAAAGTGCTGGGATTACAGGCATAAGCCGCCACACCTGGCCCTATAAATGGTTTTTTAAAACCTTTTAGAACTAATAAATGAATATGGTAAAGTTGCAGAATATGAAATCAACACACAAAAGTCAGTAGCAGTCCTACACACTAACAACAAACTATCTGAAAAAGAAATCAAGAAAACTGTCCCCCATTTACAACAGCCACAAAACAAGAAAATACTTAGGAATAAATTTAACCAAGCAGGAGAAAGATCTGTATACTGAAAACTATAAAACATCGATAAAAGAAATTAAAACACAGGCCGGGCGCGGTGGCTCACGCCTGTAATCCCAGCACTTTGGGAGGCCGAGGCGGGCGGATCACAAGGTCAGGAGATCGAGACCACGGTGAAACCCCGTCTCTACTAAAAATAGAAAAAATTAGCCGGGCGCAGTGGCGGGCGCCTGTAGTCCCAGCTACTCGGGAGGCTGAGGCAGGAGAATGGCGTGAACCCGGGAGGCGGAGCTTGCAGTGAGCTGAGATCCGGCCACTGCAGTCCAGCCTGGGCGACAGAGCGAGACTCTGTCTCAAAAAAAAAAAAAAAAAAAAAAAAAGAAATTAAAACACAAATAAATGGAGAGCTAGTTCATGTTCATGGACTGGAAGAATAAATACTGTTAAAATGTTCATACTATCCAAAGCTATCTACAGACACAGTGCAATCCCTATCAAAATTCCAAGGTCCTGTTTAACAGAAATAGAAAAAAAAAATCCTAAAATTAATATGGAACCACATACACACACACACACACACACACACACACACACCCACCCACCAAGGCAATCTTGAGCTAAAAGAACAAAGCTGGAGGCATCACACTGACTTTAAACTATGTTACAAAAGCTAAAGTAATTAAAACAGCATGTTGGGCTGGGCGTAGTGGCTCACACCTGTCATCCCAGCCCTTTGGGAGGCTGAGGTGGGTCATCACCTGAGATCAGGAGTTCCAGACCAGCCTGGCCAACATGGTGAAACCCTGTCTCTACTAAAAATGCAAAAATTAGCTGGGTGTTGTGGCGCATGTCTGTAATCCCAGCTGCTTGTGAGGCTGAGGCAGGAGAATTGCTTGAACCCTGGAGGCGGAGGTTGCAGTGAGCCGAGATCACACCACTGCATTCCAGCCTGGGTAATAGAGCAAGATTCCATCTCTAAATAAATAAATAAAAACAGCATATTACCAGCATAAAATAGATGCATCAGCCAATGAAACAGAGTACAGAGCCCGGAAATGAACCCATGCATTGATGATCAATTGATTTACAGCAGAGTTACCAAGAACACACAATGGGAAAAGGACAGTCTCTGTAATAAAGAGTTAGGAAAACTGGGTATCCAAAGACGGAAGAGTGAAATTGGACCCTTATCTCATACCACATTAAAAAAAAAAAAATCAAAATGGATTAGAGACTTAACGTAAGACCTGAAACTGTAAAGCTACTAGAAGAAAACAGGGGAAAACCACAGGCGATTGGTCTGGGCAATGATATTTTGGCTTTGACTCCAAAAGCTCAGGCAACAAAAGCAAAAATAGGCAAGAGAGATTACGTCAAACTGAAAAGTTTCTGCACAGCACAGGAAATAATTAACAGAGTGAAGAGACGTCTTACAGATTGAGAAAAAATATCTGTAAACCACACATCTAATAAGGGCTTAATATTCAAAATACAGAAGGAACTCAAACAACTCAACAGCAAGCAAACAACTCGGGCAAAGGCCCTGAATAGACATTTCTCTAAAGAAGACATGCAAATGACCAACAGGTAATGAAAACATGCTCATCATCATAAACCATTAGGGAAATGTACAAATCAAATACAATGAGATATCACCTCACGTCTGTTAGGACGGCTAATATCAAAAAGATGAAAGAGGCCAGGTGCCGCGGCTCACGCCTATAATCCCAGCACTTTGGGAGGCTGGGGGTGTGGCGGAAGGGGGAAGAATCACTCGAGGCCAGGAGTTTGAGACCAGCCTGGCCAATATGGTGAAACTGTCTCTACTAAAAATACAAAAAATTAGCAGGGTGTGGTGGCACATGCCCGTCATCCCAGCTACTCAGGAAGCTGAAGCAGGAGAATTGCTTGAACCTGGGAGGCAGAGGTTGCCATGAGCCAAGATTGTGCCACTGCACTCTAGCCTGGGCAACAAGAGTGAGACTATCTCAAAAAAAAAAAAAAAAAAAAAAAAGTGATGAAAGATAGCAAGGGTTGGTGAGAATGTGGGGCAAAAGAAACCCTTGTATACTTGGGTGGGAATGTAAATTACTACACCCATTATAGAAAACATGATTGAGGTTCCTCAAAAAACTAAAAACAGAATGCCCATGTGATCCAGCAATCCCACTTCTGGATCCCTCTCCTAAGGATGTGAAATCAGCATGTTGAAAAGATATCTGCCCTCTCATGTTCGCTGGAGCATTATTTACAATAGTCAAGTTATGGAATCAAACTGGGTGCGCACCAGTGGGTGAATGAATAAAGACGACGTTTTATACTACAGTGGAATACTATTCAGCCTTGAAAAAGCATGGCATTTTGCCATTTGCAACAATATGAATGATCCCAGAGGACATTATGCCAAGCGAAATAAGCCGTGCACAGAAAGACAAATACCGCATGTTCTCACTCCTCCGTGGCATCTAAAACCACCAAACTCAGAAGCAGAGTAGAATGGTGGTTGTCAGAGGCTGGGAGGTGGGGAGAATGGGGAGATACTGGTCAAAGGGGACAAAGTTTCAGGTAGGACGAATATATGGTAAGTGTTTGATGAGATGGATATATTGATTAGCTTGATTCAATCATTCCACGCTGTATATGTATATCATGACATCACTTTGTACCCCATAATTATAATTTGTCAATATAAATCTTTAAACATTTTTTATTTTTCGAGATGGAGTCTTGCTCTGTTACCCAGGCTGGAGTGCAGTGGCACGATCTCGGTTCACTGTGACCTCCACCTCCCAGGTTCAAGTGATTTTCCTGCCTCAGCCTCCTGAGAAGCTGAGATTACAGGCACTTGCTACCCCACCCGGCTAATTTTTGTATTTTTAGTAGAGACGGGGTTTTGCTACGTTGGCCAGGCTGGTCTCAAACTCCTGACCCCAAGTGATCTGCCTGCCTCGGCCTCCTAAAGTGCTGGGATTACAGGCGTGAGCCACCGTGGCAGGCTTAAAATTTAATAAAATTATGTTTTAAATGTAAAACTAAAAAAAAGCAAATGTAAATAGTTTAAGTACACCAGTTGAAAGAGAGTGATTGTCAGATTGAATTAAACAAAATCCCATAGGGTCTCCAAAAATGTTCCTCCAGCTAATAAATGAGTTTAGCAAGGTCATGGGAAATAAGGTCAATAGACAAAAATTGGCCAGTTGCAGTGACTCACGCCTGTAATCCCAGCACTTTGAGAGGCCGAGGCAGGTAGATCACCCGAGGTCAGGAGTTTGAGACAAGCCTGACCAATATGGTAAAACCCCATCTCTACTAAAAATATAAAAATTATCCAGGCTTGGTGGTGGCACCTGTAGTCCCAGCTACTTGGGGGGCTGAGGCACAAGAATCACTTGAACCTGTGAGGCACAGGTTGCAGTGAGCCAAGATCGCACCACCGCACTCCAGCCCGGGCAACAGAGTGAGACGGTCTCAAAATATCAATAAAAAGTGAAAAAAAAAATGTCTATAGACTAGCAACAAACAGCTGTTGGAGGCTGCGGTGAGCTGAGATTGTACCACCACACTCCAGTCTGGGCCAGAGTACCCTGTTTCTAAAAATAATAATGATAATAAAGAATGGTTACATAAAGAAATTGGGCAATATGAAATACTGGTGAGTATTTAGAGCAAACAGAATTATTTTCTGTGCCCAGCACTTTGGGAGGTCGAGACGGGCAGATCACGAGGTCAGGAGATCGAGACCATCCTGGCTAACATGGTGAAACCCCGTCTCTACTAAAAAAAATACAAAAAACTAGCTGGGCGAGGTGGTGGGCGCCTGTAGTCCCAGCTACTCGGGAGGCTGAGGCAGGAGAATGGTGTAAACCCGGGAGGCGGAGCTTGCAGTGAGCTGAGATCCGGCCACTGCACTCCAGCCTGGGCGACAGAGCAAGACCCTGTCTCAAAAAAAAAAAAAAAAAAAAAAAAAAAGAATCATTTTCTGTGGCAGGAGGAAACGTCCAATGCACGGCCACTCTGGAAAACAGTTTCACAGTTTCTTAGACATACAGTGACCTTCTGAGCTAGCAATCCCATTGATACTGGCTGAAAGGTCTTAGCTGTGAGCCAAGGTTTGGAACCTGTCCACAAACCTGCCAGGGTCCTCAGAGTACCTTCCCCACTTTCCCTGACATGGTCGGACATCAGTTATGGGAAATGACTTGAGTCTTGCACTGGACTGGCCCCCACTCCCCTGCTGAGAGGCTGTGGGAGCTGCTGAATAGGGTGATCCGCTGTGGGGATGTGGGGGCCTGAGAAGGATTTGTTCCTCCTCCGGCTGCCTTGCATGGATGGAGAATTTGGCAAGGGGTTATATGGGGGCAGCCAGAGATCCCCAAGAGACAAGTGGCCCTTGTAAGAGGGGGTCATCCACAACATCTGGCTCAGTCTTAGGACTTTTTTTTTAAAGACCAAGTCTCAGGTCTAAAACTCAGTCTCTTCAGACCAAGTTGGCCAGGCTGGAGTGCAGTGGTGCGATCTCGGCTCACTGCAGCCTCCACCTCCCGGATTCAAGTGATTCTCCTGCCTCAGCCTCCTGAGTAGCTGGGTCTACAGGCTTGAGCCACCGCTCCCGGCTAATGTTTTTAATAGAGACGGGGTTTCACCATCTTGGCCAGGCTGGTCTTGAACCCCTGACCTCAAATGATCTGCCTGCCTCAGCCTCCCAAAGTGTTGAGATGACAGGTGTGAGCCACCGCGCCTGGCCTCAGGACTTTCTTTTCGAGGGCCCGTCTTAGAAGCTTTACAGATTGCAGGATTCTGGAAGGTGTTTCCCACAGTGGTCTGGCCTAGGGAGGGCCTATATGTTGCAGATGTTTCTGACCTTAGAGTGTCAGACGTCCTAGACCTCAGGGTGTCAGGCGACGTCCCCAGCCTTGGGGTGTCAGATATCCCGAACCTCAGGGTGGACCCTGGCGCTGTTTTGGAGGCGTCCCCCATAGGCGATGGACTGATTTACTGTGACTCCCCTAGTCCCGGGATGCAATGCTTAGCCTTTTGCGTCCCACCGAGTGAAATAAGCTTCTTCAGCCTGTAACCCTCGTGAGACACGGGATCTCACCACAGACCTTAACACTATTAACAGCAAAGTCAGGGATCTGTCTCTCAGAACAATGAAGAATTCCGGGTTCTCACGCAAAAAGGCTCATACATAAAATGAGAAGCTCCTGCCCAGCTCTAAGAAGAGGAACCAAAAAAAGGTAACTCCACACCACTGCCTCCCCACACAGCACAGGGACACAGACACCAGCACAGGGAGCTGTCACCTCCACAAACATCATCCTGTCTGTTGCATGGACGTGTCTTGTACTCGGCAGGAGCTGAATGACCTGTTGCATGACCGAGTTATCCTGTCACCGGAGACTTCAAGCAGTGGGTGCCCTGGTGGCTTTTCACTGCCCAACCCGCGCCCACCGATGGCAGCTTTGACAAAGAAAGAAGAAAAAAACACATCCCCAAATTTGGGCTTACCTCCTGGCCCGATGCCAACACGTGTTACCGGGTGGACGGTCTCGGCTGTGAGTTGTCCAAAGTCTTGGCGTGTTGAAAAAAAGAACTGAACAAAATGCATACACAAAGCAACAAGGGAATGAAGCAAAGAAAGACAAGAAGATAAAGGACAGAGGAGGAACAAAGGCACAATTCATGGAGCAAGAGAAGCTCCAGCAGGTGGTTCAAGAACCTCCTGATTGCAAGACACCCAGGGCTTTTATAGAGCCAAGAAAACTTTGCACCACCCTCTTGGTGCCCTTTAGAGGCCTCCGATTGGTTACCCCCTATGAAGGATTGGCCTTTGACCAATCAGAGGCTGAAGTGGAGGCTCGGCCTGCTGTCAATCAGAGGCTGAAGTGGAGGCATCTGTGGTGTTATCACAGGTTAAAGGCGGCCTGCCTGCTGCCTCACCTTGCCTACAACTGGCTGCACCTGTTGGTCTTTTGCTTCTCCCTTAATCCCTGGTTACTAACATTCCCTATTCTCCTGCCTTAATATCATGGATCTCTATGCCAGAAAACTGAAAAATCATGCTCACACAAAAACCGATGCCTGCAAGTTTATAGCAGTTTCGTTCACATTTACCAAAGACGGAACTCAGCCTTCAACTGGTGTATAAGGAAACCGTGGTGCCTTCATACTGAGCGATATCACTCAGCAATGAAAAGGACGCACGTACATACCAGGATCAATCAGACGCCTAACGCCAGCTGAAGGAAGCCAGGCTCTGAAGGCTCCTGCTGCAGGAGTCCTGGGTCTGGGTGATGCCCAGGGTGGCTGGACGGGGCAGCTCACAGCACTGGGAGGGGCAGCTCACAGCACTGGGAGGGGCACAGGGCGGGCTCAGGGATTCAAGGAAGGCTGGTTGCAGAGGCTCGGCACCTGAGAGCTGTCTTTGAGGAGCTGCACCTTGATTTTGGCGGTGGTTACCCGACTCTGTGCATTCGTCCAATTCTTAGAATTGCACACCAGAAAAGCTGACTTTTACTCTATGTCAATTCAAGCAAACTGTAAAAAGAAAGATGTATTTCAAAATAATTTTCTTTTCTGAGAAGAAGTCTTGCTCTGTTGCCCAGGCTGGAGTGCAGTGGCATGATCTCGGCTCACTGCAACCTCTGCCTCCAAGGTTCAAGTGATTCTCCTGCCTCAGCCTCCCAAGTAGCTGGGATTGCAGGTGCCCGCCACCACGCCCGGCTAATTTTTGTATTTTTCGTAGAGATGGGGTTTCACCATGTTGGCCAGGCTAGTCTCGAACTCCTGACCTCAAGTAATCCACCCACCTCAGCCTCCCAAAGTGCTGGGATTACAGGCGCGAGCCAACGCACCCAGCTAAATACATTTTTTCCTGCCTATTAGCAATAGCCATCAGAATAACATGGGGGAAAGAGCCCATTTAAAATAATAACAACATGAAATTTAAAAAGCTTTAGGTCTGGGAAAAAATGCCACGACCTTAGAGTGAGCATCAGCGGGCCCTGGGGTGTTGTTCTTGTTGGAAGTGACAGAGCCCACCAGAAGCTGCATGAGCAGTGACAGAGGTGGGTGATCTCACTGGCTCCCCAGGCCTGTCTGCTGCCTCACCTTGCCTAGAACTGGCTGCACCTGTTGGTCTTTTTGTTTTGTTTTTTGAGATGGAGTCTCACTCTGTCACCCAGGCTGGAATACAGTGGTGCAATCTTAGCTCATTGCAACCTCCTCCTCCCGAGTTCAAGTGATTCTCCTGCCTCAGGATCCCAAGTAGCTGGGACTACAGGCCAGCTGGTTGCAGGACCTCAAACGAGGTGTGTGTGGGCGCCGTGGTGTCTCTGCTCTAAACAACTGCTGCTCTCCCTGGTGAATTTTAACTCGTGTGTGTGTGTGTGTGTGTGTTGTACGTGCACAGGTGCACACACAGAGTTAAAATGGCTTGGCGGTGGTTACGTGACATGGGTCGTGTGTGTGCATGGGTGTCATGGGCTGAGAGTTCCAGTCCCAAGCGCCAGTGCATGTGAATGGGACCTTGTTTGGAAACAGGGTCTTTGCAGATGATCAAGGTAAGATGAAATCATTAGGGTGGCCCCTAATCTAATATGACCGGTGACCCCATTAAAAGAGGGACATTTGGACACAGAGACAGAGATGCATGTGTGAAGACGAAGGCAGAGATCGGGTGAATCTTCTAGAAGCCAAGGGATCATCCAAAGCTGCCCTCCAAGGATCGTAAGCTAAATGAGAGAGCCAGGGATGGACTCTCCCTGACAGCCCTGGGAAGGAACCAGCCCTGCCCATGCCTGGCTTTTGGGGGTCCGGCCTCCTGAGCTGTAGTACAATACGTGTCTGTTGTTGGAGCTCCCTAGTGTGTGGCACTTTGTAAAGGCAGCCCTAGCAAAGTGAGGCGATGTGTACGCTGCTACTTAGTGCGTTTGTACTACTTAGACTTTAATAAACACCATGGAAGACACCAAGTTAATTCAGAGAACAGATACACAAACACACAGATACACACACACACACACACATATGCACATACACACACAAACAGATACACACACACACACAAACACACAAACGCAACCCACACAAACACAAATGCACACACATACACTCACACACACACATACACACACACAAACACACACACAAACACACAAACGCAACCCACACAAACACAAATGCACACACATACACTCACACACACACATACACACACACAAACACACACACATACACACATGCACAAACACATACACAGACCCTGTTTCCAAACGAGGTCCCGTTCACATGCACTGGCAGTTAGGACTTGAACACTCACCACATGACACCCACACACACGCAACACACACACAAACATACACACAAACACACACACACACACACACACACACACACTTAGGAAGGCCAAGGCAGGTGGATCACCTGAGGTCAGGAGTTCAAGATCAGCCTGAGCAACATGGTAAAACCCTATCTCCACTAAAAACACAAAAATTAGCCAGGTGTGGTGGTGCAAGCCTGTAGTCCCAGCTACTCGGGATCCTGAGGCAGGAGAATCACTTGAACCTGGGAGGAGGAGGTTGCAATGAGCTGAGATTGCACCACTGTATTCCAGCCTGGGCGACAGAGTGAGACTCCATCTCAAAAAACAAAACAAAACAACAAAATTTAACCCAGTGCCTTAGTTTTCTATGGCTGCTGTAATGAATTGTCACAAATTTAGGTGGCTTAAAATAATACAAATTTATTCATACAGTTCTATAGGTTAGGTGTAAAGTCCGAATCGGGTCTCCCTGGGCGAAAACCAAGGCGTCCACAGGGCTGAGTCTTTCTGGAGGCTTGGGGAGAATCTGCTCACGGCTTTTCCAGCTCCTGGAGGCACCCACGTGCCCTGGCAAGGGGCCCTTCCTCCATCTTCAGAGCTCACAGAGCAGCATCTTCTGTACCCAGATGTCCCAGGCCCCCCTGTTTTTTCTTTTCTTTTTTTTTTTGAGGCGGAGTCTTGCTCTGTTGCCCAGGCTGGAGTGCAGTGGCAAGGTCTTAGCTCACTGCAAGCTCCGCCTCCCGGGTTCACTCCATTCTCCTGTCTCATCCTCCGGAGTAGCTGGGACTACAGGCGCCCGCCACCACGCCCGGCTAATTTTTTGTATTTCTTTTTTAGTAGAGACGGTGTTTCACCGTGTTAGCCAGGATGGTCTCGATCTCCTGACCTTGTGATCTACCCGCCTTGGCCTTCCAAAGTGCTGGGATTACAGGCATGAGCCACTGCGCCTGGCCCCTCCCAGGCCCCCCTCTTATAAGGACCTTTGTGATGACCTCAGGCACACCGGGAGAACCCAGGAAACTGCCTTTCTGCAGACCCCTGCCTGAGTCCCCATTGCCACACAAGGCAGCAGGGTCACGAGTCCTGGGGGTCCAGACCTGGGCATCTTCAGGGCCATCGCTCTGCCCACTGCACATAGCAACGTAAAAGCACAGACACGGAACCCCACTTCCATTAGCCCTTTATTCTCTGTGATCACATGGAGATTGCATCTGGGTTTAAAATTCAAGAGTGACACAGAGAGTATGAATTGTAAAGTGTCATGTTTTGGTTTGGTGAATGCAAATTTTGTTTTGTATGTGAGCTATTTTACTAAAATTGGCTAATATATTTTTAATTGAAATTTACTCTTAGTTACCACAGGCTTGTACCACCACACCTGCCTAATTTTTTTTTTTTTTTTTTTGAGGTGGAGTCTCGCTCTGTCGCCCAGGCTGGAGTGCAGTAGCGCAACCTCGGCTCACCACAACCTCCGCCTCGCGGGTTCAAGCGATTCTCCTGCCTCAGCCTCCCAAGTTGCTGGGATTACAGGTGCGCGCCACCATGCCCGCCTAATTTTTGTATTTTTAGTAGAAATGGGATTTCTCCATGTTGGCCAGGCTGGTCTCGAACTCTTGACCTTGTGATCTGCCTGCCTCAAACTCCCAAAGTGCTGGGATTACAGGTGTGAGACAACGCGCCTGGCCACACCTGCTTGATTTTTGTATTTTTAGTAGAGACGGGGTTTCATCGTGTTGCACAAATTGGTCTCAAACGCCTAGGCTCAAGCATTCCTTCCTCCATGGCCTCCCAAAATGCTGGGGTTAGAGGTGTGAACCACCACACAGCCTCCTTATGGGATTGTATCAAAAGTCACAAGGAGCCGCCATGAGCACTCCACGCTGGAGACATTTCCCACCCTGGGGCTCCAGGCTCTGCAGGCATGGGAGGCATCCCAGTAGCAAGGCCCCTAAACCAACCTGCTACCCTCAGAGAAGGACCACTGTCCTTCCAGCTGGGGGTGAGGGTCCCCACCTCTCCCCGGATCTGCCCCCCTCAGGCTGGCCACTGTGAGGGTCTGTCGCCTGCAGCACTCACTCCTGGACCACTTTCCAGGTTGAGGAGGGAGCCCAGGTTCCATCACTGACCAGCTTCCAGGCCTTGGGCAAGTTCTGAAACTTATCTGTGCCCCGTTTCCACACTCATAAATGGGATGACAAGGATTCTGACTGTCAGAGCTGAGATGCGGCTGGTACATACCGGTGTGGGGTCCGTTTCAACCAGGCAGTGCTGGGGTCCTGCCAGTCATTGCCATCATCATTGTTATTATTGAGATGGCGTCTCGCTCTGTGGCCCAGGCTGGAATGCAGTGGTGCAATCCTAGCTCACTGCAGCCTCGCCTTCCCGGGCTCAAGCAAGTCTCCCATTTGAGCCTCCTGTGTAGCTGGAACTCAGGTGCACACCACCACTCTCGGCTAATTTATTCATTTTTTTAGAGACGGTGTCTCATGATGTTGCCCAGGCTGGTCTTCAACTCCTGGCCTCAAGTGTTCCTCCTGCCTCAGTCTCCCATAGTGTTTGAATTACAGGCGTGAGCCACCACGCCAGGCCCAGTTATTAAATGTTTTGAACATCACTCCTATCTGTCCCCATGAGGTTATTGTGAGGACAACAGGAGTCCATTCTTGCAAACTTTGGAGAGCACGGCCTGGCACACACCAAGGGCTCCGCGAATGTTTTCATCGTTGCGTTTCTCAGGCAGGCAGACTCCCCCCAGACCCACCCCATCGTTACAGATGGTAATTCCAGAGAAAACGCCTTCACTTCCCAACACCCATATATGAAATCTCATGGAGGGACCGACGCCTGGGCTGTGATCCATGGCTGTGGTCAGGGAGATGGAGTTCTCTGATTGGCTCCGATTGGTTCATGGCTCCACCCCTTTGGTGGGGACGGCATCCCTGGGGGTGTGAAGGAAAGAGGCTCTGAGGCCCAGGAAGTGGTTGCTGGGTAGATACGAACACATACACACACATGCACACACACACAAGCATGCATACACATGCGCACATGCACACACACGCACACACGCACACACACGTGCACACACGTGTCTGCACACATGCACACATGCACAAACGCACACATGCACACACATACACACGTGCACACACACACGCACACACACAAACGTGCACACACACAAACACATGCACACGCATATGCATACACACACACACAGGTACACACATATACACATGCACACACATGCACACACACAAACGCACACACACACGGAAAAGGAAAAAAGAAAAAGAAATGTTTTCTCCACCAGGGCGTATAAAAACCCACTTTGCATAAAAGGAGAGAGTTATGATGTTGCTGCATTGAAGACAATATTATAAAGATGTAATTTCCCTCCAAGTTAGTCTATAAATTTAAAGCAATCCCACACAAAAGCCCAGCAAGCGTTCTGCAATATGGGATCGTGATTCTAAGGCTCATCTGAAGAATGCTCGCATGAGAACAGCCGAGAAAAATGTGGAAATAGAAAGGAATAATGAAGAGGGCTTACCCTATTAGACATTAAAATGCATCACTAGCTAAGCCAGCTAAAGCAACCTGAATCTGGGGAGGAAGAGACAGATAGATCAATGAGTGAGAACGCAGGAGCTGGGAACAGACAGGACCTAGATGAGGATTTGGTGAGAGCTGGGAGTGGCGTCTCACATCAGTGGGTGTAGAATGGATTGCTCGATAACCATACCGAACATCTGGTCAATCATTTGGAAGAAAATTCCGAAGCTCCCTACTTTGTATGCCAAGCCGAAATAAATCCCAAAATAGTAAATGTTTAAGATAAAAAGATATTGGGCCAGGCCCGGTGGCTCACGCGTGTAATCCCAGCACTTTGGGCGACCAAGGCGGGCAGATCACTTGAGTTGAGGAGTTCGAGACCAGCCTGTTCAACATGGTGAAACCTCATCTCTATTAAAAATACAAAGATTAGCCGAACATGGTTGTGGGTGCCTGTAATCCCAGCTACTTAGGGGGCTGAGGTAGGAGAATCTATTGAACCCGGGAGGCGGAGGTTGCAGTGGGCCGAGATCGTGCCATTGCACTCCAGCCTGGGTGACAGCCCAAGACTCTATCTCCAAAAGGAAGGAAGGAAGCAAGGAAGGAAGGAAGGAAAGAAGGAAGGAAGGAAGGAAGCAAGGAAGCAAGGAAGGAAAGAAGGAAAGAAGGAAGGAAGGGAGGAAGGGAGGGAGGGAGGGAGGGAGGGAGGGAGGGATATTGAAAAACAAAAAGCAAATTATATATTATTTTCTATTAGGAGCAGGCTGGGTTTCTTAGCAGATTAAAAATAGAGCCTGTGGGAATCTTCTAGGTGAGGCCTCGGCATGGCGGCGGTGCAGCTCACGCATGCTGTCCCGAATGCCAGCGATCCTTCCGCCTTCACCGCTGCTGACGTTTAGTCTCCGGTCATATTGTAATTCGGCCCTTCCTCTGTTGCTGGGCACTTCAGTCATTTCTATTTTTGGCTGTTGTGAGTGGGACTATTATGACATTCTGAAACAAAACAGAATCTGTAAAGACGAGAGATGGATATATATTGTTAAATAAGCGTTCAAAACATCTTTACATCAAAATAAACATGGACACATAGGCACATGCCTTGGTGCGGCTTTTTTCTTTTCTTTTTTTTTTTTTTTTGAGATGGAGTCTTGCTCTGTCCCCCAGGCTGGAGTGCAGTGGCACAATCTTGGCTCACTGCAAGCTCTGCCTCCCAGGTTCAAGCGATTCTCCTGCCTCAGCCTCCCAAGTAGTTGGGATTATAGGCACCCGCCACCACACCCAGCACTTTTTTTCTTTCTTTCTTTTTGTATTTTTAGTACAGATGGGGTTTCACCATATCGGCCAGGCTGGTCTCAAACTCCTGACCTTGTGATCCACCCTCCTCGGCCTCCCAAAGTACTGGGATTACAGGTGTGAGCCACCGCACCCGGCCCTCGGTGTGGCTTCTTGGTGGGCAGGGTCCGTCTGCCTGTCTGGCCCCCCGGGTCCCATAGCTGCAGGTGGCGGTGCTGCGGCCCTCCCTGGAGACTTGGCACCTGGAGTTGCCCACCCCCATGTGATGATGTGTCAGGAAGCTCGGTCCCCACCCCTGGTCGCTTGCGGTAAGTTCCCGACAGACCCAGGGCAGGACAGATTCTGTGATTCCGTCTGTGTGGCAGAGTCCTCTGTGGGATCAGGCGGAGCCCTCATAGGGCATATGGCATTCAGGCAGCTCAACTCCTCCAGTCTCCTCCCCCGTCAGAGGAAGGGCAGGTGGAGCCGGGAACTGACAGCGTCCCGGCCGTGCTGATCTGTGAGGGCCGCCATAACAAACACCCCAGGCTGGCCAACTTAAACCACAGACATTTATTGCTCTCAGCTCTGGAGGCTGGATGTCCTCGGTCAAGATGTGGCAAGGCTGGTTCTTCCTGAGGCCTCTCTCTTTGGCTTGCGGACGGCCGTCTCCTCCCTGGGGCCTCACATCACAGGCCCTCTGTGGTCTGTGTTCAAATCTCCTCTTCCGGCCAGGCGTGGTGGCTGACACCTGTAATCCCAACACTTTGGGAGGCTGAGGCAGGAGGATCACCTGAGGTCAGGAGTTCAAGACCAGCCTGGCCAAATGATGAAACCCCTTCTCTGCTAAAAATACAAAAATTAGCTGGGCGTGGTGGCGGGTGCCTGTCGTCAACTACTTGGGAGGCTGAGGCAGGAGAATCACTTGGACCCGGGAGGTGGAGGCTGCAGTGAGCCGAGATCGCACTCCTGCACTCCAGCCTGGGCAAAAGGAGCGAAACTCCGTCTCAAAAGCAAAACCAAACAATTCTCCTCTTCCTCCTGAGGGCACCCCCTAATTACTAGGAAAGAATTCCTGTCTCAGGCTCTGGCTCGAGGGAACTCAGCCTAAAACAGTACCAGATGTGGCCCTGCAGACCTGAAGGATGAACTCTTGATCCTGCCCTCACCCACTGGGCAGATGGCCAGGGGATCCCTGGTAACAGTCTTTGGCAAGCTGGGATGTTCTCTGAAAGGTAGAAGACAAGTGACTATGCCTAGTACCTTCTACCGCGAAGACAGAAGCACCAGGCTCAGTAGTCTGTTAGTTGCAGAGGCAGATTATTCTGCGTGAGGTAAAACGGCTCTGCCACACTCATGAAAAGGCACGGAAAATGCCAGGTGTAAGTGGTGCTTTGATGCAAAGACTCTACCACAGCTCGAGACTCAGGTTCCAGGAATCCTGCCGCTTGGGCCATTTGGCTGGCAGATCCTGTGGCGCTCAAGGCACCTGCGGAGGGTGAGTGTGCTGGGTAGGACGTCAGGCCAGCCACAGTACAGTTCTGTAGCACAGGGCAAGACCGGAGTCCGGGAGCAGGTCCATACCGCGGTGGGGAATCACATCCAATTCCAAACAGCAGCTCCTGGCTTGCTGGGGGGCCTGGTCCTGGCCGGGCATCTAACCACGGGGTGTCCAGTGACTGTGCCACCTGCAGGTTGCCCACCCTGAGCCAGAGACTGAGAAATCCACCAAGCTATGAGCGCACACTGGCCCATCAGCAGGACCAGGCTTGGCCAGCTACACAGAAGGATGGCCCGGACGCTGGTGTCTCCTGATTGCTGCTCCCATGACTCTGTATCTTCTCACGCCTGTGGGTTCAAAGAGGGAGAGAAGGCTGGGCTCGTGGGAGCTGAGAGTAGGCAGCCTACCAGGCCGCACTCCCGTGTGCAGAGAGAAGGGGCGCAGGATAGGGATCCACACGGACTCCTGAGCAGCGGCAAATGGTGTGGCTGCTGGGTTGGGGAGGTGGAAGGAGCAAGATTGGAACACTGGGGACAAATAATTTTGGAAGAGACGTGGGGGACCTGCAGGAGTGGGCTCAAAGGACGAGAATCTTTGCAGCTCATGGTGGCACCCACCAGAGGGAGCCCACAGCAGACGAGGCTCAGAAAACAGGTGGAAAGGATGGCTCATGCCGGGACGCCAGCCAGCCTCCACCCTCAGCCAGCCGGCCTCCATCCTCGGCCACCCCAGACTCCACCCTCAGCCACCACAGCCTTCATCCTCAGCCACCACAGCCTCCATCCTCAGCCACCCCAGCCTCCATCCTCAGCCACCACAGCCTCCACCCTCAGCCAGCCAGCCTCCATCCTCGGCCACCCCAGACTCCACCCTCCGCAGGCAGCCTCCATCCTCACATCCTCAGCCACCACAGCTTCCACCCTCAGCCAGCCAGCCTCCATCCCCGGTCACCCCAGACTCTATCCTCAGCCACCCCAGCCTCCATCCTTGGCCAGCTAGGCTCCACCCTCAGCCACCCCAGCCTCCATCCTCAGCCATCCCAGCCTCCACCCTCAGCCAGCCAGCCTCCATCCTCAGCCACCCCAGACTCCATCCTCAGCCATCCCAGCCTCCACCCTCAGCCAGCCAGCCTCCATCCTAGGCCACCCCAACCTCCAACCTCAACCACTCCAGTCTCTACCCTTGGTCACCCCAGCCTGCCTCCTTGGCCACCCCAGACTCCACTCTTGGCCACCCCAGCCTTCAACCTCAGCCACTTCAGCCTCCATTCTCAGCCAGCTAGCCTCCATCCTCAGCCAATGCAGCCTCCACTCTATGCAACCCCAGCCTCCACCCTCGGCCACCTCAGCCTCCATTCTCAGCCACCCTATCCTTCATCCTTGGCCACCCCAGGCTCCACCCTCGGCTACCCCAGCCTCCATCTTCAGCCACCCCAGACTCTACCCTTGGTCACCTCAGCCTCCATCCTCTGCCACCCCAGAATCCATCCTCTGCCACCACAGTCTCCACCCTCAACCAGCCATCCTCCATCACTGGCCAGCCAGGCTCCATCCTCAGCCACCCTGGACTCCACCCTCAGCCAGCCAGCCTCCACCCTCAGCCACCCCAGACTCCACCCCCAGCCAGCCAGCCTCCATCCTCAGCCACCCCAGCCTCCACCCTCAGCCACCCCAGACTCCACCCCCAGCCAGCCAGCCTCCACCCTCAGCCACCCCAGACTCCACCCTCAGCCAGCCAGCCTCCATCCTCAGCCACCCCAGCCTCCACCCTCAGCTACCCCAGCCTCCACCCTCAGCTACCCCAGCCTCCACCCTCAGCTACTCCCAGCCTCCACCCTCAGCTAGCCAGCCTCCATCCTCAGCCACCCCAGACTCCATCCTTGGCCAGCCAGCCTCTGTCCTTGACCAGCCAGCCTCCACCCTTAGCCAGCCAGTCTCCATCCTTGGCCAACCAGACTCCATCGTCAGCTACCCCAGCCTCCATCCTCAGCCACCCCAGCCTCCATCCTCGGCCACCCCAGCCTCCATCCTCAGGCATCCCAGCCTCCACCCTCACCCACCCCAGTCTCCACCCTTGGTCGCCCCAGCCTGGCTCTGTGGTCACCCCAGACTCCACTCTTGGCTACCTCAGCCTCCATCTTCAGCCAGCCAGCCTCCATCCTCGGCCATCCCAGCCTCCACCCTTGGCCACCGCAGCATCGCCGTTGGCCACTCAGTGCTGGTGCAGTGGCTCTTATTTGGCACGGCTGTCATAGCAGGGAGGGAGGGAGGGTCCGCAGGGTCCAATCACAAGAACTTCCCTTCACCAGGGCTCATCTAGCTTCTGCCACTGCTAAATGTCCGAACCTCGCTATGAGGCCGTCTCTCGAGGTGGTGGCGGCAAGTGGATTTCACTGGACTCCTTCTGGACTTGTGCTACCTGGGATTCATCCAGGACCAACCCTGAGGCCTGTGGAGTGTCTGATGCTCTGGCACGAGGAACCACCTAACATCACTTTGGCTCAAGGGACCCGCTTTATGGAGAAGAAGGTGTGTCAGCGAGCAGAGGACCCCGGGATTCTCTGATCCCACCACACAGTACATCACCCCAAAACTGCCAGCTGGATAGAGGGGTGGGTGGAATGGTAATGACAGCAAGGGGACCTGCTTGGAGATGACGCTGTGAAGACAGGGACATTCCTGTGGCTTGTGGCATACACGCTAACACAGTGGTGCTATTTATACGGTGCTGTTTTCCCGATGGATAGAAGACAGGTTCCTGAGAGCCAGAGGGGAGGGGGTAGGGGTGGCCCCACTGTCCATCACCACCGGTGACCCACCTGGGGAATGTCTGCTTTCCAGCCCACGACTTTAGGTTCCACAGCTCCCAGGATCCTAGCTGCCAGAGGCAAGAGGCTTCCACCAGGGGACACAAGCAAAAGGATGACTTTTGAGATGAGAAAAAAATCAATAAAAGTTATTATTCTTTCACTACTGGTTGGGCGAGGCAGCTCACACCTGTAATCCCAGTACTTTGGGATATCAAGGCGGGCGGATCACTTGAGTCCAGGAGTTCAAGACCAGCCCGGGCAACATAGCAAAACACCATCTCTGTATCTCTATTGAAAATGTCCCACTACATTTAAAATGACTGCAACAGCGAAACAGCCAACGCACTCCACATTTGCTGAGGGGCCTTTTCGTTCTCCTGCATGTAGGCTGGGATGGTTTTAGAGCACTGAGGCAAAAATGCAAAAACAGCAATCGTGTGACTTTTAAAACTAACTCTGGGATTAAAGGGAGCTGTGTAAAGAGCTAACTAGGGCCGGGCGCGGTGGCTCAAGCCTGTAATCCCAGCACTTTGGGAGGCCGAGATGGGTGGATCACGAGGTCAGGAGATCGAGACCATCCTGGCTAACACGGTGAAACCCCGTCTCTACTACAAAATACAAAAACCTAGCTGGGCGAGGTGGCGGGCGCCTGTAGTCCCAGCTACTCGGGAGGCTGAGGCAGGAGAATGGCGTAAACCTGGGAGGCGGAGCTTGCAGTGAGCTGAGATCCAGCCACTGCACTCCAGCCTGGGCGACAGAGCGAGACTCCGTCTCAAAAAAAAAAAAAAAAAAAAAAAAAGATTTACAGGAGCACTGTGATCTGACCAAGGACTAAGAAGCGTCCGACCTCCTTGGACCCTCCCTGGCTCCCAGATCAGTCACCTCTTGGTCCCAACCCCCTCCTCTTCCCCTACATGTAACATAATCCAAGCCTGAAACTTGTGCTGACTAAAGATGGTATTTAGGGCGCTAGTCCACCATCTTTCCAGTCGGCTGGCCCTCCGAATACACCTCCTCTTCCTCCCACCAGCGCCCATCTCTCAAGTTTTGCCTTCTCTAATAACAGCAAACAGGTGAATATGGGTTTGATTACACAGTGGATGTTGCCTGTTTACGCTGAGCTCCTTTCACCAAGATAGAAACAAGCAAAGAAAGCACTCACCTGGGGCCCTGCGTGATGGCGCACACCTGTAATCCCAGCACTTTGGGAGGTCGAGGCGTGTGGATCATCTGAGGTCAGGAGTTTGAGACCAGCATGACCAACATGGTGAAACCCCGTCTCTACTGAAAATACAAAAGTTAGCCGGGCGTGGCAGCGGGTGCCTGCAGTCCCACCTACTTGGGAGGCTGAGGCAGGAGAGTCGCTTGAACCAGGGAGGTGGAGGTTGCTGTGAGCTGAGATCGCACCACTGCACTCCAGCCTGGGCAACAAGAGTGAAACTCCATCTCAGAAAGAAAAAAAAAAAAAAAGAAAAAAAGAAAGCAGTCACCAGCTGGCAAGGGTAATGGACCGTGATCAGCATTAGAAAGCAAGGCTGCCTGTGATGAGGGCTTATGGTTGGGGTTAGGGTTAGGGTTAGGGCTGGGTTAGAGCTAAGTTAGGGCTATGCTTATGGTTAGGTTTCAGTGGTCGGCCTGGGCAAACTGCACCTGTGGGTTAGGGTTAGGGTTAGGTTGGGGTTAGAGTATGGTTATGGTTACAGTTACGTTCAGTCATGGGTCTGGGCATGCTACATCTGTGGGTACTAGCGTTCACTCTTCTACCCCTCTCCAAATGTCTCAGCAGATGAACCCACTAAAATGCAGGCAAGCTGTGTCAGATAGAAGCCATCTAATGTGAGAAGCAAATGCATTTGAATAGTGCAATGGGAGTCGGTGGCAGATGCTGTTGGTGACCCACCCAGATGCTGCAGGGTTCCTCCCACCCCTCTGGGGTACCCGTGCTCCAGCTGCTACCTGGCGCCGTTGCTGAGGTTCACACCTGCTTCCCCTCTGGAGGGTTTTCCTCGGGCGGTTTGCACCACCCCTCTTGCAGGAGTCAGGGATCCTGCTGCCTCACCCTGGGGCGGCTTGTGGTCAGTGACCACCTCACAGCGGGGCAGGAAAGCCTCACTGCCTTGTGGCAGGACAGGCCCCATGACAGCCTTCCCCAGCTGAAGTTCTGGGAAGGAATTAAGTCCTTCGGAAAAGTGATTTCAGTGACTGTTTTCTCAAGCCTTTCAAGGATGGTTGATAGATAGTTCCTTACTCGATGGGTGGGAGAGAAGATAGTTGAATAGAGACGGTCCAAATCTTAGGACTAAAGTCCAGAAGAGTCACTGATTATATTAGTTTAAAAGGCAACACCAGTCACAATGGGTGGCTGTCCTCGTTTAGAAATTTAGTCCCAGGAAAGGAAGACTCACAAACACTTTGGACTTAAGGACACCAGGCACAGCCGAAGGTGACGGCACTTATTAAAAGCAGAGAGATTGGCCGGGTACATTGGCTCATGCCCATCGTCCCAGCGCTTTCCAACATTAATTCGAAATAGACCATGAATTTAAATGTAAAAAGTAAACTATAATCTTCTAAAATAAAATATAGCAGAAATACTAGAACATCTTCAGGACCTCTGGTGAGGCAATGTGACACCAAAAGCATGATCTACAAAATTAAAAAATGGATCAATTAGAACTCAAAAACTTAAAAAAAAATTCTTGCATTCTAAGGATGAAAAGACAAGCCCATAGGCAGGGAGAAAATATTTGCAAAGCACACAACTGACAAAGGTGTTGTTTCTAAAAAAGTGTAAAGGACACTTAAGACCCCACAGCAGAAACAAACAAAACATTTAGAAAATGGGAAAAAAGGCCGGGCGTGGTGGCTCACGCCTGTAATCCCAGCACTTTGGGAGGCTGAGGTGGGCAGATCACCTGAGGTCAGGAGTTCGAGACTAGCCTGACCAATATGGTGAAACCCTGTCTCTACTAAAAATACAAAAATTAGCCAGTTGCGGTGGCGTGTGCCTGTAGTCCCAGCTGCTGGGAAGCCTGAGGCAGGAGACTTGCTTGAACCTGGGAGGCAGAGGTTGTAGTGAGCCGAGATCATGCCACTGCACTCCAGCCTGGGTGACAGAGTGAGATTCTGTCAAAAAAAAAAAAAAAAAAGAAAAAGAAAGAAAGAAGAAAGGAAAGGAAAGGAAAAGAAAAAGAAAGAGAAAAAGAAAGAAAAGAAAGAAAAATAAATAAATAAAGAAAAAGCACAAAAGAAAAAGAAAAGAAAGAAAGAAAGGAAAGAAAGAAAAGAAAGGAAAGAAAGAAAAGAAAGGAAAGAAAGAAAAGAAAGAAAGAAAGGAAAGAAAGAAAAGAAAGAAAAGAGAAAAGAAAGAAAAGAGAAAAGAAAGAAAGGAAAGAAAGAAGAAAGAGAAAGAAAGAGAAAAAGAAAGAAAGAAAAATAAATGAAAGAAGGAAAAAGGAAAGAAAGAAGAAAGAGAAAGAGAAAAAGAAAGAAAGAAAAATAAATGAAAGAAAGAAAAAGAAAAGAAAGAAAGGAAAGAAAGAAAGAAAGGAAAGAAAGAGAAAGAAAGAAAAGAAAAGAAAAGAAAGAGAGGGAGACAAAGGGGAAAAAAAGATGTAAGGAGACATTTCATCAAAGAAGAGGTACGGAGGGCAAATAAGCACCCGTATGGGTGGTCACCATCAGTAGATACCAGAGAATAGAACTTAAACCACAGTGAGATGTCACCACACACTGTTAGAACAGCTAAAACAGAAAATAATGATACGATCCAATGCCAGTGAGGGTGTGGAGAAATTTCATCTCGCGTACATTGGTGGCGGACACAAAAAATGGGTGCAACCACCTTGAAAAACAGTTGAGCAGCCAGCATGCACTTACTATGCACCCCAGCAACTGCATGCCTGTGCATTAACCCCAGAAAGATGAAAACTTAAGTTCTCACCAAAGCCTGTGCATGAATGTCCACAGCAATTTATTTGTAGTGGCCCGAAAGTGCAAAACCACCCAAATGGTTCTCCACAGGTGAATAAGGTTAAACAAACTTGGGTGTGTCATCTATACAATGGAATACCACTCAGCGATGAAAAGGCACAGACTCAACTGTTGATTCATAAAAGAACTTGGGTGGACCGGGCACAGTGGTGGCTCACCCCTGTAATCCCAGCACTTTGAGAGACTGAGGTGGACGAATCACCTGAGGTCAGGAGTTCGAGACCAGCCTGGCCAACATGGTGAAACCTTGTCTCTGCTAAAAAATGCAAAACTGAACCGGGTGTGGTGGCGGGTGCCTGTAATCCCAGCTACTTGGGAGGCTGAGGCAAGACAATCGCTTGAACCTGAAAGGCGGACGTTGCAGTGAGCCAAGATTGTGCCATGGCACTCCGTCCTGGGCAACAAGAGCAAAACTCTATTTCAAAAAAAATAAATAAATAAAAGAATTTGGGTGGCTTTTAAGGGCCTTATGCTGAGCAGGGGAAAAATGCCTCAAAGGTTAAATAGGGTATGATTTCATTCATATAACGTTCTCAAAATGACAGAAATGGAGGAGAGATTTGTGGCTGCCAGGCAAGGGTAGCGTTGGGGTGGAGTGGAGGATGGCAAGATTCCTGTGGTGACGGAACAGTTCTGAATCTGGACTTGGGCAGTGGTTACTGAAATCTAATATGTGGGGTAAGTTTGCGAAGAACTACACACGCGTACACGCAGGTGAATGCGTGTGCAGGCTGCTAGGAACTGAATCAGATCTTAGTTAACAGAATGACACCCAGGCACAAGCTGACTTCCTGATTTTGATACTGTACGCCGGTTACGTAAGGTGTCACCGCTGGGGGAAGCTGGGTGACTCTATTTTTACAACTTCCTGTGACTCTATAATTACCTCACATTTAAAGTAAAAATTTTAAAGACTCCTAGAAAGTAGAACAAAAGGGCCATGCAATGGGGTGAGAAGAGATACTGAGAAAATCACAGTCACCCAAAGAGACTGTCCCTATGCCCCACCAGAGCCCACATCCCCACGTTCTCGCCCTCTGAGAAGGAGCAACAGCCAAGTCCAAGACATGCCTGGCCAAGGCCGGCCCTTCCATGGAGCACAATATCTCATCCCATCTTACTCAAGCATTGCTCAGGCAATTCTCTCCCTCTTCCTGTTTTCTCAAGCCTGCCAAGGATGGTTGATAGACAGCATCATACTCGATGCGTGGAGAGGAGATCATTGAATACAGACGGTCCAGATCTTAGGGCATCACCAACGTTGTCTTCTGCACTGGATCCTAAAACACACGGTTATTTCCCCATCTTCATGCCCCACGCCCTACGCCCCATCTGGGGAAACAGAGGCTCCAAACACCCATTGTTACAGAAAATAAAGATATGCCTCTTTGTACATCTGCCTGCAGGGTAGAGATGTCAAGCCTGCTGCATTTTTAGAGAGAAAGGGCTAGAAAGGCAGATACTGATATATTCCCATGATGAGCTCGGGGTGGGGAGAGCAAATGACTTCTGTTTCCTCCTTTGTTTTCTAAAGTTTATGTAGCAAAAGGATTACTTTTGAGATAAGAAAAACATCAATAAAAGTTATTATTCTTTAACATACTGGCTGGGTGAGGCAGCTCACACCTGTAATCCCAATACTTTGGGAGGTCAAGGTGGGTGGATCACCTGAGTCCAGGAGTTCAAGACCAGCCTGGGCAACATAACAAACTGCCGTCTCTACAGAACAAACAAACAAACAAACAAACAAACAAAAAATAGCCAGGTGTGGTGGCACGAACCTGTGGTCCCAGCTACTTGGGAGGTTGAGATAGGAGGATCACTTGAGCCCAGGAATTTGAGGCTGCAGTGAGTCATGATCGTGCCACTGCACTCCAGCCTGGGCGACAGAGCAAGACCCTGTCTGAATAGAATAGAATAGAATAGAATAGAGTATAATAGAATAGAATAGAATAGAACAGAATAGAATAGAATAGAGTATAATAGAATAGAATAGACTAGACTAGAATAGAATAGAATAGAACAGAACAGAGTAGGAGTAGAATAGGATAGAACAGAACAGAACAGAGTGGAGTAGAGTAGAATAGAATAGAATAGAACAGAATAGAATAGAGTAGAGTAGAGTATAATAGACTAGAATAGAATAGAATAGAACAGAATAAAGTAGAGTAGAGTAGAGTAGAGTAGAGTAGAGTAGAGTAGAGTGAATAGAATAGAATAGAATAGAATAGAATAGAATAGAATAGAATAGAATAGAAAACTGTCAATGGCTCCCTATGCCCAGAGCCCTACTGTCGTTTCTTCACACTTGCAAAGCAAGCCACTGAGCCTGGCTCCACCCCGTCCCTGGTCTCAGCAGACCAGGCCCCCTCACTGCCCCATGGTGGCCCCTCTGGGTGGGCTCAGGAGTCTGTGCTGTCTGCACCTTGGCCCCTGCCGTCTTCTCTGGGTGGAAGTCCGCTCCCTGTCCCCACCGCCTTGTCTCTGCCACACCAGTTCCTGTTTGTCCTTCAGGGTCTTTTTGTTTGTCTGTTTTTTGTTGTTTTGTTTACTTTTTGTGTGTGTGGTTTTTTTTTTGGTGAGACGGAGTCTCGCTCTATCAGCCATGCTGGAGTGCAGTGGCGCGATATCGGCTCACTACAACCTCCACCTCCCGGGTTCAAGCAATTCTCCTGCCTCAGCCTCCCAAGTAGCTAGAATTACAGGCGTGCGCCACCACGCCCGGCTGATTTGTGCATTTTTAGTACACAATGATGTACTATGTACCACAATGATGTAGATGGGGTTTCACCATGTTGGTCAGGCTGGTCTTGAACTCCTGACCTCAGGTCATCCGCCTGCCTTGGCCTCCCAAAGTGCTGGGATTACAGGCATGAGTCACGGTGCCTGGCCACCTTCAGGGTCTTGAGCGATCACCTCCTCTAAAGCCTCCCTGTCCCCAGTGGAGATGACGTCCCCCGCTCTGTGGCTGCCCCCCAGTCAGCCTCCCCCATCGCCCATTCCAGGTTGTCTCTGAACTGTGGACTGAACCTTGTGCACCCCATCTTGGGTTCCCTGGCGTCCTGGCCATGCAGCCAGCAGAGAGCCCAGCAGGAGATGGGAGGGGGATCGGGGGAGGAGCCGGGGTGGGCACATGTCCCCAGTCCTCCTGCGAGGCTGCCCAGGCCCACTGGGAACTTCCCCTGAGGTCCCTCTCCAGGGCTCCGTGGGCTTCTCTGCACCTCTCTCTCCCTCCGGGTTTGGGGGCTCTCCTCCTCCCCCTCTCCCAGGGGGCCAAGGTGTGCCGTCAGCTTGGTGTCTCTGGAAATGGCCCCTTCGTAGGCAACCCCTTGAAGGATTCTACTTTGGGGTCTCTGCTCTTTCCTGTTGGGACCATGGCTGACACGTTCTTGGTGGAGAGGGGGGCAGACAGCATGTCTGGTACACAGCAGGCCACCGTGGCTGACGTGTTCTCGGTGAGGAGGGGCAGGCAGCGTGTCTGGTACGCAGCAGGCTCTCTGCGTTTGCGTGCTAAGAGAATGCGTGTGTGGCAGAGACCTGGGGCCTTGGGTTTCCTGCTCTTCCGGCTCTGCCCTCTGCCCCAGGGAGGGACACCTGGACTCAGCCATGCCTTTGGCCTCGGTGCCTAGAGGCCCCACCCCCATCTTTGCCCTCTGTGTCTGCAGCCTTGGCCACGGGCCCCTGGGCTGGGGTGCCCTGTCCACGCTTTTCCTCTGAGCTCCGCCCTGTGGCTCACCCTGGCCTGTGGGATGCCAGCAGATGTGGCCCTGGGATTTGCTCCCTTGGCTATCGCCACAAGAACCGGCCCGTGCTGGCTCGATGGAGGATGGGAGACTGTGGGGAAGAACCCGTTCCTCCCTGTGCCCCCAACATGAGAGTGTGCCCTCTTGCCAGCCGCCCCCTGAGGGGCCATGCCGTGCTGTGGTTGTGGGTTAGGCAGCATGAAAACGGCAATGGATAACCAGTGCACTGCAGGAGGGGCAGGCGTTGGCATCCCCCGCTGGACAAACGAGGAGACTGAGGCAGAGAGGGCCAGTGGCTTGCTGTGGTCACACAGTCCTGGGGTATGGCCTGGGCCTGAACCCTCACTGTAGCTTAGCCCTTGTCTCACACACAAGCAATAGCTGCCCTCCAGCTGCCCCTCGGAAGCTGGGCACCCATCCCAGCTGCAGGGCAAGGCTGGCTCTAGAAGGTTTTCTCCTGCTCCTGAGCCCAGCTCTGAGCCCACGGGGCACCAACCCCTCTCACCTTGGCAGCCTCCACCCACTTTCTCACCCAAACCAAATACCACCCCTTCCAGGAAGCCCTCCTGGCTCTTCCCAGTGGGGAGTTCCCATCCCTCCTGGACCTTCAGTGCCTTCCCTGCTGTGCTGAGCAGGGTCACCCCCCTCTGCACTGAGTGTTCCACCAGCCTGTGAGCTCCCCAGGGGCCGGGACTGGGCTCGGCTCCTCCCTGTGCCCACACAGAGCTTGGCACAGACCCACCCCTGCACACAGTAGGCGCTTCATAAGTGTGTGTCTCCTCTTGCTTACGTCCTGTCACCCCCACCATGACACCTTCAAGCAAGGGCATGGGAACTCGGGGCTGTTTGTCCCAGGACTGGCTGAGCGTTCGCAGACACTCGGGGCCAAGCCCCATGGCTCCCAGGAGGCTTGAGCTCCCGGGCTGGGTGTCCCGGCTGCTGAGGACCGTGCACCTCACCACTTGCCATTTTCCCTTGTTCCTCTGTGGGCCCTTGACTCTCCCTGGGCACCTGCCCTCCCACACACCCGCCCTTCCTGGCCAGCTGCCGGGTGTCCCCAAGGCAGGTGCCTCTCTTTGGTGTCTGCCCTTCTCCCGCATTCCCTATAAATAGCCCATCTTTGCTCCTCGGTGAAGGGGAGCGTCGGGCTGAGAAGGCCTGGCCGCCTCTCTGTCCCATGACCAGACAGTCATCGAGTTGCTGTGTGACCTTGGGCATGCCGGGGCCCTCGCTTGGCCTCTACCCGTCAGCCCTGGATCCCGCTCCTGGTCCCCGCTCCTCTCCCCTGGGCCTGGCCTTGTGGTCTCCAGCAGTCTCCCATGCCCTCCCGGGACCCCTCATGGAGGATGGGGAACTGCCCAGGGCTGGGAGCCTCAGGTTGGCCGGAAACCTTGGGTCAAACGGGGAAGAGCTGGTGACGCAGCGTCCTCAGAAATGGCCCCCTTTGGAGGGCTGAGTCACAGGGTGCCCATGGAGCCCACCCAGGTGTGCACCCCCGGAGTAGGCCTCACACTCCCAGGACCCTGGTGGGGTGACCTGAGTGCAGGTGGCAGGACCAGGCTGGCTAACCTGGAAGGGACAGATGGGCCCTCAGTTCTGTGGCCTCTGGGGGACTGGCCCCTCGGCTTCTGCTCTAAGGAAGGTCCCAAAAGCTGGAGACAGCGACAGAGGAGAGGGGTAAGCTTCCTGTCACCAAGGGCATGCAAGCAGAGGCTGCCCCTGCTCCTACCCCCACTGGCCCTTCCTCCCTCCCTCCTTGTCTCCCACTGGGTCAGGCTGAGACTGGGTGCCTTCTTGGGGACCTGTCAGAGCCTGAAAACCAGCTTCCATCCCTCCAGTTCCTGCCCTGGAGTTTCCTGGGTTCCCGTTGCCTCTGGGACCTGGCTCTAGCCGCAGCCTCCTGCCTCCCTGGGTCTGTGCCAGAGTTCAGACTGGGGGTGGGTCTGCCCTCGATGGAGGGGTGGGGTGGGGGCTCAGCAGCCGGGACTTTAGGAAGGAGAGGGGAGGGGCCGTCCAGGCAGGCAGGGAGGGGTGACAGGGAGCTTTGACTCGCAGTCCCAGCATCAGGCAGGTGTCTGGCCCCCGGGGCCATGTGGGAGGGAAGGGCCCAGGGTGAGGCGTTCCCCTTCCCAGCAGGGCCCTCCCCCTGAGCAGAAAGGCAGCTCTGCGTGGGGTGCAGGGCTGGGGGCGGTTTCCCCGGGTTGGGTACAAGACCCCCACTCAACTGGCAGGTGGATTCAAGGGCCGGGGAGTGGAGTCTCTTCCTCAGACTCTCGCTCTGGCTCCTGTAGGTGGAATGAGGGGCACCCCGTGCTCTGGGCAGCAGGAAGCCAGGGACTCTCTCCACCCTCCCCCGGGGATGCTGAACAAGCTGGTGCTTGTCCCACGTGGACCCCAGCCTCTTATTCACTCAGAACAGGGGCCATACAAGGGTGGGCTGTCTGGGGGAGGGGTGGTGGGTGAGATGCGTGGGGAGGGGCTGCAGTGCAGGGTCTGGCTCCGGGCTCAGCATCCTGAGAGACCCCGGCAGAATTAGGGGTCTCTGGGCACCTACTGTAGCTGGGGCTCTGGCGACGGCAGGGGAGTCCACCCTCACACAGACGCACCCTTCAACCACCTCACACTCACACTCACATGCAAACCCACACCATCGACTCACCCAGAACCTCACTCAAGAGCCTCTGGGCGTCCCGGGTCCACTCACAACCCCTCAGCCGCTGGGTTCTGCACACACCCCGCTGGCATGCACAGCCAGACACACACAGAAGCAACCCGGCACCACAGATCCACCACGCCAAGACCCTGCTCCCACCCATCCTCCCACTGCCACCCGAGCTCAGCTCCTGCCTGCCCTGTCCACAATGGCTCTCAAGACACGCTCCAGCCCAGTGTGGGCCGCCCATCTCCCAAGGGTTCCCACGTGCACCCCCCTGGTTACACCATGCTCTCGCCAAGAGAGCACAGTATGTCCCCACCCCAAGGCCAAAATCAGTAAAACCACCCCCCAAAACGGGACGTCAAAGAAACCTCAACGCTTTCCCTGAAACCCACAGTAAAAACCCAGGACAAACAAGCATTTGACTTCTTTTCCTTTGTAGATTTTTTTTTTTTAAGTAGACATAGTCTTTTTTTTGTTTGTTTTTTTTTTTAGTAGACATAGTCTTTTTTTTCTTTCTCATTTTACAGCAAACATTGCAAATATAGAAATATTTTTTTCTGTACAATAGAACGACTACAGTGTACACGGGGGCTGGGCTGGGGGACGTGTCTCCCAGCCCTCGGCCCTTCCGGCCACCCCGGCCGTCCACAGGCACAGCCTCCACCCACCCTGAGTCCAGCAGGGCTCCAGGACCTGTCCCAGAGGCCACCTGGCCGCCGGCATTCACTCTGCCCTTCTACGGTGGACTCCGGAGGCGGCAACGAAGAGACAGACTGGACAGAGAATCCACAGAAAACCACGGACCGCGGAGATCACGCGAGGGGCCACGAGGTGGCCACACTGGCCACACCCGCCACGGACGGCGTTTTATGTCTTTTTAAAAGAACTTGTATTTTATTATATTTTTTTATAAAAGGAAGAAAATAAAGAGAGAGGAAAAGAAAAGGCAGAGAAGACTCAAAAGAGGAAAGATAATGAAAAAAAATCCCCACCCCCACCCCCCATCCCTAAGACACAGTTTTCCGAAGTCCCTCGTGTGTGTGTGTTTGGTGTGTGTGTGTGTGTGTGTGGACACGTACCGCCCGGGGCGGCGAGCGCATCCCAGGACCAGCCACAGGAGCTTGGGACGTGTCCCCCTTGTCTGTCCCTGCCCGCGCCCCCCTCGCCTCTGCAGGGCCCCCCGGCTGTCACAGTTGCTGTGGTGTTGTGCGTGTGTTGGATGCTGTGGTGTTGTGCGTGTGAGTCTCTGGGTGGATCCTGCATCCTTTTTGGTCCAGTGGGCATCGCGGGTCTGGCGGGGGGGCTCAGGACTTGTGCTGGGCCGACACGCCCTTCCAGTAGTCCAGGATGTCGTGCAGATCCTCGTCTTTGGCGAACTGAACCTTCTTGCGCAGCGCGTGGCCCGCGGCCATGAACTCCTCTTCCTCCTTGTGCCGCCGGCGGCTCAGTCTGAAGCGCTCCCAGATGCTCTGGGAGGCCCGGCAGGTGTACTCGGGGCTGGAGGAGTAGCTCAGGCTGTGGTACTGCGGGGACAGCTGCGAGTAGGCGAGGTCGCGGGGCCGCGGCCGGGTGAGCGGCTCCAGGATGGACGCCTTGCGCCCCAGACCCTCGTGCGTAGGCGGCGGCGGTGGCCCGGGGGGCGCGGGTGGCTCGGCCGGGTGGGAGCCGGGGTACGAGTGCCGGTGCTCGCCGTACTGGCGACCCTTCTCGGCCTCGGCCCGCAGCACGGCGGCCGCGGGCGTCACAGTGAGGATGGCGTCGGCCGCGGGGGAGCCCTTCTCGATGTACTTGGCCTCGGCGGCCGCGGCCTTGTGCACCCCAACAGCCTCGGCTCGGAAGGCGCGGGGGCTGCGCGCGGAGCTGCCGGACGAGGCGCTGGCACGAGGGGGCCCGGCCGCCTCCACGCTGTGGTGCCGCTGCAGGCTGTGGCCGAAGGCGTCCTTGTACCCGGGCGCCAGGAAGCCGTGCTTGGCGGCCAGCGGCTCGGACAGCAGCACCAGCGGCGGCTCGGCGGCGGACACGGGCCCCGACTTGACGCCCTGGAAGGAGGTGGACTCGGACTTGAGCGCGTCGATGCAGTTGTTGATGATCTGGTTGACCTTGTCCACCTCCTTGGCGATGGTGGAGATCTCGGCCACCGAACTCTGGCTGTCCGGCCCCGGCCGGCCCAGCTCACAGTCCCTGCGTTCCGGAGGGTCCCCGGTTCGAACCTCCATGTAGCTGCCCTTGCTGGCCTTGGGGGTGTCTGCGCTCTCCACCAGCTTGTACTGCTCCACCTCGCCGGCCACAGGCAGGTAAGGGATGCGTGTCACCGCCTCGGGGCCCAGCAGCGGGCCCTGGGACAGCGGGGCCAGGCCGGGCGCCTCCAGCTCCGGCCCATACTTGAGCTCGATGATGGTCTTCTTGAGGCTGCCAGCTGCGGCGGCAGAGGCGGCCTTCTTGTGCTTCTCCTCCTGGCGCCGCCGCCTGCGCAGGCAGTAGTAGACGGCACCCAGCACCAGCACCATGCCGAAGAGGCAGCCCAGGATGGTCATGATGTAGTGGGTGGCCGTGGAGGGGCTGGGCACTGGGCCGGGCGGGCTGGGCAGCCGGGGCAAGCAGATGGTGAGGCAGGTGTGGTTGTGGCGCAGCCCAGCGCTGGTGGACACCACGCAGTAGGTGTAGTTGGTGAGCGTGAACAGGTTGGTCAGGCGGATCTCCTCCTGGGCCTTGGTCAGCCTGGACACAGTGGAGGCCTTGCTGTTGTTGAAATGCTCCAGGGTGTACATCCGGTGGAATGGGCTGGGCAGCTGGACGGTGATGGTGGCCGAGTTCTGGGTGAGCTGCTTGACCTTGATGAGGGGGCGAGCCTCGGCCTGCGTGGCCAGCGTGGGCAGGGCCACCAGTGGCGTGGTGCCATCCCCAGAGAAGCACTCATCATCGGCACAGGGTGTGTCACTGGGCTCTGGAGGAGGTGGGGGCGGTGGGGAGCGGCCCAGCTGGGAGCGCCCCGGTACCGGGCGTGGGGGCCCGACCACCTCAGCCGCGTACGAGTCCTCGGTGCAGACTGACTGCAGTTTGCTGAGGATGCTGCGGTGGCCGCGGCGGCCCTGGCCCAGGAGGTAGTATCCGGAGTAGACGGGCGGCGACTCGCACTGCATGCGGTCGTAGGTCTGCGTGGCGTTGGTGAAGGCGGCCAGCCAGCGCAGGAAGCCCAGCAGTTCGCAGGAGCAGTAGAAGGGATTGCTGTAGAGCTCGCACACCGACAGCTTGGCCAGGCCGGCGAAGGTGCCGCTGTTGAGCTGCTGGATGCGGTTCATGGACAGGTCGATGTTGACAATGTTGGGGCACTCCCAGAAGCTGCTGGCCATGACCACCTCGATGAGGTTGGCCTGCAGGTACAGGTACTCCAGCTTGCCCAGGCCGCGTAGCATGCCCTCCGTGAGGTTGCGCAGCCGGTTGTAGCCCAGCTGGAGCACCTGCAGGTTGAACTGGCCCGAGAAGGCGCCGTCCTCGATGTAGCCGATCTCGTTCTTGGTGAGGTTGAGGTACGTGAGGTTGCCGAAGCGGCTGAGCGAGGCGTACTGCACGCTGCGGATACGGTTCTCGTTGAGCCGCAGGTCCACAATGGTGTTGTTGATCTGCTGTGGGATGGCCTCGTAGGGCGGCTGATTCTGGCTGCAGATGGCCAGCCACACGAAGCCCTTGTCACCCTCGATCAGCCAGCAGTCCCCGCGGGCCAGGCCGCCTGCGTGCAGCAGGGTGGCGGCCGCCACACACACCCACAGAGCGCCCCACCCACACCCGGCCATCAGGACCGCCCTGCAGGGAGCCCCAACTCAGCCTGCCCAGGGGGACCAGGTGGGGAGCCAGGTGGCAGCCCCCAGAGGGATGGAGGGGTGGGAGGGGGAGGTGCCTGCACTCTCAGGGGTGTCCTGTCCCAAACTGCATGGCCGCGTGACGTAAGCGCGGGGAGGGAGGGTGCCTCCCTCACGGCCGGCTGTCTCTCGTCTTCCGCCCCAGTCCTGCGGTGACTGAGGCCTCCTGCCCCATGGGCCTGGGTGTCCTGACGGCTCCACTGGCTCCTGCTCCGACGTTCCTGCTGCAAGACAGAAGAGAAGACAGCGGTCAGGGGATGGCCAGCATCTCACAGCAGCGCATCTGAACGTGGGCTGAGTCCCTGCTCCGCTGAGCCCCCGAGCCTCTTCTGTAAAACACAGAAGAAAACAGAAGCCCCTTCCTCAGAAGCCCCTGGGGGGTCCTGAGACGGGTCAGGATAACGGAGGAAATGCTTCACCCTCCCGTGGAGGGGTCTCCTCGGCTCTCGGGCCTCAGTTTCCTCATCTGCAAAATGGACGGGGCACTACCCACTTGGCCGGGCTCCAAGGTACTGACAGCCCAGAACTGAGACCCCCGAAGCCCATTTCACTCTCGGCACAACCCTGGTGGGATGAGGAAACTGAGGCAGGGGACTGGGACCTAAAGTTACTTGGCTGAGGAGTGACGGGGCTTCTGCCGGCTGGCTGCGGCCAGGGATGCGCATGTGAAGGCCCCCGCTGGGCACGGTGCCTGTCGCCTGCCGCTTCTGCTCCCAGGAGGCCCGGCCGCAACGCCCCTGGAGCCGCCTGTAGGAGCTGCCCTGTGCACCCGCCACAGGGCCCCCAGCCCACGGCACAGAATCCTTCCAGGGCGCGGGCTCCTCTCCAGCCTCTGGGAGGGAGGCACCGGGAGGTATTCTGGCCTGTCCAGGGACTCGTGTCTACCAGGTCTCGGGCTGAGCTCGCCTGCCCTGTGTCCCTGGCATGCTGTGCCCCCTCTGGGCCTCAGTTTCCCCAAATGAGCCGGCTGGATGGTCTCTGAGGGTGTCTACCCGGCACTGGGACTTGGCACTGTCTGCACCTCACCTTGGTGGAGTGTGGCCGCCTCCCTTCTGGAAGGAAGGGAACCGCTTGCTTCGCCAAGAATTTCCAGGCTCTGCTCATCCTCCCCAGGCTGGGAGAGGGACAGCTCTGAGGCCCCTGGGGGAGCCGGATCCCTCTCCCGCCATCCTCCCCGCCACCATACGGGGTCCTCTGCTCTATTCCTCAGCCTCCACTGGACCCCGAGGGTCTCCAGGCAGGACGGTGCCTCCTCTATCTCCCTAGTGTCTGCTGAGCCTGGACACAGAGGATGTAGGGACCGAGCCACAGGGGAGGAAGCTCCAGGCAGGAAGCACCCTGCAGATGGGGCTGGAGGTATGTCCGGGGAGCGAGGCACGCCGCTGGGCTCCTGCTCCTCCATGGACCCCCGCCACTGCCTTCGAGACAAGGGGGCCCCTGATGTGCAGCCTCACCTCCTGGCCACCTGTGTCTCCCCTGCAGGATAGAGAAATGGGTGTGTGTTTGCTTGTTAGTATGTGGATTTACAGCCGGCCTCTGCCACCGAGCCGTGGCCTGGCGCACCGCCAGCTGAGTGTATTTCACTGATATTGACGTTTGCAACTAGTCTGCACTGAAGCGGTTTAGATTAGAGAAAAAAAATATAATGATGTAAAATGGGTTTTTTCCTCCCTTTGGAAACTTCATAAAGAACAATTTTGTTCCAGCTCCTGGAGAAGAGTCTATTTCTGATTTAAAGAAGAGAAGTCAGACGGCACGGGAGCTGTAGCGAGGTCCTAGCAGGCCTCGGGGAGCTAACCCAGGGCTTGGCCTGGAGTGACCAGGGGACACCCAGCTCAGCCGGGTGGCACCTGGCTAGGCCCACTCAAAAATGGCTCCGGGGGCTGCTTGGTCGGGGAAATGGGGTCCCCACGTGGTCTGGTTGGATGTGAAATCCACCATCACGGGAGAGTCAGCGCTGTCTCAGTCACCGTCATGCCATGCGCACCTGCCATTCCGCACCCACGCCAGCCCCTCCATCCCTCCCCACCATCCCTCCACCGTGCCCAGACAACCTGTGCCAGTGCTGGGATTTAGCTTTCCCAGGCCTCTTGGGGACCCAGGTCTCAGGCAGAGGCGCGTGCTGGCCGGGGGCGGGCCAAGGGCGTGGGACGGATGGCGTCCGGCTGTGCCCAGCCTCCGGAAGGGCGGGTCTGGCCAGCGGCCGCGCAGGAAGCGTGTAGGAAGCGTGGCGCCTCAGCCCACAATCGTAATCACCTTTAATCTCTTGCTCAAAATAACCCAAAGTCAAGGTAAGGAGGATTACAGGGCCTAAAAGCCCTTATCACAGGCACAGGGAGGAGGCTTGGGGCCTGGGGCTGTCCAGGCTCTCCTGGGCCCGGCAGCTGAGGGCTGGAGGGCTGCGTGCTCATGGGGGTCACGTGTGTGTGTGTACGTGTGTGTGTGCATGTGTGTTTGTGGGCACATGTATACCCACGTCCACCCACACACGTTTGGTACACGTGAGCCCTCGTACGTGTGTGCCAGGTTGCGTGCGTGTGTGCATGTACAGATGTGTGTGCACAGGTGTGTACACAGGGCTTGTGTACATAAGTGCACAGGCCATGCTCACTGGGGCACTAGGCAGAGCAGGTGTCACTGAGGGCGCCCTGTCTGGGCAGCGAGGCCTGGGGCCCTGGTGTGTCTGGGGCTAAGGGGAGGCATGTGTGGGTGGCACGGGTGCAGCTCAGAGTCCCCCAGATTTCCTCATGTTCACACATGCACGGGGGTCTGTCTGTCTGGCATGTGGCATGCATGCAGGAAACACGCTCTACGTGGGCAGCAGTGGCTGACATCTCCAGAGTCCAGCTGGGCGCCACACTGTCTCCTGCTTCCTGGTTCACCTGGTTCTTCCCCTGCCAGCCCTTTCCTTACCACCATGCCCCACTCCCCGCATTGTGAGTATAAGAATCTGTGCATCAGACTCTTTGGGAGTGGTGCTGGGAGCACAGCCTCACCTCCCCGCCCGGCTCTGAGCCCTCCTCCATCGGGCTGGGCAGCCCATGTGATGAGGGAGGGAGGCTGTCCCCAGCCCAGTGTCCAGCCCTCACCTTCCTGTTCGGCCCCTGCCCCAGAGTCCAGGTGAGCAGGAGACTGGCCTTCGGGGCTTGGGGAGTCCTCCCCCGACCCCCAGCCTGGCCTCACTGCCAAGTCTCCTGGGCAGGGGGATCTTCGGGGCGTGCGGGCGTGACTCCCCGTGTGGCCAGCGCCCTGCCAGTGAGGAAGGGTGGGCCCGCAGCCCCGTGGGAGGCACGGGATTTTGCCCCCTCTATGGCCCCAAGCTTTGGAGCGGCCCCAAAGTTTTCTTTTCTTTTCTTTTCTTTTTTTTTTGAGACGGAGTCTTGCTCTGTCACCCAGGCTGGAGTGCAATGGCGCAATCTCAGCTCACTGCAACCTCTGCCTCCCGGTTCAAGCAATTCTCCTGCCTCGGCCTCTCAAATAGCTGGGATTACAGGCACGTACCACCACGCCCAGCTAATTTTTGTACTTGTAGTAGAGACAGGGTTTCACCATATTGGTCACGCTGGTTTCGAACTCCTGACCTCAAGTGATCCACCTGCCTCGGCCTCCCAAAGTGCTGGGATTACAGGTGTGAGCCAGCACGCCCAGCCAAAGGGCCCGAAGTTTTCATTCTGCAGCTCACTTCCCAGTGGGGAAACTGAGGCACACAGCGAGAAGGACTTCTCCAAGGTCACACTGTGAGTCAGTCCTGTGCAGCCTCCTGTTGGGGGCCAGGGGGACAGGCTGGATGGGTGTTGTGCTAGGAAGGGTTCGGGAGGCGCCCTGGGTCTGGGAGCCTCCAAGGGCAGAGGCTGTAGACCTGGCACAGGAAACAGGGAAAGGCTGAATCACCCAGGAAGGTTCTGGACGGACCACAGGCCCCCCAAGGCCCTTTCCAGCTGGGCTCGCTCACTCAGTCATTCTTGATGCCCTCGCTGATCCACACACACACCTGCCCCTGCCCGCATCCTGTGATCCGCGCATTAAACAACGTTTCTAGAAAGGAGTGCTGGCCGGCACGGAGGGCAGGTGCAGAGACCCCACACCGGCGCTGCTCTCCTGCACAGACCCGGGCCCAGCCCCGCTCCCCTCCTCAGCACACCTGCAACCTCAGACCCAGAGGCTTGCATGGGCGTAGACCACAAGGCCTCAGGGAGGCCAGCAGGCCCACGGCACCCCTCGGGAGGGCTGCTTCCCGCTGCCTGAAAGGAGCTCCCCTTCCTCTCAGCCCATCTGCACCTGCTCCCGGGGCCTGGCCTCCTGCCTCAGGGAGATGCAGAGGCTGTGGCTCCTCTGGAATGGGCACTCCTGGGGTCTGATACCTCCAGCCCTCTGCAATGCCATCCTTCCCCTGCAGCTGGTTTCTTGGATGCATGGAGGTTCTGTACTTGCACCGTCCAGCAGGGCGGCCACAGGTCTCCTGTGGCTCTGGAGCACCAGAAACGTGGCCAGTAGCTGCTGTAATGGAACTTGATACAGTTCCATTGTATCGATGTATTGGAAGGTTCTAGTTCTAGAACCTTCCATAAAACAAACCAACTTGACCTGCGTGCCCTCCAGCCTCTGCCTCAATGTGGCAGGTTTTCTCGGAAGGATCGGCAGTGGTTTCCATCCCCCTCCCTCACCTCCTCTTCCATCCTCAGCTCCACCCCGTCCAGCGTCCCGCCCTCGGGTCCTCTGAGCCGTTCTCACCAAGGTCACTGGCGACCTCTGCCCTTCCAGTGCCCATTTTTGTCTTGCTCAGCCTCTCGGCAGCCCTTGGCCCAGGCAGCTGCTGGCTCCCTCCTGCAACCCTGTCCGCTCCGGCGTCCCAGCTGCCACCCTCTCCATCCAGGTTCCTTCACCTTCACCCCGACTCCACGTGTTCCAGGCCAGGCTCAGTCCTCACAGCCTCCTCTCCCCAGCACTCCCAGGGGGTCTCGCCCTGTGCACTTGTCTCCGTGCAGCTGACCCCGGATCTATCTCGAGGCTCTCGGCTGCCCCCGACTTGAAGATTCTCTCCCGTCGCGTCTAAGTGGCTGCTCCAAGATCTTGTCCCTGCTGGCATCTCCCTGCTCACCATCCACTGCATTCCTCCACCTAAAGTTGATGCCGCATACTGGACTCCTCTCTTTCCTCCCCCAACACCTGGTCCAACTCCAGTAGCATCTAATCCACCTGCAGAAGCATCCAGAATCCCTCCACTCCCACCAGGACCGCCCTGGTCCAAACTGCCCAAATCCACTTCTGGCAGGGGTGACGCCCTTGGCTCCACCTCATCTCCTGGCACCCAAAATCCATTCTCCCTCCACAGCCAGAGGGAGCCTCGCTAACCACCAAGGCAGTCCTGCAGCCCCACCCTCTGCGCAGCCCTGAGGGCATCCAGTCCTCCGCGCATGGCGGAGAATCCAGCCTCCAAACAGCATCTCCAGGGCCCACCGGGTCAGCCTCCGCGCCTTCTCGCTCCCCGTCCCTGATGCACACCCCCTTCCTGGCTGAAGACCCTGCACCAGCCACCCCTCCACCTGGGAAGCTCCGGCTCCCTCCTGTCGTTCAGTCCAAGATGCAGCAGCATCACCCCAAGAGCCCTCCCTGCTCTGCACCCCGAATTCACTCTCAGCCCCCACCTAGCTTAAATCCTGGCACTTCTCTCTCCCTGATGTTGTGCTTGGTTATTTACTTTTAATTCATGTTGGAGCTGCTCCTGCCACTGCAAGAGCAGGAGCTGTGTGTCCTGGTCACTGTGGCATCCCAGGGCCGGCGCGGTGCCCGGCAGCCAACATTGGACAGACTCGGGCCACGCTGCGCACGGGCTGGGATGCACCAGTTCTGCTTCCTCTTCCGTCGAATGGGAGTGAAGACCACTCCTCCCAATGGGCTTGTGGTTTCTCACAAACATTAGCTTCCTTTTGTATTTTTTTAAAGAGATGGGTCTCACTCTGTTGCCCAGGCTGGAATGAAGTGGTGCAATCACAGCTCACTGCAGCCTTGACCTCCTGGACTCAAGCCATCCTCCCACCTTCGCTTCCCAAAGCACTGGGATTACAGGTGTGTGTCACCATGCCTGGCCATCCTTTTCACATTTGATCAAGCCCATAAGAGTTGTTACCCCCTCAGGAAAGATATGAAGTGCCCACAGGGAGTTAGGGCATCCTAACCCTAACCCACAGGGGGTCCTGCCTCTCAGTTTTGGGCCAGACCCCTCTGGGTCATGCATGTCCCCACCAGCTTCAGTGTCTGATGCCCCTCACCCAGATAGAGAGAGGCCTCCACATGCCCGGCCCTGGGCAGCCACGAGAGCACCACAGGCCACGCCATGGGACACAGGACCACGTACCCTTTGTGGTCTGGATGGGAACCCCCTCAAGTGAAGGGACTGGCCAAGGTCGCCTGGGCTATTCGGGGAAATGGGCTCCCAGAACGACTGCATTCACTCACAGCCGCTGGCGAGGTCTGCTCGTCGCACGGAGACCTCGGCTGTCCTGGGGGCATCTGCCTGTCCCAGGCCTGAGCCTACCGGGCTTCCATCTCGGGACAGCCCTGCCTCCCACAGGCAGCGCCTGGGTTGGGGAGAGCTGGAAGGGGCAGCCGGCATAGCCTTTTCACAGAGAGTGCTTACTGGGGGACAGACATGGAAGCCGGGAGAACAGAGAATGGGGTCAGACGTTAGGCCCGGTGACCCTGGAATGTGCTCAGCTCTGGGCCTGTCTGGAGGGTGGAGAGGGGGCAGGAACCGTCAGTGGCCTCTGGAAACAGGAGCACTCCTGGGACCCAGTTGCTAAAGAGCTCTGTCCAACAAGCTGTGACAGGTAGCAAGCCCCCCATCAGCAGGGGTGTTCAAGCAGGAGCGGGCGCGGAGGGCAGGGCTGCCGGGAGGTGGGGTGAGCGGGAATGCCCCTGACCGAATGAGCTGCCCATTTCAGGGAATGTTGAAGGTGGAGGGGACACTCAAAAGGACGGAATCTGAAGCACATCTGACCTTCCTGAAGAGGTTCTCTCTCCCGGATGGGTGGAGGGCGAGTGGCTTAGCATCTGAGAGTGGGACCCAGCCCCCTCGGACAGCAGAAAAGACCCCAACTCCAGCTGGAACCTGCTGGGATTCAGGGCCAGGGTCCGGCGGGTCTACCTCCTGCCGTGCCCCCGAGACCCAGAGCGGGAGGGTCTGTGTTCATCTCCTGGCCTTGTTCTGCCCACTGAAGATGGGTTGCCAGGCACTGGACATTTAGGAACCATGGGGCCCCTGAAGGGCTTACAGACCACAGCGGGGCCTGCAGGGAAACAGGAGGCCTGGCTGGAGCTAGGGAGGTGTGCGAGACAGCGGGCAACCAGGCCGGGCTTTGGCAGGAGCCGCGGCTTGAAGGGCCTCAGCAGATGAGTAGGAGTTTGTTAGGGAAGGAGGGTAACAGGCATCCCAGGCAGAGGAGGTGTGTTGGAACCATGAAGGTGGGAGGCCCCTCCAGGGAGTGTGGGGTGCCCAGGGCGCAGGCAGTGGTGGGCAATGCTGGGCAGGAGGTAGGGCTGCAGGGGTAGTGGGGGCAGGTGGAAGGGCTTGAGTGCTGGGAGAGGAGCCTGTTGTTTGACCAGATCATCTCCCCTCCCTGGGCCTCTCTGCTCAGAAGGGGTGGGAGGAGAGAGCATGGCATTGCTCCTTGAGAATCCTTTCCTGGAAGACCCTCTCCCCTGTGAGTACTGGAGTTGCTGGGAGAACTGGCCACAGCAGGAGAGGACAGACATCTGGGCCGGAGCCAGAGTCTGGGGTCTCCAATTCCCATCTCCAGGCCTCAGTTTCCCCCATCCTAACATGAAATTGTTGAACCAGGTGCCTCCAAGGACTCTTGGGATTGTGTCTGTGTCTCCCCGGCCGGAGCTCTCGTGATGTCTCGTGATCACACTCACACACGTTGCCCTGCAGAGAGCACCCCCTGCCCCCCAGGGGACGATGGGGACAGTGCGTGTAAGGCGGGCACCAAGTTCCTTCTGCAGCCTGTGTCATCACTAATGAAATCAAGAAATATGGTGGTTCCAGGCTTTTAAACTTCTTATGACTGAATTTGCATAATCACAGCAGCCGTGCTGGGACGGGCGTGCATCTGTCTAAAAATATTGTTCCTCGTCTCGATCATTTAAACCAGATGAGAGGCCAGGGCTGGTCTGGGGCTGGGGCCAGGGCTCGACTGAGGATTCTGCTGATGGAGGGAAGTTTCCAGCTCCAGGGGGAAAGGTGGGCAGAGGGCCAGACGCGTGGGGGAGGGGGGCAGGGAGATGGGTGGAAAGCCATAGATCGATAACTTTTCATCATTCCAATGTTTTGCCGATAGATCATGTTTACTGCTAACGTCTGCCTGCCTCTGCAGTTTGGCTCTCGCCCTGTCTCCCTGGGCTCTGCCGCAGAGCCCATGAGGCTGTGATGGGCATATCAGGGCAGTTGGGCCTTGAGCCGCAAGGCCTGCCACAGTGACCTGGCCCGGCTAGGGGCAGGTAGGGGGCCCACCTGTGCACCTGCTGTGTGAGGGGACGCAGCACCATCGCAGGCCAGGAGATGGTGTTGGCTCTGCCATGCGCCTGCTGTGTGACCTTGGGCATGTCACTTAACCTCTCTTAACCTCAGTCTCCTCATCTGTCAAACAGAAACCATCATGGCGTCTGCCTCCCAGGGTTGTGGTGGGGATGCACCACCAGCTACCTAAGGCTCCTGGTATGTTGCTGGGTACAAGGGGGTGCCCAGTAGATGCTTATTTTCTCCTCGGTAGGGGAGGGAAGGTCAGTGCAAGGCAGTGTGGGAGACGGAGCTGCATGCTGGACACATGTGGGTTTTCCTTCAGCACAGTTGCCAGCCCTGGTGCCCACACAGGGGGGCCCATGGAGGGCTCTTGCCAGCTCTGGGGGCAGGGCAGGGGGAGCCTCAGAGCTCCAGAAGACCCCCCAGGCCCGGCCCTCTCTTCCACTCCCTGCTCCCATCCTATTGTCCAGGGGAGGCTGGTGGGGGATGCAGGCAAGGCCGGGGCTGGGAGGGCTGACTCAGCAGGGCTGGCTCCTGGGGACATGGCCACGGGGTTGGGTCTGGCAGGCCCCTGACCTCAGCCTTGCCCTCCAGGAGGCTGGGCTGGGGAGTAGAACAGAAGGGACCGCTGCCTGCACCATGTCCCCCTGTGTAAGGACTCAAGTGAGTGCTGGGGAAGGTCAGGGGGCTGTGGGAACGGCGCTGAGTGCCTGACAACCTTACCATCTGACCTTAGGCCATCCACACAACTCATGGAAGCCTCAGGGCTCCCCCTGCCCTGCCCCCAAGAGCAGGAACGCCCTGCGAGTGTGCAACAGAGAAAAACTCCCGTTTCCTCCATGGTCCGTTGGTGCGCAGTCCCTCCCACATGCAGAGCCCCTCCCCGGGGTTCAGGGAGGCAAAGGTTAGTGTTACCTCAGTTGGACAGAGGGGGAAACAGGCTCAGCGTGGGAACGTCTAGCCAGGAAGTTGAGACTTCCCCACAGCAAGGCCCAGGAAGGCGGCAACAGCACCCACTCCACTGCTACTTAAAAATGCAGATTCCCTGAGCGGGCATGGTGGCTCACACCTGTCATCCCAGCACTTTGGGAGGCGGAGGCAGGAGGATGGCTTAAGCCCAGGAGTTCGAAACCAGCCTGGGCAACATGGTGAGACCCCATTTTTACAAAAAATAAAAAAATTCGCCGGGTGTGGTGGTGTGCACCTGTGATCCCAGCTAGGTGGGAGGCTGAGGCAGGAGGATCCCACGGGCTCAGGAAGTCGAGGTTGCAGTGAGCCATGATTGTGCCACTGTGTTCCAGCCTGGGTGACAGAGTGAGATCCTGTCTCAAAAAAAAAAAAAAAAAAAAAGTAAAAATGCAGATTCCTGCCTCGCCCCAGAATATGCAGAGGCAGGCCCCGGAGCAGGAGCCCAGGGCTAGGTGAGGCAGCCCCTCCCCAAGGCCCTGGCAGGTGCGGAAGGGGGTGCCTGGTCCCCTCTGCCTCCTCCCAACCCGAGTGGGGAGGGCTCAGGGATGGGGCTGGGGCCCTGAGTGCTGCCTCCTGGGATGCTCCAGGCTTATTCTGCCATCCTACCTCTGGGCCTGCAGCCCCAGGCTGCTCTGGAGTTAATTAGAGACCCAAACATTTAATGGTCTGTTATGCTTCCACGGGGCATCTTTTAAATTAAAAAACATGATGTATGGCGCCGTTGGAGGGAGAAATCACTTCGCAATGGTTCCCTGCTCCAGCACTGGCAGGGATGTGGGGTGTGGGTGGCTGGCTGGCCTGGCAGAGGAGGGATGACCCTCCCTGGGAACACTGGTCCCCCTCTCGCCACCGTCGGAAAGTGCATCACTTAAGCCAGGCAAGGGTCTAGGTGTCCAAGGATGCCTGGCAGCTTCCCCATCACACCCTCATAACCCTGGCAGCGGGAAGTTCTATCTTTAGTCTGACCTGAATCTCTCCAGTTGCTTTCAGGGATGGCCAGTTTGAGACTGAAGGCAGAGAGGTGCTGGTTCTTCTCTTCCTAGCAGTACCCTGACCTCCGGGAGCCCCTGAGCTCTGGCAAAGCCTTTCTGATGATCTCAAGCTGGCAGATTCTGTCCCCGTTCTGACGTTGGGTCACAGTCTGGTGGTAGAACAGGACCTCCTCCTGAGACGCTGGAAGGACCCTTTGGTGGGGCTGAGGCCTGGCTCCCCTCTCCCCAGGCGCAGGTGCACAGGCATGTGGGCTGTTTGCAAGCACAGCAGCGTTACCACGATGACTGAATCTGTGTGTATTTCTTGGCTGCTATTAATTGTGCTAGAGATTTGGGACATGGTTTGGGGGTGAAGGTTAGAAATGAGCAATTAGCCCTCAAACGTTAAACTAATAAGGGAAATAAATGACCAAGCAAACCCCAGCCTGGGAGACGCCCCCACAGCAAAGCCCAGAAGGCGGCAACAGCACCCATCCCATTGCTACTTAAAAATGCAGATTCCCGGAGCGGGCATGGCGGCTCACACCTGTCATCCCCGCGCTTTGGGAGGCAGAGGCAGGAGGACAGCTCAAGTCCAGGAGGTTTCAGCAACGGAAGATGGGCTGGGACAGGGCTGGGATGTGGCCACCCCAGGCAGGGAGTGGCCCAGCCCGATTTGCCCAGTGACCAGGATGTTTCCACAGTCGGAAGGGGTGCTATCTCCTGTCTGTTACTAGAAAGTTCTATCATAACCCCAGGGATGCTGACACACCAACATGAAACAATTACTATCCTACCGCCCAGGGCGCCTCGTGCCTCGAGATGACCGGGAAGGCATTTGCTGTCCATCAGCACCCGAGAGGACTGTCACTCCCCTCAGGGGGTTCCCCAGCCACCAGCCCTCACTCACACGGTCACACCATTTCCACTCCCCAAAGCAACCTGTCAGGCACTGCGTGTCCCGGGGACTGGTGTCCTGGCTGCCAAGGAACCTCAGCTGGATCTGGCTGAGCTGTGAAAATAAAAATGTGGGCCGGGCGTGGTGGCTTACACCTGTAATCCCAGCATTTTGGGAGGCTGAGGTGGGCGGATCACTTGAGGCCAGGAATTCTAGAACAGCCTGGCCAACATAGTGAAACCCCGTCTCTACTAAAAGTACAAAAATTAGCCCGGCGTGGTGGCAGGTGTCTGAAATCCCAGCTACTTGGGAGGCTGAGGCAGGAGAATCACTTGCACCCGGGAGGCGGAGGTTGCAGTGAGTCGAGATTGTGTCACTGCACTCCAGCCTGGGTGACAGGGTGAGATTCTGTCTCCAAAAAAAAAAAAAAAAAAAAAAAAAAAAGAAAAACGTAGCATCTCTTGACCTCATCACATGGCTTTTCCCTGAAGCTTGTTCAGCGCTGTCCCCGCTGTGGCCTGTGCTCGCTTCCCAGGAAAGAGGTTTCTGTAGACAAAGCCGGTGCCATAGCGTGGAGACGCCTGCTTTTGACTTGCATGTCATCAGCAATGTGGGGCATGTTTCTCCCCACAGACATGGCCTTCCACCGCTTTGCAGCTCGGGGAACTCCACGCCGTCCTGAGATGGGACATCCTCCTCTGTCTACCAATCTCTTCACTGTTTGAATTCCTACATTTAACTGTCAGTCACCTGCAAACCATTTCTCTGGTGTAAAGTAGGATCAAAATTGATTTTCTCCCTTCCCCCAGATAGGCAACAAATTGCCCTGACACTAGATTGGGTAATCTATTCCCTTGGGCTGATTTCTGGTGCTCTATCTCCACCCAGGCTGGAATGTCTCCTGCCTCTCCTCCTACCCCCTACAACCTTGCATGGCTCCCCAGTACCCTGGAGAGAGTCCACACTTCTTTTTTTTTTTTGAGACAGAGTCTCACTCTGTCGCCTGGGCTGGAGTGCAGTGGCCGGATCTCGGCTCACTACAAGCTCCGCCTCCTGGGTTCATGCCATTCTCCTGCCTCAGCCTCCCGAGTAGCTGGGACTACAGGTGCCCGCCACCGCGCCTGGCTAGTTTTTTGTATTTTTTAGTAGAGACGGGGTTTCACCGTGTTAGCCAGGATGGTCTCGACATCCTGACCTCGTGATCCGCCCGTCTCGGCCTCCCAAAGTGCTGGGATTACAGGCTTGAGCCACCGCGCCCGGCCGAGAGTCCACACTTCTTAAAGGGGCTGAGCGGGTCTCAGGGAAGGTCCTTGCTGTCTCCCAGCTGTTATTTTGCCATATAAGGCTGTGATTTGCCTGGGCATTTTTGCTGACATGTTGTTTCCTCTGCCTAGGACATGAACCCCTTCCACCACCCCAGTGTTCTCCCACTCAGTGGGCTTCTCCGTTCGGTCCCCACGTTGGAGCCGGAGCCTCGCGTCTATAACTGGGGCTGCCTTTGCTTGCTCCTCTGTGACCCCATGCTGCCAGGCTCTGATTCTCATCTCTCTCCACCTGGAGTCCACCTTCTGCACCGACAGCTCGGGGCAGGGAGGGCTGGAGTTGGGGTTTGTTTTCCAGGCATTGAGTAAGCAATGCATGCTGAATGAATTCAGGGCAATATTAACTCTATAGCTGCCTATAAAAGAAGGCAACCAGGTCAGGCAATTGGTTTACGCCTGTAATCCCAGCACTTTGGGAGGCCAAGGCAGATGGATCACCTGAGCTCAGGAGTTCCAGGCCAGCCTGGCCAACATGGTGAAACCCCGTCTCTACTAAAAATACAAAAATTAGCCAGGCCTGGTGGCAGGGTCCTGTAACCCCAGCTATTTGGGAGGCTGAGGCAGGAGAATCGCTTGAACCTGGGAGGTGGAGGTTGCTGTGAGCTGAGATCGCACCACTGCACTCCTGCCTGGCTGACAGAGCAAGACTCTATCTCAAAAAACACATAAATAAGTAAAGGAAGGCAATCCGAAATTGGCCTATGTCATGGTTTTCTTGGGATGGGCTCTGTGCATGTCTATCTCTGGGTCTAACGGTGAATATATCGCCTTGTCACTCTAAAAGTATCCCATTTGGGAAAATATACTGTCATATGGTTACCCTGTCACGAGGCTTCTGTGTGGGACCATTTTTCCTATTGCTATTGATAACACCTCCCTTCTCTTCTTCGACCAATTTCAGTTCAATGTCAATCACCGTAACTCTATAAGAAGCTTCCATATCTGGCAACACCTCCCTTCTCTTCTTTGACCAATTTCAGCTCAATGTCAATCACCGTTAAGTCTGTGAGAAGCTTCCATATCTGGTAGGAAAGACATCTATCATTCTTCCTTGTCTCTGCATTTCTTTACTCTTGCCATTTGAATATTCATTCAGATGAACTTTCAGAATGATTTTCCCTCGCTTTGTAAAACTCGCCACCGGCCTGTTGAGGGACTGCATTAAGCCTCTGAATTAATTCTAGAATAACTTTTGGGTAATATTCCAACAGGGCACGTCTCACCACTCTTGTTTTATTTGATATCTCTCAGGATAACTTTATAGAGTTTTTCATAATGATCCTAAATTTCTCTTGTCAGTTCATTCCTGGGAATTGGGAGGGTTTTGTTGTTATTTTATTGGTGCCGTTGTAAGTGGGGACCATTTATTTAATTATGTGTCTTGACTAGCTGTTGTTAGTACAGAGAAAAGTTATTGATTTGTATACGTTTGTTTGATTTCCAGCCCAGCACCTTCGTATTAAATTTTTATATTAAGTCATTTTTTTTCTCAGTTGCTTCTCTTGGGTTTCTAAGGTCTCGAATCATATTGTCGGCAAATAATTACAATTCTTCCCTGTAGACATCCCATTTAATTCTGTTTCGTGTCTTATAGCTATGTCCAGAATTTCTGGACAATGATGAAAGCCTTGCTGTTTTTTAATATAAGTTTTTGAATGGGAATCATTAAAAAATCTCATCACCTAGAATGATTCTGGCTGTTGAACTGAGACAGATTCTTGACTTCGATAAAGAAGTGTGTTTCTGGTTCTATTTCTAGCCATTACTTTAAAATCTGAAATTGGCACTAGATTTTATCAAATGCCTTTCGTCATTATGAATGTGCATGACAGCTGACCTGCGGACACTGTGTAGTTTATTAATAGATTTATGTCACATTAAGCCAACTTGGAATTCTTTGTTTAACTTCTACATAATCATGGCCAATTCTTATCTCTGCGATAGTCTGTGGAATTGGATTTCCTTGAGCGTCTTTGAGGCTTTTTGATCCAATATTCACGGGTGACATCAGCGTGGCGTTTTATTTCCTGCAGGCTCTTGGCTGGTTGGGGGTTTGAGGCCGTCCTGGCTTCCTCCTCCAGCTCCTCAAACAATGCTGCTGCTGGAAGCCCCTGGCTCGGTGGGCTTGGCCCCCTCCCCAGTGGATGTGTTCCGGAAAGCCCCACAGGCAAACACCACACGCCGCTTTGTAAAGTGAATGATCACGTTCTCAAGTGAAATGTCACGCCTCATTTATCTTCTGTGCTTTCCAGATTTGCACGATTCAGGGTCGGCTCAAAGTAGGGTGAATGACGGAGCAGCCTCCTCTGGGAGAGCTCACGACCGCCCGGAAGGCGCCCGATGCGGCGGATTCGGAGACGGCCTCCGGGAGGGGCTGGTCGTCAGGTGGGGCTGCCGAGGGCCTTGGAGGGAGACCCCAGCTCCCTGCCTGTGAGGCTAGGCCTGTGAGACCACCCCCACCCACCTCCCGGGACCTGCTGGTCTATGTGCCAGGGCATCCGTGCTGACAGATGGACATCCGGGTAGGCATTTGGGAGGGGAGGGCACAGAGAATACAAAATGAGTAAACTGCCATCTCAGTCCCTTCGGGACAGCCGTTCTGACACAGGAGAAAAGGAACAAATGCAGGAAGTAAATAGGGGCTCAAGGCAGGACTGCTAGGGCAGACCCTGTCTACAAAAGACAGCTGCGTCTCTACCTCCCACCCGGAGTCTGCAGAGACCTTGCCACCCCCTGCTGAGACACAGGGTCTAGCTCAGCACCCCTGAATCTGGGCTGGCCTGAGATAGCCTTGACCAAGGCGCTGGTAGAAGCGAAGCCATGTCCGTCCTGGGCACAGCCCCTAGCGAGGCTGGCCTCCCTGCCTCCTGTGTCGTGGAAGCAGCCACCAGGTGAGAAAAGCGGCTTTCCCAGCACCTTGCTGTGAGACCTGGGTGGTGGGGGGTGTGGTCCCATCGAGACCGAGAGGCCAGGGCTTGAGAGTGAAGGAGCCACTGCTGAGCAGAGGCGAACCGCCCTGCTGAGCCCTTCCCAGTGCCTGACCCAGGAACCCTGAGCAAAAGGAGCCTGCACTGAGCCCCTGGGGTGCAGTGGTGGATCACTGACTCACGCCAAACCCAAGTCCTCAAGTAAGAGGGAGTGGGTGGGGAGCCCCAGGCCTCCTCCAAGCTCACTTTCCCCATCCACCACAAGGGGCCGAGCACTCGCTCTAAGAATCCACGGGAGAATTGGAGGGCTCCTGGCAGTGAGGTGAGCAGAGGGGCTCTGTGTGGTATGAGGGCCAGGGGAAGCCGGCAGCAGCAGCTCTGCGGGGCAGGAGAAGCTGAGCTTTAAGCTGAGTTTGCCTCCTGAGCAGCTGGTCGTTCCCCAGCTGGGCAATTTGCAGAATGTCCTTAACTTCTCTGAGCCTCAGTTTACCTTTCTGACAAATGGGGCCACTGATAGTCACTAACAGGACCATCATGAGAGTGAGATGCACTGTGTTTGTGAACACGCTGGGCACATGGAGGAGCTGGTGTGAAACTCCCCTTCTCTGACAGGAGCTGGGACCTGGGTAGGGCTTGATCCTCCCACTCAGTTCCTGATGCTCACAAAACTCTGGGTCTTTCCCAGCCTGTTTTCTCTCTTCTGAAAACTGAAAATACTAACATCACCCTGGGGTTCCTGGAGGGGGGAACGTGAGAAAATACATGTGCTGTGTGCTGCCTGGGGCATGAAGTGGTCTGCAAAGCCATCGGTGGCATTTGCGCGGACAGAAGGAAAGGTGGGGGGTCTGAACAAAGCCCAGGAGGTGTCCCCAAACCAGGGGGCCTTGAGCGTTGGCACGGCGGCTTTCTGTGAGGGAAAGTGGCCAGGACCCTGAATGAGGAGGACTGGGTGGCTGTTGGCAGCTGGCTTCTGCTCACCCAGCCAGCTCTGCAAACCTTCTGCCTGTCAGAGCCTATCAAGAATCTCTCTAATGACACAGCAAACATTAATTACAGCTGGAAGGCCACAGAATGGGGTTGGTCTGAAAGAGGCTGCCCCTTGTTAGTCACTGAGCCTCTGGGGAGGGTGCAGGCGGGGGCTGGACTTCCTCCCCAGGGGCTAGTGTGGTAGCAGGGGGATGGGGAGCAGGTGCTGCTTCCAGGGCTACGGTGCAGACCACAGGTCCTGGGGGAGACCTCCTATTCTCACCCCTGTTTGGCGCCCTAAGGGAAAACCTGTCCTCACAACCTGCAGCAGGAGAGGCAGAAAGAGAGGCCCCTGGGTGGAGCAGGAAGGCCTGGGACCCAAGTCCAGCCCTGCCTCTTACGGCTCTGGACAGAATACAGCCCATGCAAAGGGGCGGTGCTTGGACGTCTCAGCCTCTCTCAAACCCCTCCCCTGCACACTGGGTAGAGAGAAGGCCCATTCCCTGGGTGTTCACAAGTCCAACAGGCTGCCAATAAGGACTAGGGGAGGTGAGGCACAGTGGTTCACACCTGTAATCCCGGAGCTTTGGGAGGGTAAGGTGGGAGAATTGCTTGAGTCCAGGGGTTCAAGACCAGACTGGGTAACAAAGCAAGACCCAATCTCTGCAAAAAATAAGAAAGCAGCTGGGCGTGGTGATACATGCCTGTAGTCTCAGCTGCTTGGGAGGCTGAGGCGGGATGATTCCTTGAGCCCAGGAGGTGGAAGCTATAGTAAGCCATGATCACACCACTGCATGCCACCCTGGGTAATCAAAAAAAGACTACTGGATAAGGCCAAGGCATCCAGGCAGACAGAATATTGGAAGGGAGTGGAGTCCTTGAGTTGAATGAGGAAATGAAGGGAAGCCCCTTGAGTGGGGCTGGGTAGACAGCCTGGGGCTATCCTAGGGCAGCCCAGGACTGATCATAGGGGCATCCCGCTACTGAAGGTCCCAAGACTTAGTTGCCCTCCCTGTCCCTCTCATGGAAAAGAGAAAAAGGAGGATTCAGCCCTAGTTTCTTGGCCCCTGGAAATATCTGAGCTTCAGGAGATACCCCTAACAGAATAAAAGCCTCAGGAGATACTCCCACCAGAATAAAAGCCTCAGGAGATACTCCCACCAGAATAAAAGCCTCAGGAGATAACCCCATCAGAATAAAAGACCTTGTCTCATCATTTCTAGCTACCCCAGAAGAGAAGAGAAAGATTGCAAGGTGGAGAAGCCTGGCTAAAGCTTGGGGACTCACACTCACCATCTCCACCTTCCTCGTGTGCTCATTCATCCTTCATTCTCACAATCATTCATTCATTCGTTCAGTATTTATTGAGTGCTTGGGGGTGGACAGGGAGGGAACCAAGATGGACTGAACAGGGTTGTTGTCTTCATGGATCACAGAGGCTCTGAGCGCTGAAGAGAACATGAGTAATGGAATCCCACAGCCCGACCCCAAAGCTGGACACTGATCCTGTTGCTTGCTGCTGTGTGCCCCTGGGCAAGTGGCCCACCCACCCTGGGCTTCAATCTTTATGCCTGTAAAATGACCCTGGAAGGACTAAATAAAAGGACACATGGGAAGAACCCAGCCTGGCTCCTGTCTCAGCAGACATGGGTCCCCTGTGGAAGAACTTGGGACGTGCAGGGGAGAGTTCTGGTGGAGGAGGCATCCCAGCCCACCTGCGGGCCCTACTGCTAATAGCTGGGCTCATGTCCCACCCGAGGCTGGGACGATGGCCCGTCCCCTCTTCTCAAGGTGACGCCCTTGCTGTGCCTCTGGCTGTCACCTCCCACCTGCCCACCTGTCTGTATCCGGGAGGTGGGGGCAGAAGGGACTTGGGGGCCCTCCCTGGACAGAGTCTGGGCTAGAAGCGAGTGGCTGACTAGCTCTCCCTGGAGGCCCGGGTTCCCTCTGCAGCAGCCACCACATGTCAGGGGATCCAGGGACCCAGGAGAGCACATGCTGGCGGGCTTGAGGCCTCGGGGGAGCTGGGCTGGCTTGGCCTTGGGGAGGGACTTGGCATAGTGTCGGGCTGAGCGTGCCGCCAGCATATGTCTGAGCGGGCACACTTGGCAGGGTCCATATGCTGACTGCTATAAATAGATCTTCTCATTTGGGCTTCAAAGGGCCAAGGTGAGGAAGAACCGACCGGGTTTGGAGAGGCACCGTGCAGGCAGGACTGCGGCTCTTGGCTTGGGGTGGGAGCACCACCCAGAGACCCACAGTGGCTCACGTCCCCATCCCAGCACGGTGGCCTGGACAGAGCTTGGGTGCGGTCGCTATGGAGCAAGGAGGCGTCAGGCCCGTGGTGGGTGGGGACCTTGGAGCCCTGTGTTCTCCAGCTGGAGACCCACTAGGCCCTGGGAGAGAACAGTGTGTGTCTGAGTGTGATTTCTGTGTGAGTGTGCATTGTGTATGTCAGTGTGATTTTTGTGCAAGTTGTGTATTTGCGTGTGAGTGTGATTTGGGGTGAGAGTGTACTGTGTGTGTGATTTTTGTGTATTGTGTGATTTTTGCGTGAGGGTATACTGTGTGATTTTTGTGCGAGTGTGTATTTGTGAATGTGATTTTTGGGTGAGGTTATGTGTGTGTGTGATTTTTTGTGCAGCTATTTGTGAGTGTGATTTTGGGTGAGAGTGCACTGTGTGTGTGATTTTTGTGCAAGTATTTGTGTGTGAGTGTGATTTTTCGGCAAGGGTGTACTGTGTGAGTGATTTTTGTGCAAGTGTGTACTGTGTTATTTTTGTGAGTGTGTACTGTGTGTGTGAGTGTGACTTTTGTGTGAGTGTGTACTGTGTGTGTGTGTGACTTTTGTGTGAATGTGTACTGTGTGTGCATATGTGGGCGTGTTCTCAGCCTCTGGCCCCTTCAGCCATGGGTCTACCACTTGCTCCTCCCCACCCTTTCCCGACGTGCACACACACACACACACACATGTGTTACACACACGAGCATCTAATTACTGACTCACAGCAGGCAGGCGTCCGACAGCTGGGGCAGCCAGAGGACATTCCATTTTCGGTGAAGCTGACAACACTGGAAACCACCCAACTGGGGTGCGAGTGCGCCCTCTCAGGAGTGACTTAGTCAATGAGACGGCAGCCGGGCCAGGGAGGGAGGCCTGTGTTCTGCTCCCACCCCACCCCCGCTCTGCCTCGCACCTGCCGCCCTCCCTCCCTCCCTCCCGTCTGTCTAGCTCCCGCCTCTCTAAGGCTGCACCAACCTGGCAGACACACGCACCTGTCACCGGCCTCGCCTGCGCCCTGTCCTGTCCCACTGTCTCCTCTCCTCTCCACACCACCAGGGCCCCCGCCAGCTGCCAGGAGCCCCAGCGCCAGCTGTGGGCGGGATTCTGGACGGGCAACCTCCCTCTGGGAGTCATCAGCCTATTCCCTGGGTTCCTTCTTCCCTAAACACGGGGCCTGGCCCCTGCTGCACCAAACTGCCTGCACCCACCAGGTTTTGGGGTGTCGGGGTCACCTGCTCCCCCTCCCTAATCCTAGCCTCTGCCCCACTTCTGGGAGACCCCTCTCTGATCCCCAGCCCAACCTTACTTAGGGACAGAACCGCCCTCTGGGGAGCAGGGCTGGGCTGTGACACCTTGTTCTGCCTCCTGGGCTGTGCCCCTACTGACAGGGGCCTCCCTGGGCCATGCCTGGCATGGTGGGGAGGGGACTGGCACCTGACATCAGGGCAGGGCCAGCGTCCACTGTGAGGTAAGGAGATGAAGGTGATGATGCCCTCGGAAGTTGGCCAAGAGGCTGACCCAGGCCAAAAGGGGTGCCAGGGGTGCAGGAGGGCAGGTGCGTGTGAGGCACAGATGACCCTGACCTTGAGGAAGGGACAGGGGTGGCCGTGAACCTGCGAATCCACCGAGAAGAATTGGGTGAGACACACCCGGCCTCTGTGACAGGCCCTGTGGGGAGTCGCGTTCATGGGGACCCGCCCTCCGGCAAGGCTGTGGTCAGTGATCACTTACGCTTGAGTCCCTCAAAGGGCCGGGGTTCCCCAAAGGGGGTCCGTGCGGGGGTCATGAGCTCTGTCCTCACCCAGTTCTACCTGTGAGTAGCAGTTTGGATGAAATTTGAGAGTTTGCAGGAGGGCCAGGACCAAGACCCAAGCCTTCCCTCCTGCCGGACTGATTGAGGGTCAAATTCATCTCCACAAGTCACACAGGGCAAAACTCACACCCACGTAGCCAGCCAGCAGGGAGGTGGGGCCGCACAGCACCTCAGGGAACAGAAAGACCAAGAGCAAGTTCAAGGGTAAACATGGCCACCTGAGAAGGCAACGTGGGCTGACTTAATAGAGATACGTGAGGTAGAATAGAGGAGGTGATCTGGTTCTGCCCAGCACCGCTTAGCCACGATGAAGGGTTTGGTTTCAGACCTCCAGGGAGATCATAAAAGCTCATGCTAACATTGCACCCACCACGCGCCAGACACTATGCTAGAAACTCTGCATATATTAACATGTTGGATACTTATGGTAACCCTGTGACATCTGTGCTGTTATTTCCAATTTACAGATGAGGTGCAGACATGTGCGTGAACTTGCCTGAGTTCCCACGGCAACTAAGCGGTGGGGCCGGGGCCCAAGCCAAGGCAGCCTGGCCCCATAGCCCGTGTGACTCACCACATCCCGTGTGGCTTACAGGTCAGCGTGGCCATGTTACTGGGTGAACGAGTGGCCCCAACGGGAGGGGACACAATGTCAGCTCATCCAGAAAAAGTGGGAGGAGATGGGGTGTCTGGCTGAGGGAAGGGGCGTCAGGTGCACTGCAGCTCGCAGAGCTGCCTACAGCAGAAGGTTCCCCCACGCAGGGCAGGCACTGCACGTGGCCACTCCTCATCCTCCCAGAGACTTCTCCACGCCTGACGATGAGAGTGGGACGCGGTGTGCAGTGCTGGAAAACAGCTAGGCAACATCTCACCAAGGCAAAGATTTTCGCAGCCCAAGAGCCCAAGCCCCAGGCCTGGGCACAGCCCCGGAGAAGCCGGGAGAGCTACCCAAAGACGTTCCAAACAGCATTGTTTATAATAGTGACAGGGCGGACACCGGATGTCCACGAGAGAGTGGACCAGACCCTTGTGAGGCATAGGCTTGGTGGAGTACTATGCAGGAGTGAAAAAGAAGGAACCACTGGGCCACGTGCACAGAATGGATCCCACTCACAAATATGCCTCCCAGCCAACAAGCAAGCTGTCCAAGATACCTACTGTATCACACCCCATATCCAAAGCTTCAGAGCTGGCAAAAGTGTATTACATAGGCATTCGTACAAATATGGTCATAGTATAAAAAATGTGTCACAGTAATGTTGTGGGGGTCTGTCACACAGCACTGTAAATCCACAGAACACCACTGAACTGCATGCTGAAATGCGTAAGATGGTGAATTTTATGTGTATTTGACCACTATGAAAACAATTTTTTTTTGAGATGGAGGTTCACTCTTGCCGCCCAGGCTGGAGTGCAGTGGTGCAATCCTGGCTCACTGCAACCTCCAACTCCTGGGTTCAAGTGATTCTCCTGCCTCAGCCTCAGTCTATAATCCCGAGTAGCTGGGATTATAGGCGCCCGCCACCATAACTGGCTAATTTTGTACTTTTAGTAGAGACGGCGTTTCACGATGTTGGCCAGGCTGGTCTTGAACTCCTGACCTCATGGGATCTGCCCGCCTTGGACCAAAATGCTAGGATTACAGGCATGAGCCACCGCGCCCAGCCAAAAACGTTTTTAAAGAGAAAGAGGGATATAGGATCTCAAAGGGGAAGCTTTCAGTGCACAGGGACTAAGCTGGGAAGGGGGTGGGTATTTAGGTATTCATTGTATTATTCCTTAGATCATTGATTGTATTAAATATTTTATAACTAGTGAAATATTTATAGGGGATTACTTAGATATTTGAGACATCTTAAATATTTTATAATCAATTTTAAAATGTTTTAGAAAGCAATGGGCTGCCACGTAAGACTGAGCTCCCCGTTAGTGGAGGTATACAACGAGAGGCAGGACACCAGAGATGCCACTAAAGTACCGGGGTGGAAGGTGGACTAAAAAAGTAGCTCCTGGCCAGGTGCAGTGGCTCACGCCTGTAATCCCAACACTTTGGGAGGCTGAGGTGGGCAGATCATTTGAGGTCAGGAGTTTGAGACCAGCCTGGCCAACATGGTGAAACCCTGTCTCTACCAAAAATACAAAACTTAGCGGGGCATGGTGGCAGGCGCCTGTAGTCCCAGCTACTCGAGAGGCTGAGGCAGGAGAATCGCTTGAACCCTGGAGGTGGAGGTTGCAGTGAGCCGAGATCGCGCCACTGCACTCCAGCCTGGGTGGCAGAGCAAGACTCCATCTCAAAAAAAAAAAAGGAAAAAAAAAAGTATCCTAAATTGGGCTAGCTGTGAGGGTCACTCATGAAGTTTAGAAAAAGAGGCTTCTAAGACGTACTCTGGGGTCCTGATTTGGTAAGTCTAGGTTGGGCTAAGCACCTGTACTTGTTAACGTGCCCCCTTCTCCAGCTGTCCCACCTGTTTGGTCTAAGCACTGTTTCTCTAGTCCCAAGGACCAGGCCTGGGCCACCTGGGCCCCTGACCAGCTCAGCCATTCCCAGGGCTGGGGCTAAAGACCATACACACTTCATACCCGTTGTAGTAAAGGATGAGATGTACCCATCCCAGAACGTTCCTGGAGCCGTAAGCCAGGGGCCTCTGGCAGTGAGTCACACAAAAGCTCCCAGAGCACAGACGGAATCACTGAAGACCAGAAAGGGGAAAGGAGGGAGTGTCACAGAGTCACAGGGGACGAGCGAGACTTGAGCTTGGGCCTTCTCGTTCCCTTCCAGGACCTCCCTAGGCCATGGGCAGAGGTACTGACTGGCTTCACAGACCCCCGAACAACAGATGGTGAGTGATGGTTTTGCGGGCCGTCCCCACCTCAGAACACCCCCTTCCACCCTGACAGGCCTGGCTTCCACTGGGCACTGAGGAAACACCTGATGGACTGAGTGTGGTGGGCTTGGCAGGTGTGTAACTCGATGCCGTGTAAAATGGTGCCCATGAGAAGCTGAACCTTCATCTCACAGGCTGATGGCTTTAAGGCCCCAGCTGTTCTTCATCCAGCCGACAAGGCATTTAAAGCACCTACTATGTGCCAGACACCATGCTGGGGCATGGCACAGGGCAAATGGCATGCACTGTCCAGCAAGTTCGCTGCCTTCTGTGTGCCTTCCAGCGTGCCTGGAGTCACATCAAGAGAAGGTCCCAATATTGGCATCTGCCCGCTGAGAGCTTGCACCTACACACTGAGGGCCTGAGAGGGAAAGGGATTTTCCCTGAGTCACACAGTGAGGTCATCCCTCTCCAAGGTGACACCCCTATACCTCCCTGAAAACATTAGGCCTGATTGGGCAGCTAGGAGGAGGGTGAGTGAGTGATCAGCCACGTAACTGCCACCACCGGCTCTCCCTCCCCCAGTACAAGTTGCTAAATCTCTCTGTGCCTCTCAGCTACCTCACAGGGATGAGAGAACTCATTACGGTAATGCCAGACAGCTTTTATCCAATGTTTAATTGTGCAAGTGCTGACACATGTTTATTTAAACATGTTATTAAACACATAGAAACACGATGATGTGGAGAGTCCTCGGATCATTCTCATTTTCCAGAAGAGGAAACTGAGGCACAGAGAGAGCACATGGAACACGTTGGTAAGGGACACAGCTGGGACCTGGGCCCAGGCAGGATGGGGGTGGGGCTCCCTCTGTACCAGAGGCCACACAGTCACGCGAGCATGCAAGGTCTGAGTTTGTTCATGCTCAGTATTTAGTAGTTGTTACTTTAGACAATAATACAATGATGTTCTATGTTACATAATAAAAGTAAGAGCTTACACTGTGGAAGAGAGATCCAAGTCCTAGGTGGTGGGGGGGTGCTGGGGGGAGGAGGGGATCCCACCACAGGAAGGGGAGAGAGGTGGTCTCCAGGGCCCGAGATGCACTAGAATAGGAAGGAGCTTTTAAGGAGCTCAGAAAGGCATCACAACCTGCTGAGGTTCTTGGCACACAAGCTGGTGCAAAGAGCCATCTGGTCTACCACCTGCCTGGTTAGATGCGGCCGGGTTATTGAACGCGGTTTTCCATTCATTCATGCCACAAACCTGCACGCTGGTTCCCTGGCTCATGGCCTCGGTGTTCTCGCTGTGCCTGGGTGGAGGCTGGGGACCCATTCCTGAGGCTTGCTGGGGCATAGCTGGCTGCCCCTTTCCAGCAGCTGTCTGGGCCTCCCGGCAGGCGTGAGCCAGCAGGCCTCTGGGAAAATCAAGGGCAGGCAGAGGAAGCCTGGGGCCCACTGCGGAGACGTCTGCCCCCCGACTGTTCCCATCTTCATCTTCCCACTGGAGTAAGGGCAAAGGCCATGGACTCCATCCAGGCTGGGCCTGAGTGCAAGGATACTGGTTTCCCTGGGACAGGGAACATGGGCAGAGGGTGGGGTTTAAAAGGAGAGGTGTCTGGCTGGGACATCTCCAGGCAGCATCAGGCTCGCAAAGGACGCTGTGCCAAGATGCTGTCAGCTGAGTCTTATTTCTGGGCTGAGAAAGGGGAACCCAGGACATGGACTGCCGGGTGGCTGGGGCTGGGGTTTGCAGAGGCGATGGTGGGGGAGGCCCCCACCTGACTGTCGGTGGCTGGGGCTGGGGTTTGTAGAGGTGATGGTTGAGGGGGGGTGGTTTGCAGAGGTGATGGTGGGAGAGGGTTTGCAGAGGTGATGGTGGGGAAGGGTTTGCAGAGATGATGGTGGAGGAGGTCCCCCCCCGCCTCCTAGCCATTTGCTCCTGGCCTGATCCCAGTGCTTCGAACCCCGCCATTTGGGGAGATTTCTCTGGGCCCTGTTGTGTCTTTGGTGTTCAAGAAGGACGCCAAAGATCTGCCAGCAGACCTGGAAAGGGCAGTGTCCTCACAGAATCAGAGTCTGTGGCCCCATCTAAACTCAGCTCCTCCTTCTGTCGGTTGAGGGAGGCGAGGAGGGCACTGCGGGGGCTGGGAGGCCTGGGGAACAATGGGGCCATCTCTAAGACACAGGGGTCTCCAGGGGTGGGTGTGTCCAGAGGGCCCTGGCTGCGGAAGTGGGAATTAGAGGGGGCTGCCTAGCCCAGAGCTGGTCCTGTTGGTGGGTGGGGCCCTGTTGGTAACCCCTGGGAGTGGAGATGGAGGCACTCATTCAATCCTGGATGTGATGCAAGCGGTCAGGACCCTGGACAGCTCCGGACTGCTCCCAGACACTCTTGGGGGCAAAAAAAAAAAAAAAAAAAAAGAGGAAGCTCACGTTTCTAGCCTCCTGTGCATCCCATCCTAAGAACCCCTGGAGTATGGCTCAGAGGAGGTGAGGGTCTCAGGAAGAGAAATGAGGGCAGAGGCCCAAGACCCCTCTGTCCAGGATGGGATGCCAGACAGGTCAGAGCTGAGGTCCACAAGCCAAACAACGGGCAAGAGGGAATCGGAACCAACACCGCCAGGGAGGGGGCCTTTCTGGAGTCCTAGAGTGGCTCCATCATTAACTTTGGTGTGACCGAGGACCTCAGCTTCCCCAGCCAGAACACAGATGGAACGGTCTCCAGGTGGGTGACTGCCCATCCTGGTCCGCTCTACTGTCCCAACGTCACTACAAACGCCGCCTCTTTGTACTCTCAGAAGTGCTCTGGCATGGACACTAGATTACATGGTCACTGTCTCTCTGGGCACCTTTGCATTCAACGCATGCTAATGATTTCCTCCTATTTCAACCAGTAGCGAGAAAGGCTTTCAGCCAGGACGGAGGAGAGGCCCTGTGGAGGGGTCAGTTACCCCTGGCGCTACTTCCCATTCTCCAGCCAGGCCCGCTGAGGATGACCCACTCTCCCTTCTTCCTACAAGGTACTGCGGCCCCAGGGTGTCCAGAGGAATCAGTGGCCAAGACCTTTCGTTGGTCCCCGTTCTCCTCTTCCTCCTTTACTAATTGAACTCCAAATTTAAGCTGGACCCACCAAAATACTACATTTCTAGCTGCCCTTGCAGCTAGGACCACATTCCAGCCAACGGGATGTGAGTGGAGTTGAAGTGTTCCACTGGTGAACGACTCCCTTAAAGGGAATGGGCCTACGTGCTCCTTGCCAGCTGGGATGCAGATGAGATGGTGGGAGCAGGAGCAGCCACTTTGGTCCCAGACGTGGAAACTACGGCTGATGGTGACACAGCCACCCTACCAGCCCTGGGCCACTGACTTCTGGCTGTTTGTGAAAGAGAAATAAACTTCTATCTTATTTAAACGACCGTTCTCCAACAGCTTGTCCCTACCTAATACAGATGAGAGGCTTCCCACTCAGAGGAGCAGATGACAAGGGAGGGGGCCTGGCACAATCTGGAGGTGCTCTGGGTAGATGGGGAAGGGAGGAGAAGCAGGACTACAACTTCGTCCTCCTCCCCTGCAATCTGTCCCTGACATGCCCAATTTTCTTTTTCCCACCCTGGCACCGCAGCTCCACCTTGGCCGTCCCTATACTTCGCACATGCCATGCATGGTGGAGACGCCACTGTTTCTGCCATCTCTCACCTCACACCCAGAAGACCCCGTGCCCCTCTAAGTTCCACACACTCTTCCTTCCTAGAAGGCCACTCTGATCTGTCTGATTCTCTGAGTTCTGCATGCGTGCATCGTTCCTCTCTGGGAGGGTCAGGGCCCCCCATGAACCACATCCCCAGGCAGGCCTGGGCTCCCAGGGGCACAGCTAGGGCTCCAGCTCCCCCACACCTTCCTCTGAGCGGAGCACACAGTAAGACCGTAGCATGTGCTTGCAGACTGGGCACCCTGCCTACCTCCACCTGCCCCTTCCTGGGTGTCCCAGAGTCTCAGCGTGTCAGCTGAGCAAGCCTGGAACCGAGGCCCACTGAGGTACTCATGGCATCTCAGGGCTATGCTGCAAGTGGCCAGGCCAGGATGCTCCAACGTCCTGAGCAGCCTAAGCTAGGGCAGGCAGAGAGCCCCACGGGCTGCTCCAGGTGCCTGTGATCTCCATGTAGAGAACAGCAAGGCTGTGATACTGGAGCATGGGCGGTTCTCCTGGGCTCCTGCTCTGGGCAGATGCACGGCCCCTGTCTGCCTCTATTTCCTGTGTGTGGTGGCACCACTGATGCCCATCACTCAGGGCTGTGGTGTTACGGAGAGGCTGCGTCTAGAAGGTGCTCAGTAAACGTGTCCTTCTCCTTCCACGCTTCCCCCTCCTCCCTCCTGCACACTCTGGTAGAGAAGCAGCTCCTTGAGCTCTGGGCCACGTCTCTCCGGATCAAATCATTGCTATGGAAAAACAACAGCCCTGTCTGCTAATTTCCCTCTGGCTCCCATGCCCCGTGCTGGCCACCTGCGCCCTGGCCCCTGCAGTTCCTCCTCTTCTCCCAACTCTCCTTCCTCCCTCCTCCCCCTCCATGGCTGCCGTCAAGCCAGACCTTGGCGCTGGCCTCCTCCCCAGGCCCTCCAGTTCCCCTGCACGCTCTCTGACCCACTTTCGCTGCTGGATTCACAGTTTCCCGGGTGGGGCTGGGGGAGCGTGGCTGCAGCCCTGGCTGGGAGTCACTGGGGCTAAGTTTGCAGGGGGAGGGGACGGCTATGGCATGCGTGCAGCCCCCAGGGGCCATCACGTGACATGTATGCACAGGGATGCACACACCTGTGTGTACAGAATGTGGATATTCTGTATCCACATTCGGGGATGCGGGGGGCCTGGGGATCACACCTGTGCAGGCCTGTAGCTGGGCCAGCCTGGGGCATGCAAACACACATGCACACACACACATACACCCATGTCCAGCGGCAGGAAGGAAGGCAGCTGAGGCTATGGAGGGAGGATGGGGGAGAAAGACTCAGTGGCACCTGCCCAGAGGGCTTGCCGGGCACATGCCAAGGCCCCAAGAGGGCTTCAGACTTTAGCCAGGCCGTCACCTCACCAGATGCTGGTGACCCCCTGGGGCCTGGGCCTCCACAGCACACAGCACGATGACCCTAGACTCTCTGGCTGTGGGACCAGCAGGGAGACCTGGAGGTAGCCCAAGCCAAGGCTGGATTGCGGGGTAGTAGGACCTCAGGGTGGGCAGAACCTCAGGGTGGGCAGAACCTCAGGGTGGGCAGAACCTCAGGGTGGGCAGGAGAAGGGAGCAAGTGGAAGGGGAGCAGGCACAGCTGAGAGGACTCCTGGCTTCTCATTCACTTACAGACCCTCACCCCCAACTCACTGAGGAAGAACACAGAGAGGTTACATGACTTGCCTCTGTGTGCACAGCTGGTGAGCAATGGCGCCCACAGTTAAACCTGGGCCTGGGACAGATCCCTCCCGCTGGGTGCCAAAGAGCAGGTCAGAGACCAGGGGTCAGAGGCCAGAGTTCAAAGTCAGAGGGAGGGTCTACGAGGGGAGGAGGCCAGAGTTCAGGCTGAAAGACAAAGTCTGCGGCAGGGATGGGCAAACTGGGGCCGGAGGCAGCCTTCAGGAGCCCTGACCCAGGGGAAGGAGGGAATCTCCAGGGCCTGCCCAGAGGGAGAGGCCAGAGGCAGGGGGCCGGGCATCTGCAGCCACACCCTCTGTCTGCTAATTAAGTTACAGGAGTCACATGATGTAAATGACAGGAGGAAATTAAAAGACCAGTGAAGATCTAGGAGCAGAAGCTGGATCCCTGCAGCCTGGCCTGCTGCAGGAGCAGGTTGATTGTGGCGGGGAAGGGGCTCTGCAGGAGGCAGAAGCTGGCAGGAGACCCAGGTGCCGGGGAGGGGAAAGGAACAGCTCCCTTCTCATCCAGGGTGGCCCATGGGGCGACTCCGTCCAGGCTGGGCTTGGGCAGTTCCGAGTGTGCGCAGAAGTGAGATAGGATGGAGGCAGGGGCTGCCCTTGTGCTGGGCTCCTGTGAGGAAAAGCAGCCAGGTGTGGGGTGGAGGCGGAAGCAGGGAAAACCCAGGCTGGAGTAAGGGATGCTCCTGGAGGATGCCCCAGAATGGGCCGTGGCTCATCTTACAAATGTCAGCATGCACCTTGTGAATACCACCGGGACAAGGTCTATTGCCTGGCATCTAGTAGGTGACAAATAACCACTTGGCAAACGAATAAGACATGTAGTGAGCACCAACCGAAAGGCAGCAGTGACCGCCGTGGGCAGGAGAATGGCTCAGGTGTTGGCTGCTACCTTTCTAATGATAAGGAACAGACTTAGCGGGTGTATTCCCTTCCTCTTCACCTCTACCCACTTCCTGGTTTCCTGCCTGAGATGCAGATACAATGGCCGGAGGTGTGGCAGCCATCCTGAGGCCATGAGGACAAATGTCCACAGCTGCAGAGCAGGAAGCTACAAGGAACCTGGGCCACTGACAACCCCCTTCAGCTGTGTACCAGCTCCACTGCCACCCTCTTTGCATAAGAAAAATGACCCCCATGTGGGGTTCAACCATGCAGTGTTTAGGTTTGTCTTGCACAAATTCAGTCCCTAGCTGACACAGCATAAAATACTACTGAATCATTTTAGGAGAAAGCTACTCTCCCTTTAATACTCTTGATTACAACAAGAAGAAAGTCTCAGATCAGGGTTGGTGAGTCTTGAACACCTCTGCACACTTACTGCTCTCCCGTTTTAATAAAGCAATAGCAGGCCTTGGGCTCCGAACCTCCCCCGGGGCTACAGCATCCAACTAGAATTTAATAACATTGTTTTGTTTCCACTGAATTTATTTTTATGATTATGAATTCTATTTATGGCAAGAGAGGCTTGTTTTCCATTTGTAGTAGTGCTATAAAGCTTCCCTTTTAAATAAATGTATTTAGGTTTTTAAAAAGTGAATGGATTTAGAGGAAGGCGGTAGGCTTGAAGTCGGAGGTGGTGTGGGGAGTGCTGAATGGAGTCTGGTGGGGATGTTGCCCAGCCCTGCACTGCTGCTTTGAGGGACAGTCTGTCCCGGGCAGGGGGAGCGGGCAGGGCTGGGGTGGTTAAGCCTGGCCCCTCCGCATGCTGGGGGCTGAGCCTCTGTCCCGAGAGGGTTTGTTCAGCCTGGAGACAGGGGATGGGATTCCCCTGGGGCTGGGGAATCTCTAGAAGACGCAGCCTCAGAGGCGTAGGCTGGTCAAGTGGGCGATGAGTTGTGAGCAGTGACTTGAAGCTGTCCTGGTCACTGAGCCACTAACTCAACGTCCCAGGTTCCTTCCAGCCCGCCCGTGTGAGGCAAGACTTCAAACGCGGGGGCTCCGGGAGCTGGCGTGACCTTTTGCTGATTAGCTCGCGCTGTTTGCTCGGCAGCCGCCAGCTGATCTCTGGACGGCTCAACACGCCAGCCACAGCCGCCTGTCACCCTCCGGCAGATAAATAACTGCTCCTGGAGAGGTGGGGGAGGGGAGCCGGGCGTGTGGCAGTGTTGGGGGAGCGGCTGCACGCAGGATGCGGGGATTGGTGAGGTGGCCTTGGGTGAGTCGCTGGGATGCCAGCCTTGCAATTCAGCAGCACCTCTGCCAGCAAGAGCATCGCTCCCACTCCCCAGAGAGGGAAACTGAGACCTACGGAGGGGAAGGGGCTTGCAGACAGGGTCTGGGCTCACCTCTCTGGGCTCCCAGGCCCTGCTGTCTTGAACAGGCCTCTGCCTCCTATCACAGCCGCCGGCCCACCCCCGGCCTCTCTCCCTGGTGCTGAACGAGTCCAGCCAAGGTCACCCAGGGTCACAGGATACCAGAGAGCCCCTTCTAAACTCTCAATCACTGCCTGGATAAAAGCAACTTCTAGGGACCAGGCCTTGAATGCAGGAATGGAGGAGAGGGGCAGAGGTGTTAGAAGCTGGGAAACTTCAACTTGCTGAATGACAAAAGGATGTCCCTAGAAGGGATCTCGGAAACAATGCGTCCCATCCCCAAGTTCCTGAGGAAGACCAGCAGAGCAGCTGCCTCCAACGTCAGACCGCACAGGAGCCAGGGCCCATCTGTCTTACCACCTGCCTTCTGAGGTGGGCCGGGCTGGGAAGCGTCCCATCTACTTATTCAACAAACGTTTATGCACCGTCTCCCACCTGCCGGGCTCTGAGGCTCGCAGCACAGAGTCAGCAGCATGGAGCTGATGCAAGAGAGAAGACACAGATTTCATGCCTGGAGAGGACTCTGGAGGCTGCAGGGCTGGGGTGATCCCACCAGGCTGCGGTGAGCCTGAAGGAGCCTGAACTTGGGCTGGGATGGAAGGACAGGTATCTCTGGGAGGAAGGAACAAACTAACAGGGATGGAGCATCAGTGTTCTGGAGACTGCTGAGTTCCCATTCCATGCTCAGGGCAATGCCCAGTGTGGTTGAATGAGCACCTACTTGATGCCAGACAGTCTACACATCCCACTGAAGGCTTCCCTCCTGGGAGGGGCCTTATTTTCCCTATTTTATAGATAAAATGTGGGCAGGGACTTGAAGTTGTCCTGATAAAAGATAAGAGATAAAAGAGGGAGGTCAGAGGTAGAAAATGATTTGCCCAGCATTTCACATCCAAAACCCAGCAGGGCAGAGGTGGTCTGACCTTTAAAAAGGAAAGAAAGCCTAGGTGTGGTGGCTCACGCGTGTAATCCCAGCACTTTGGGAGGCTGAGGCAGTCTGATCACTTGAGGTCAGAAGTTTGAGACCAGCCTGGCCAACATGGCAAAACCCCGTCTCTACTGAAAATACAAAAATTAGCCGGGCATGGCAGCAGGTGCCTGTAATCCCAGCTACTTGAGAGGCTGAGGCAGGAGAATCACTTGAAAATTGGAGGCAGAGCTTGCAGTGAGCCGAGATTGCACCACTGCACTCCAGCCTAGGCAACAGGGCAAGATTACAGAAAAAAAAAAAAAAGAAAAGAATCAGACAAACTTGGGGGACAGGGTGTTCCAGGCAAAAGGACCCCCATATGTAAAGACACAGAGAGGGAAGGCCCGTGGCTGCCGCTGGCCATCTCAAGCAAAGCTCAGCTCAGGCCTCCCAACCACTCTCCCATCCCCAATGGCTGTGCAATCGCCTGGGGTCCACACAGCCCAGTCTGCTGGCCTCACCCTAACTGTCCGCACTCTGCCGCAGCCCTGTGGGCCTCTGTGTTCTGTCTGCCACAATGTGGGTCTCAGTCTGGAGGCCGGGGGTTCCTGGGCTCCTGGCATGGTCCAAGCTGCCGCCCCCTCCCCCAGACTGCCCTGTCTTCCCAAGAGCTCCCAGTCCCGGGAAGCCCCATCGAGAGAGGGTCTGTGGGGACATCCTCACATTTCAGGTGGGGACACTGTCGCCCACAGAGGGGCAGGTGCAGATCACTGTCACAGGGCTTTGCTTCCGTAGGTGATCAGCACAGATTGGATAAATACGTGAAGAACTGAAAACCGGGATTTCTGTTTCTGAGCATGCTCTCTCGCTCTCGCTCTCTTTCGCTCTTTTTCGCTCTCATTCTCTCTCGCTCACTCTCACCTTCTCACTCTCTCTCTCTCTCTCTCTCTCTCTCTCCAAGGTTTTTCCTTCCCATGTCTCTCTGAGCCTCTGGCTGTCTCCTCCTCTTTCTGGAAGTCTCTATATTTTCTGGATCTCTCTGTTCCTCTCTCATCTCCTCCTCTTCCCACACTCCCTGCCCTTCCCTCCCCTCCCCTCCTCTGGCCTCTGGATGTTTGGGGCACAGGCTGAGTAGGGGTCCCACAGGCTGGCCTCAGTGGCAGCTGCCACCACCCACCCCTGCGCAGCGGACCCACCCCAGGTTCATTCCCTTGTTTCCACTTTCTAGGCCAACCAACAGACCCACATGGAACACAGAGTCTGCACACAGGGAGGACATCGCTCCACTCTGAAGACACAGCCCGGACCCAGGGCTCTCACTGTGAACCCCCCAGGAGCCTGGTCCATATATTCCCAGGAGGAGGGGGATCTTCCCTGAAATACAAAGGTGGTATCAAGGTC